>NC_045428.1:422662658-422974437 GCF_902635505.1 Sarcophilus harrisii
CCTTGTAAATCATCTCAGAAAATAGACTAAACCAGGTTGTGTACCAGACAGACCTCAAAACCATTAGTCAATAGGGGATTGTTTACCCCAAGATGGCAGAATGGGTGCATGAGGACAACTGGTTCCAATGGGCATGAAGAAGACTGAAACAGGTACTGTAGTCATCCACAGCATCCTGCGTCATCAGTTTTTCAAACTTTTTGCTTTTTACAGAATTTCAGTGATTCTAGAAGACAGAATGAAGCTGACAACTTTGTGCAACTCTCTTTCATATAAATCTAACATATCCTAGAGTTAAGATATTACTTTATGATGCAATTGTACCTCTTCAAATACAAAGATCAAACAGCAAGAACCTAGTCTCTAAACAGATACCCATCATTTACTGGTCCAGAAAACTGGAAGAAGGGGACCAAAGAGAAAATGCTGTGGTGAGAAGCTTAAAAAAGTAGTGTTGCAGACAATACCTGAAGTGATAAGGGTGCTGAGACATAACTCTCCTTTATTTTTCATTTATGTTACTTAGATAAATGTTTTTTGAATGAATGGATGATAACTACAAAAAAGTTTGACCACTGACCCAATCTCTCTCTCTCTCTCTCTCTCTCTCTCTGTATATATTATATATATATATATATATATATATATATATGTGTGTGTGTGTGTGTGTGTGTGTGTGTGTGTGTGTTTATTTATGTATGTATATTTTGAGATATTTTCCTTCTTCATCTCTACCTCTAAACTTCCTTGTTTTCCTTTAAGTACTATGTAAAATCAAATCCCACCTTCTAGAAATACCTTTTCCAATCCCTCTTAAATCTAGTACCCTTCTCTACTTATTATATTTAGTATATCCTATAAATAGCTTTTTTTTGGTAAAATATTATTTGCATCTTGCCTATCAGGATTCTTACAAAGTTCTAAGTCACTGGAATTGATGCAGACAATAATTATCTAATTTAACATGGTACTTAACAGTTCTCTAATTCACTTAGTACTTATTAGAGTTCCACAAGATCCACACCTTTAAGAAAGCATATATATATCTATATATATACAGAGAGAGAGAGAGAGAGAGAGAGAGAGAGAGGAATCCACTAAAGGACTAGCCCACAAAGACAGAAGCTCACTCTCAAAGGAGGAGACAGATTCATTCTATCTTCCACCTTTGTGCTGGCTGGATGCTGAAGCTGGCAGAGGCAAAGGATTAGCATCATGAGCTCTCAGATCCAAGGAAAGAGATAGGCTTCTAAGAAAGCTAACCAGGCCCAAGGAAGGAGACAATAAAGGATTTGGACTTTAACTCCTGGCTGCATTTGGGATATTTACTGAAGTGAAACTAAGGCTGTCTCCAAAAGCCCCCCAAAAAACCTGTTCCCAGAGAAAATTATATTTTAGAGAAGAACATTACACTTGCCTGCCCATTAAATTGTGTGTTCCTTGAGAGCAAGGACTGTCTTTTGCTTTCCTTTGTATCCTCAAAGCTAGGCACATAATAGAAGTTTAATACATACTTAATGACTTCCTTCCTTAGTATGGGGGAAAAGATAATGAAAATAATAAAATTTTGACAAACTACCAAATCTAATATATAACATAAAAATAAATATTGTGAGTCTACAAATAAACAAGGGATATCATTTTAAATTACTTTACAAAATTCAAAATGGTATTTGTATAAAATGGTGAGATACATGGAATTGTGCACCATTATCATAATGTTTTAAGCCAAGAAAAAAACCTAACTGGCTACCATCTGTGTTGATAAAAGCATTGTGCAAATAGATACTTATAAAGTCCGGTTTGACTGACAGCCCTGTGGCTATATCTAAAATATTCAAATCCTTGTTTTAGTTTTGGAACATTTTCCTATTATCCATTCTTTGTTAGATGTAATCATTAAAAAGTAAAGATGTAAGACATTCTAATCATAAGATAGTAGAGACAGAATATAAGCTGGCACCCTTACAAGATCAAATAAGAAAGTAAATGAGTTACATTTGAAAGTATTGTAAAATAATAGTCTTATGCCATTATCATAGTAAAATGAAATTCTAGAATAAGGGACCCAACATTCTTGTTTTCTATATAATTTATTTTTCAGTTCTCCAAAGCCACGAGATCATTATAATAACTTATTTTTGCATAAAAATGTGTAATTACAAACAAGTTGCATTATTATTTTATTCTATTATTTCATTATTGTAAAATAGAGAGGAAAGGAATGAATATTTCCATGGTACTTCAAGAAAAACTGAGACTCACTAACTCCAAAATCATGTAGTTATTAGAATCAGAATTGGAGTAAGCTTATCACAACACTCAGGTCAGGGAAAAAAAGTCAATTGTATTATTCTCTTTGACACAGGAGAGTCAAAGATAAAAGGTGGGAAATGCCACATGAGTGCTATGAAGGTATACACTAGCTTTATTCCTGTCAAGAGCGAATCTCTCTATTTAAGAAATAGTCTTCGTTAGCTAAATTTTAATTGTGCTTTTTCAAGGTGGTTGCAAATGACCTGACTTTATACTAATTCCACTGTTAAGGAAAGTCCATTGATAATAGCAGACATATTTAGAGTCAATCTATCATATCTTTGGGGAGCCTTTCAGAAGTCAAATGAAAGAGTCAATTAAAGTATATTCTCCTTAGAAGGAAATTTACTTATTACAATAAAGTACAACTTTAGATTTATATCATTACATTTTCCCTAAAGTATTGAAATTATGTGAGTTGATATCTCATTTATCCCTACAATCCAGCTATGAATGAGACAGGAATATTAAACCTAATTCACAATTAAGAAAATTGGGTCCAAATATATTAAATAAATGAGAGTAAAAGAGGTTAGATGGTATCTAACGCATTCGGTCTTCTAATTCTAGTCCAGCAATCTATTCATTATGAGGCTCCATGCATAGTATATTCAAAGACATACTCTACAATTCACAAGAGCTATGGCAAATTTTAGACAAATGAGATAATGTATATAAGGCAATTTGCAAAGTGAGTATGTTTCAATAGTTCTAATATCAGATTGAAATCTTCTATATATCATTGTATTTCATAGACAGAGAAATAGATACACGGCCACACATATTCATTTCTTTGTATAGGAAGACACTGCATAATATACAAATACATCCATGAATTATTTTATTAACAAAGATAGTATTCAATTACATGGATAAATGATAAATGTTAATGGGTTAATTTATTGATGCATAGATACATATATCCTAATTCCTAGCAAATAAAATTTTTTTTGAATTAAATTGCTGAATCATAACATTTAATCAGTTAAAAAATACATCCTGCTGCTTTGTTTTTTTAATCTTCCCTGTGTTTTTGTAAACTGTGTTTAGTAAAAATATAATGAAGCTTACATCTCATACAAATATCTCAGATAGCAAAATGCCCTAATTAAAGAATTAGAATAAGAAAAATGTCTGAAACATAACATTTATAAAGGAAAAGTGCATAGTTCTGTGAAAAACCTACTGTCATTTCAACACTGTAGAACAATCAATACCATTTTCATCTATATAATAGAGGTAAATGATACTTTCCAAGGTTTGTGTGACGATCAAATGAAATAATATATGTAGAATGTTTTGCAACCCTAATTATCCTATTGAAATATATAATTATTTTATTACTAACAAAACTTACAATCTATTAAACCACAGAGGTTTTGTTTTTTGGGAGAAGAGAAACATGTAAGATCATGACAGGAAAATGAATTTAAAATAGCTTACAGACTTTTTGAAATAAAGGACAGGGAAGAGGTTTAGAATTGAAAGTAATATAGACCTGGTTTCCATCCACATAGAGTTAATAGGTAAAATAATTAGGAAATAAAATAACTATGGAAATGAGAGGAAAGGCAGATATTCAGAGTGGGGAGTGGGATGGAGTCAATGACAGCCCTATTGAATAGTGACATTTAAGGTACAAAAAGGAAGACAAAATTTGAAATTGTACCCAAAGGGTTATCAAACTGTGCATAGCCTTTGATTCATCAATATCTCTACTGGGCCTGTATCCCAACGAGAGTATAAAGAAGGGGAAAAAAGACTCACATGGGCAAAAATGTTAGTAACTACCCTTTTGGTAGTGGTAAGGAACTGGAAACTGAGTGAATGCCCATCAGTTGGAAAATGGCTGAATAAGTTATGGATTAGAAATGTTATGGAATACTGTTTTCTAAGAAATGATCAGCAGGATGATTTCAGAGGGGCCTGGAGAGGCTTGCATGAGGTGATGCTAAGTGAAGTGAGTAGAACCAAGAGAACATTGTACAACATAACACGATTATATGGTGATCAATTCTGATGGATGTAGCTCTAATTCCAATAGATTTGTGATGGAGAAAGTCATCTGAACCTAGAGAGAGAACTGTGGAGATTGAATATGAATCACAAAATAGTATTTTCATCTTTTTGTGGTTATTTGATTGTTTTTTTCATCTTTTCTTTTTTTGGTCTGATTTTTCTTGTGTAGCATGATAAATGTGGAAATAAGTGTAGTAGAGAGTTATATAAGAAATCAGTGGCAACGTTTAGTCCAACCTAAATATCTTTTCTTAAATTTAATTTTGTTTCTAGTTCTAAATTCTCTCCCACTTTCCACCTCTTCCCCACTCATTGAGAAGACAAGAAATATAACATTCATTGCACATATGTAGTTATTCAAAAGATATTTTCCCATTTGCCATGTTCAAAATAAGAAAAAAAAAAAAGAAGAAAAAAAAAACTCACTTGAATCTATACCCTGAGCCCATCCATTCTCTTTCTGAAGGGGTGGCATTTTTTTTTAAATCATGATAGGTGGTACATCATTGTATTAATTACTTAGTAAGTATTTTATGGTTGCTCATTGTTACAATATTGTTATTCATATGTAAATTATTTTCCTGGTTCTGTTCAATTAACTTGCATCAATTTTATAAATCTTAGCTAGATTATTTTTCTAAAGACATTGCTTTCATTTTTTTCTGATACCCATTATAATATTTTTTCACATTCACAAACCATAAATTATTCAAATATTCTGCAAATGGTAGAAAAACACACACACACATAAAAGGAGCTTCTATAAATATGTTTTGCACAAATATGTCCTTTACCTTTTTTTAAAAAATCTTTTTAGTGCTAGATTGAATGATATGTACAATGTTAAAGTTTTCAGGACATAGTTCTAAATTTACAGAGTGAATAGAATAGTTCACAATTGTAGCAACAATGCATTAATGTCCCTATTTTTCTATGTCCCCTTCAGCATTTGTTATTTTTCTTTGTGTCGTTAGCCAAATGGGTGAGAGAAGATAACTCAGAGCTGTTTTGATTTTCATTTCTCTAATTATTAATGACTTAGAGTATTTTATATGAGTATTGATAACTTTGACTTCTTCTGAAATCCCTGATGATATCCCTTGAACATTTATCAATTAAGTTAAAAGATGATAAATGTTGCTCTGTTCTCTGTGTATTTGATAAATTAGACTTTTATCTGAAAAGTGACTCCAAAAATTTATCTCTGTTTCCCATTTTTCTTCACATTTTGACTATATAGGTTTTGTTTTTACAAATCCTTTTAAAATTTAATATAAATAGAATTATCCAATTTATGTCCCATGATGCTCTCTATCTCTCATTTGGTCTTTTTCACTTTGGGAGGGAGAAAAACATCTTCCCTAATCCTGTCCTTTTATGTCCTTTTATGGCTTTCATAGATTATTCTTGGAATCTGTTGATTTTTGGTACTTATAATGTGGAATGATCTGGTAAATTGTCTGTTAACTGTCCTTCTGGTCTGCACTCCTTACACTGATAAGACCCCAGTTCCTACACAACTGCTATGACTTCTTTCTATTTTGGAACAGTAATCAAACTCAGTAATGGGTGACAGAGTTGCTAAATGAAACTTGTTTTTTACTCCCAGTGCTAGTAAAGAAGTCTTATGGGAACTCTTTCTGTCCAGGTGTTCAGTCCCCTTAGTATTTCTGGATACTTGTTGCTCAGGTGCTACCAACACGGACTAGCCTATAGCCCTGATCACTTCCATTGCTGGCCTATAGCCCTGATCACCCAGCATCATAGTATCCATAGATTTTTTTCTTTCCATCTTTCTGAACTACCCTGGGCTGGAAAAAATATTCATTGTCACTTCAACAATTAATTTGGAATGATTTTTTATGTTATTCTGAATAAAGTTTGTGGGTAATTGAAAAAAGTTACTCAGAACTTAGTAGACTATCTTGATTCTGTCTTTCTTATCCTAAATGTCATAACATGATTTTCTTCCTTAAGCTTTTTTTTTTTTCCTTCTTCTCAAAACATACTGTTTCTGTATTTACAATGGAATTAGATTAGGATCTGATGTGAAAACAAATGAAAAGTTATTTTTATATTTAGAATTCTCTTTCCCTTCATATTTAAGGCTCAAATAACTTTGGTCCAGAAGCATAAATTGGCAGCCCCAGAAGCCTCCAGTATAACTGTAATATAGCACACAAATACAGGTACACTGAGAGAATAATAATTCTATACTTCTAATATAGGAGATGGACTTCAAAAGTAGACATTTTTAGGGAACTAGGAAAAGATGAAATGCAAATGAGTTGGTTTGAAGGAAGGAATCTTATCAAATTTCTATTTTGACAAGACTTGGATTAGAAGAACTCTTGAGTTCCCTCCTAAACCTAAGATTCTATGATTTTCTCTTTCTCCATTTAAGATAATGAGAGGAAAAGTCCTGAAAAAAGAAGGGGTTTTCAAGAGTACAGAAAATTAAAAAAATAAAATAAAATAAAATAAAACAAGAAGTGAATGCCAATTGTAAGAGGATCTACAGGCCAGGTATCTCTTAACTTCCTGCCATCATGCTTCTATTGAACTGGACTCCTTCAAGTCCTTAGAAAACCTTATCAAAAGAAACCTATCCTTATTATCTTTGATCATCTCTCAGCTTTTGTTTCCCCCCCCCCAAGTTATTCAGTACTCTTCCTAAGAAATCAACATTTTCAGCATTGCTTTATGAATTTAAGATTTCAGAAATAACAACTCCCCAGTAGAAAGTGCTTCCTCCAACTATATTACTTTTCTTTCCTTTTTTTTTTTATATATATAATAGCCTTTTATTTACAAGTTATATGTATAGGTAACTTTACAGCATTGACAATTACCAATCCTCTTGTTCCAATTTTTCCCCTCCTTCCCTCCACCTCCTCCCCCAGATGGCAGGATGACCAGTAGATGTTAAATATATTAAAATATAAATTATATACACAATAAGTATACATGACCAAACTGTTATTTTGCTGTACAAAAAAAATCAGACTCTGAAATATTTTACAATTAGCCTGTGAAGGAAATCAAAAATGCAAGTGGATAAAAATATAGGGATTTGGAATTCAATGTAATGGATTTTAGTCATCTCCCAGAATTCTTTCACTGGGCATAGCTGGTTCAGTTCATTACTGCTCCATTGATACTGATTTGGTTGATCTCATTGGCCAGGTCCATCAGAATTGGTCACCATATAGTATTGTTGTTGAAGTATATAATGATCTCTTGGCCCTGCTCGTTTCACTTAGCATCAGTTAGTGTAAGTCTCTCCAGATCTTTCTGAAATCATCCTGTTGGTCATTTCTTACAGAATAATAATATTCCATAATATTCATACATCACAATTTATTCAGCCATTCTCCATCTGATGGGCATCCATTCAATTTCCAGTTTCTGGCCACTCCAAAGAGGGCTGCCACAAACATTCATGGACATATAGGTCCCTTTCATTCCTTTAAGATCTTTTTGGGATACAAGCCCAGTAGTAATACTGCTGAATCAAAGGATATGCACAGTTTGATAACTTTTTGAACATACTTCCAAATTGCTCTCCAGAATGGTTGGATCTATTCATAGTTCCCCCATCAATGTATCAGTGTCCCAGTTTTCCCATATATTCTCCAACATTCATCATTATCTTTTTCTGTTATCTTAGCCAATCTGACCGGCATATAGTAGTATCTCAGAGTTGTCTTGATTTACATTTCTCTGACTTGGAGCATTTTTTCTTATGACTACAAATAGTTTCAATTTCTTCATCTGAGAATTGTGTGTTTATGTCCTTTGACCATTTACCAATTGGAAAATGGCTTGATTTCTTACAAATTTGAGTCAATTCTCTATATATTTTGTAAAAGAGGCCTTTATTAGAATGTATGAGCATAAAAATGTATTCCCAGTTTATTGCTTCTCTTCTAACCTTGTCTGTACTAGTTTTATTTGTACAACAACTTTTAAACTTAATATAATCAAAATTATCTATTTTGTGATCAATAATGATCTCTAATTCTTCTTTGGTCACAATTTCCTTTCTCCTTCACAGATCTGAGAGGTAAACTATCCTATCTTCTTGTAATTTATTTATAATATCATTCTTTAAGCCTAGATCATGAACAGCCATTTTGACCTTATCTTAGTATTATGGTGTTAAGTGTGAGTCAATGCCTAGTTTCTGCCATATTAGTTTCCAATTTTCCTAGCAGTTTTTGTCAATTTGTGAATTCTTATCCCCAAAGCAAGGATCTTTGGGTTTCTCAAATACAAGATTGCTATAGTTATTAACTATTTTATCCTGTTAACCTAACCTATTCCACTGATCAACTAGTCTATTTCTTAGCCAGTTCCAAATGGTTTTGATGACTGCTGCTTTATAAACATAGTTTTAGGTCTGGTTCAGGTAGGGCATCTTTATTTATTTTTTTTTCATTAGTTCCCTTGAAATTTTTGAACTTTTGTTCTTCCAGATGAGTTTTATTGTTATTTTATTTTCTAGGTCAGTAAAATAGTTTCTTGGAAGCTTGATTGGTATAGCCTAAATAAATAGATTAGTTTAGGTAGTATTGTCATCTTTATTATATTCACTCGATCTATCCAAGAGAACTTAATACTTTTCCAATAGTTTAGATCTGGTGTGGAAAGTGTTTTGTAGTTTAACTCATATAGTTCCTGACTTTCCCTTGTCAGATAGATTCCCAAATATTTTATACTATCAACAGTTACTTTAAATGGAATTTCTCTTTGTCACTCTAACTGTTGGATTTTGTTATGGATATATAAGAATGCTGATGACTTATGTGAGTTTATTTTTTATCCTGCAATTTTGCTAAAGGTGTGGATTATTTCTAGAATCTCTGGGGTTCTCTAAGTATACCATCATATCATCTGCAAAGAGTGATAATTTGGTTTACTCATTACCTACTCTGATTCCTTTAATCCTTTTCATCTCTTATGGCCAAAGCTAGCATTTCTAATATACTATTGAATAGTAATGGTGATAGTAGGCATCCTAGATGCACCCCTGATATTATTGGGAATGGTTCCAGTTTATCGCCATTACATATGATGCTTACTAATGGTTTTTAATAGATGGTACTGACTATTTTAAGGAAAAGTCCATTTATTCTCATACTCTCTGGTGTTTTTAACAGGAATGGATGTTGGATTTTATCAATTTTTTTTTCTGCATCTAATGAGATAGTCACATGCTTTTTGTTAATTTGGTTATCTATATAGTCAATTATGCTAATAGCTTTTCTAATTGTGAACCAGTCCTGGTATAAATCCTACTTGATCATGATGTACTATCCTGGAGATGATTTTCTGTAATCTCTTTGCTTATGTTTTATTTAAGATATATTTAACAATATTTACTAGGGAAATTGATCTATAAATTTCTTTCCTTGTTTTTCTCCTACCTCATTTTGGTATCAATACCATGTCTATGTCATGAAAAGCATTTGGTAGAAGTCCTTCAATCCCTAATTTTTAAAAATAGTTTAAATAGTATTGGAATTAGTTGTTCTTTAAATATTTGGTAGAATTCACTTGTAAATCCATCTGTTCTTGGGGATATTTTCATAGGGAGTTCATTAATAGCTTGTTCTATTTCTTTTTTTCGAAAATGGGACTATTTAAGCAATTTACTTCCTTTTCTGTTAATCTGGGCAATTTATATTTTCATAGGTATTCCTCTATTTCACTTATGTTATCAAATTTATTGGCATAAATTTGGGCAAAGTAACTTGTAATTATTATTTTAATTTCCTCTTCATTGGTGGAAGTTCTCCCATTTCATTTTTAAGACTAACAATTTGATTTTCCTCTTCCCTTTTTCTAATTGATCTATTTTGTTGTTTTTTTCATAAAAACATCTCTTACACTAAAGAAGGGAAAGGGACCTGTATGTGCCAAAATATTTGTGGCAGCCCTAGAAACTGAAAAATGAAGGGATGCCATCAATTGGAGTATGGCTGGGTAAATTGTGGTGTATGAATGTTATGGAATAATATTGTTCTGTAAGAAATGACCAGCAGGATGAATGCAGAGAGGCTTGGAGAGACTTACATGAACTGGTGCTAAGTGAAATGAACAGAACCAAGAGATCATTATATACTTCAACAACGATACTATATGAGGATGTATTCTGATGGAAGTGAATAACTTTGACAAAGAGAGGACCTAACTCAGCTCCAATTGATCAATGATGGACAGAAGCAGCTACACCTAGAGAAGGACCACTGGGAAATGAGTGTAAATTGTTTGCATTTTTGTTTTTCTTCCCTGGTTACTTTTACTTCTGAATCCAATTCTTCCTGTGCAACAAGAGAACTGTTCAGTTCTGTACACATATATTGTATCTAGGATATACTATAACATATTTAACATATCTAAGACTGCTTGCCTTCTAGGGGAGGGAAGGGAAAAGTCAGAACAAAAGTGAGTGCAAGGGATAATGTAAAAAAATTATCCAGGCATATGTTCTGTCAATAAAAAGTTATAATTTTAAAAGGGAGGGGAAGCAACTCTTAGTTTTATTTATTAATTCAATAGCTTTTTTTTACTTTCAATTTTATTAATATCTCCTTTTATTTTTAGCATTTCAAGTTTGGTATTTGATTGGGGGTTTTTAATTTGTTCTTTTTTTTTTTTAGCTTTTATAGTTGCAACCTCAATTCATTGATCCTCTCTTTCTCTATTTCATACAAGTAAGCATCTAGTGATATGAAATTTCCCCTTTTTACTGCTTTGGCTGCATCCCACAGATTTTGGCATGTTGTCTAATTATTGTCATTCTCTTGGATGAAATTAATAACTGTGTCTATGATTTGCTGTTTCACCCATTTGTTCTTTAGGATGAGATTGTTTAGTTTCCAATTACTTTTTAGTGTATTTTCCCCTGGCTTTTTATTGCATTCAGTGATTGCAATTCAGTGATCTGAAAAAATGCATTTATTATTTCTGCCTTTCTGCATTTGATTTTGAGGTCTTGATGTCCTAATATATGGTCAATTTTTCTATAGGTTCCATGAACTGCTGAAAAGAAAGTACATATGTACACATATTTCTGTCTCCATTCAATTTTCTCCAAAGACCTATCTGACCTAACTTTAATAGTATTCTGATTTACCTCTTTACCTTCTTTCTTATTTATTTTGTCATTTAATTTATCTAATTCTGAGAGAGCAAGGTTGAGATCTCCCACTATTATATTTTTTCTATTTCTTGCAGCTCTCTTAATTTCTCCTTTAGGGATTTCCATCCTATACCACTTGGTGCATATATATTTAGTATTGATATTGCTTCATTATCTATGGTAGCCTTTAGCAAAATATAGTTTCCTTCCTTATCTCTTAATTAGATTAATTTTGATTTTGCTTGACCTGAGATCAGGATGGCTACCCCTGTTTTGTTTTGTTTTGTTTCATTTTTTACTTCACCTGAAGCATAATAGATTCTGCTCCAGCCTTTTACCTTTACTCTCTATGTATCACTCTGCTTTAAATGTGTTTCTTGTAAACAACATATGGTAGGTTTCTTGCTTTTAATCCAGTCTGCTATCCTTTTAGCCATAATGAGAGAGTTTATCCCATTCATGTTTATGGTTAAAATTTCTAATTCTGTATTTCCTGCCATGTTATTATTTCCAGATTTTACGTTTTCCTTTTCTTTTCCCCTTTCCCTACTCCCCAGTATTTAACATATGAGTACCACTTGTCTCAAGCAGGCCTCCCCTTTTAGTATTCCTTAGAATCTCTCTCCCTTCCTTATATGTTTCCCCTACTATTTCTGTTTTCCTTTCTATTTAGCCTACCACTTCCCTTTTTGTCTTTCCCCTCCCCCTTTTCAAAAAAGTGAAAGAAGTTTATCTGTACACCAAATATGTCTCCTATTTTCTCTTTGAGCCAAATCTGATGACAATAAGTTACACAGAATGTTCATTTCCCTCACTTCTTTCCCTCAAATACAATAGGTTTTCTTTGCCTCTTTGTGAGATGTAATTTCCCTCATTTTACCTCTACTTTTCCCTGTTTCTGGTACAAATCCCTTTCCACCTCCAGTTCCCTTTTTTTAAAAAAAAATAATTATTACTTTTTTATTCATAGAACCAATGCCTGAGTAATTTTTTTAACAACATTATCCCTTGCACTCACTTCTGTTCTGACTTTTCCCCTCCCTCTCTCCACCCCCTCCCTTAGATGGTGGGCAGTCCTATACATGTTAAATATGTCACAGTATATCCTAGATACAATATATGTATGCAGAACCAAACAGTTCTCTTGTTGCACAAGAAGAGTTGAATTCAGAAGGTAAAAATAACTCGGAAAGAAAAACAAAAATGCAAAAGGTTTACATTCGTTTCCCAGTGTTCTTCTTTAGGTATAGCTGCATCTGTCCAACAATGATCAATTGAAACTGAATTAGATCTTATTTTTGTCAAAGAAATCCATTACCATCAGAATACATCCTCATACAGTATCGTTTCATACAGTATCGTTGTTTAGTTTTCTTTTTATATTATAACAGTAAAATCCAACTATACATGCACTTTCTATGTATACCCATAATAGAAATACAGTTCTCAAGAGTTCTTTTTATCTTTTTATGCTTCTCTTGGAGTCCTACATTTTTTTTTTTTTTTTTTTTTTTTTTTTTTTTTTTTTTTTTTTTTTTTTTTTTGTTTAGCTCTGGTCATTTCATCAGAAATAAATGGAATTCACCTGTTTCATTGAATGCCCATCATATTCCCTAGAATAAAATGTTCAGTTTAGCAGGGTAGTTTATTCTTGGCTGCATTCCAAATTCATTTGCTTTTCAGGATATTAGATTATAGGCCCTTCAGTCCTTTAATTTAGAAGCTGCTAGATACTGGGTGATCCTTATTGTGGTTCCATGATATTTGAATTGTGTTTTATTTTTTGGTTTTTGTTTTTTTTTTTCTTGGCTGCTTGCAATATTTGTCCTTGATGTGATAGTTCTGAAACTTAGCCACACTATTCCTTGGAGTTTTAATTTTGGGATCACTTAAGGAGGTATTTGGTGAATTCTTTCAATGGCTATTTTACGTTGCAATTCTATGACATTAGGGCAGTTCTCTTTGATGATTTCCTGAAAAACAGTGTCTAAGCTCTTTTTCCATCATGGTTTTCAGGGAGTCCAATAATCCTCAGATTGTCTGTCCTAGATCTATTTTGCAATTCAGTTGTTTTCCCAAGTAGTTATTTTGAATTTTTTTTCTATTTTTTTTTATTTTTTTGTTTTGTTTTCCTTGATTGATTCTTATGTCTCATTAATTTCCATTTATTCAAGTCTGATTTTTAGTGAATTATTTTCTTCATTTATTTATATTTTTTTACTTCTTTTTGTATTTGTCTAATTGAGTTTTTTAATGAACTGTTTTGTTCTATGGAATTTTTTTCCATTTAACAAATTCTTTTTTTTTAAAAGAGTTATTTTCCTTTTCCATTTCACAAATTCTGTTTTCCTGGGAGTTATTTACCTTTTTCAATCCACTAATTCTGTTCTCCTAGGAGTTCTTTACCTTTTCTATTTCACAAATTCTGTTTTGCAGGGAGTTGTTTTCTTTTTCCACTTCATCAAATCTATCTTTTAATGATAGATTTTCACTTTTCCCCAACCCTCTTGCAAAGTTTTCCTTTCCTTTCCCCAACTTCTCTTCTAGCTCTCTTTTGAGATCCTTTTTTAATTTCTTCTAGGACAGCCGAGTGTGGTGGGGACCAGATTATGTCATCCTTTTGGGGCTTCATCTGGAGACAATCTGCTGTTAGTCTCCTTAGGGTTTGAAATCTGTTATTCTCTTTCACCATAGAAATTATCTATAGTTAGAATCCTCTTTGCCTTTTTACTCATTAAAAAAAAAAAAAAAAAAAAAGTTGGGATTTCTTTTTAGGACAAAGGAGGTTTTCCAAGCCTCCTCTATAGGTAGGCGAAGAGGCAGCTGCTGTGCTGGGTTTGTGCCAACTCACTCCTGGTGCTAGGTGGGCGTGGCCAGGTTCCCTGAGTCTCTGGCACTTCAGGGTTCACTCTTTACCTTTTGTGTTTGCATTGGACGTTTTATAATTTCTCTGTTGATCTACTGCTTTGCAACCAGGGCAGAGTAGCCAACACTGTGGTAATTTCCTCCTCCCTTGATTTTCTACCAGACCATCCTATGGAGATCTCACCAACCCAGATCTGCACAGCATGCACTGGCATCCTGTACCTGGCCATCTCCCCGTACCCAACCAAAAATACATTTTCTGGTGATCTTTGAAATTATCTTCTGCTGTAACTTGCTGCACTCCCAATATTTGTGAATTCTGCCAGTCTAGAACTAATTCAGAGGCTGAAATTGGTAATTAGTTGATCATTCTGGGAGGAGATCGGAAAGAAGTGTGTGTACTCGATGCCATTTTGTCTCCACCCCTCAGTTTTATTTATTTTTAATACACATTGTTTTATAAATGATGTTGGGAGAGAAAAATCAGAGTAAAAAGGAAAAACCATGAGAGGCATAAAAAAAGAAAAAAGAAGTGAACATAGCATGTGTTCACTTACATTCAATATGCTTAGTTGTTATGTTTTGTTTTTTTTTTTTTTTTTTTGGATGCAGGTGGCATTTTCTGTCCAAAGTCTATTGGAATTGTTTTCGATCACTGAATTACTGAGAAGAACCAAGTCTTTCATAGTAGATCATCACACATTCTTGCTGTTATTGCATACAATGTATTCCTCCTTGTCCTTGCTTCACACAACCAGTTCATGTAAATCAGTTCATGTAAATCTTTCCAGGACTTTCTATAATCATCTATAATCAACCTGTTCATCATATTTTTAAAAGAACAATAATATTCCTTTACTTTCATATACCATAGTATGTTCAGCCATTCCTCAATTGATAGGCAAATACTCTTTTTTCCAATTCTTTGCTACTACAAAGAGAGCTCCTATTAACATTTTTGCATATATGGATCATTTCCCCTCCTTTATGATTTCTTGGACTACAGACCCATTAAGGGCACTGCTGAGCCAAAGAGTATGCATAGTTTTATAACCCTTTAGGTATAGTTCCAAATTGCTTTCCAGAATGTATGTATTTTTTTTTTCATTAGTTCCCTCGATATTCTTGACCTTTTGTTCTTCCATATGAATTCTGTAATCATTGTTTCCACTTCTATGTATGGCACTGAACAAGTAGATTAATTAAGGCACAATTGTCATGTTTATTACATTAACTCAACTTATCCATAAACCACTGATATTTTTATTGTTTAGATCTGACTTTATTTGCGTGAGAATGTTTTGTAATGTGTTCATATGATTCTTGGGTTTCTCTTGGCAAATATACTTCTAAATTTTTTTAAATTTATTATAATAACTTTTTATTGACAGAACACATGCCAGGGTAATTTTTTACAACATTATCCCTTGCACTCACTTCTGTTCCGATTTTTCCCCTCTCTCCCTCAACCCCCTCCCCTAGATGGCAAGCAGTCCTATATATGTTAAATATGTCGCAGTGTATCCTAGATACAATATATGTGTGCAGAACCAAACATTTCTCTTATTGCACAGGGAGAATTGGATTCAGAAGGTAAAAATAACCAGGGAAGAAAAACAAAAATCCAAACAGTTTACATTCATTTCCCAGTGTTCTTTCTTTGGGGGTAGCTACTTCTGTCCATCACTGATCACTTGAAACTGAATTATATCTCTTTGTCAAAGAAATCCACTTCCATCAGAATAAATCTTCATACAGTATCTTTGTTGCAGTATATAAAGATTTCCTGGTTCTGCTCATTTCACTTAACATCAGGTCATGTAAGTCTCTCCAAGCCTTTCTGTATTCATCCTGCTGGTCATTTCTTACAGAATATTAATATTCCATAACATTCAGATACCACAGATTCCCCAACCATTCTCCAAATGATGGGCATCCATTAATTTTCCAGTTTCCAGCCACTAAAAACAAGGCTGCCACAAACATTTTGGCACATACAGTTCCCTTTCCCTTCTTTAGTAACTCTTTGGGGTATAAGCCCAGTAGTAGCACTGCTAGGTCAAAGGGTATGCACAGTTTGATAACTTTTTGGGCATAATTCCAGATGCTCTCCAGAATTGTTACATTCGTTCACAACTCCACCAACAATGCATCAGTGTCCCAGTTTTCCCACATCCCCTCCAACATTCATTATTATGTTTTTTCCTGTCATCTTAGCCAATCTGACAGGTGTGTAGTGGTATCTCAGAGTTGTCTTAATGTGCATTTCTCTGATTAATAGTGATTTGGAACACTCTTTCATATGAGTGGTAATAGTTTCAATTTTATATTCTGAAATTTGTCAGTTCATATCATTTGACCATTTATCAATTGGAGAATGGTTTGATTTTTTATGAATTAGAGTAAAATCTCTATATATTTTGGAAATCAGGTCTTTTTCAGAATCTTTAACTGTGAAGATCTTTTCCCAGTTTGTTGCTTCCCTTCTAATCCTGTTTGCATTAGTTTTGTTTGTACAAAGGCTTTTTAATTTGATATAATCAAAATTTTCTATTTTGTGATCAATAATGGTCTCTAGTTCATCTTTGGTCACAAGTTTCTTCCTCCTCCACAAGTCTAAGAGATAGACTATCCTATGTTCCTCTAATTTATTTATAATCTCATTCTTTATGCCCAAATCATGCACCCATTTTGATCTTATGTTGGTATATGGTGTTAAGTGTGAGTCCATGCCTAATTTCTGCCATACGAATTTCCAGTTATCCCAGCAGTTTTTGTCAAATAATGAATTCTTATCCCAAAAGTTAGGATCCTTGGGTTTGTCAAACACTAGATTGCTATAGTTAATTAATCTTGTGAACCTAACCTGGTCCACTGATCAACTAATCTATTTCTTAGCCAGTACCAAATGGTTTTGGTGATTGCTGCTTTATAATATAGTTTTGCATCAGGTACATCTAGGCCATCTTCATTTGATTTTTTTTTTTCATTAATTCCCTTGAGATTCTTGACATTTTATTTTTCCATATGAATTTTATTGTTATTTTTTTGTAGATCATTAAAATATTTTCTTGGAAGTCTGATTGATATAGCACTAAATGAATAGATTAGTTTAGGGAGTATTGTCATCTTTATTATATTCCCTCGGCCTATCCAAGAGCATTTAATATTTTTCCAATTATTTTAAGTCTGACTTTATTTCTGTGGAAAGTTTTTTGTAATTTTGCTCATATAATTCCTGACTTTCCTTTGGAAGATGGATTCCCAAATATTTTATGCTGTCAACAGTTATTTTGCATGGTATTTCTCTTTGTATCTCTTCCTGTTGGATTTTATTGGTGATGTATAAAAATGCTGAGGTTTTATGGGGATTTATTTTATATCTTGCAACTTTGCCAAAGTTATGAATTATTTCTAATAGCTTTTAGTAGAATCTCTGGGCTTCTCTAAGTATACCATCATATCATCTGCAAAGAGTGATAGTTTGGTTTCCTCATTGCCTACTCTAATTCCTTTAATCTCTTTCTCCACTCTTATTGCAGAGGCTAGTGTTTCTAATACAATATTGAATAATAATGGTGATAGTGGGCAACCTTGCTTCACTCCAGATCTTACTGGGAAAGGTTCCAATTTTTCCCCATTGCATATGATGCTTACTAACAGTTTTAAATATATGCTCCTGATTATTTTAAGAAAAAGTGCATTTATTCTTATACTCTCAAGTGTTTTTATTAGGAATGGATGTTGGATTTTATCAAATGTTTTTTTCTGCGTCTATTGAGATGATCATATGGTTTTTGTTAGTTTGCTTATTGATATAGTCAATTATGCTAATAGTTTTCCTAATATTGAACCAGCCCTGCATTCCTGGTATAAATCCTACTTGGTTATAGCGTATTATCCTGGGGATGATTTTCTGTAATCTTTTTGCTAATATTTTATTTAAGATTTTAGCATCACTGTTCATTAGGGAGATTGGTCTATAATTTTCTTTCTCTTGTTTTCAGCCTACCTGGTTTAGGTATCAGTACCATATTTGTGCTGAAAAATGAGTTTGGTAGGACTCCTTCAATCCCTATTTTTTCAAATAGTTTATATAGCATTGGAGTTAATTGTTCTTTAAATGTTTGGTAGAATCCACATGTAAATCCATCTGGTCTTGGGGATTTTTTTAGAGAGCTGGTTAATAGCTTGTTCTATTTCTTTTTCTAAGATGGGACTGTTTAGGATATTTGCTTCTTTCTCTGTTAATCTGGGCAAGCTATATTTTTGAAGATATTCTTCCATTTTATTTAAGCTGTCAAATTTATTGGCATAAATTTGGGCAAATTAATTCCTAATTATTGCTCTAATTTCCTCTTTGTTAGTGGCGAGTTCTCCCTTTTCATTTTTAAAACTAACAATTTGATTTTCCTCTTTCCTTTTTTTAAATCAGATTTACTAAGGGTTTCTCTATTTTGTTGGTTTTTTCATAGAACCAACTCTTAGTTTTATTAATTAATTCAATAGTTTTTTTTTGTTTTTTTTTAATTTCAATAGCATTTTTAGTTGCAAGCCCAATTCATTGACCTTCTCTTTCTCTGTTTTATGCAAGTAGGCCTCTAGAGATATGAAATTTCCCCTTATTATGACTTTGGGTGCATCCCACACATTTTAGTATGATTTCTCATTATTGTCATTTTCTTGGGTGAAGTTATTAATTATGTCTATGATTTGCTGTTTCACCCAATCATTCTTTAATATGAGATTATTTAGTTTCCAATTATTTTTTAGCCTACTTTCCCCTGGCTTTTTGTTGAATGTAATTTTTATTGCATCATGGTCTGAAAAGGATGCGTTTACTATTTCTGCCTTATTGCATTTGAGTTTAAGGTTTTTATGTCCTAATATATGGTCTATTTTTGTAGAGTTCCATGAACTGCTGAAAAGAAAGTGTACTCCTTTCTGTCTCCATTTCGTTTTCTCCAGAGATCTATCATGTCTAACTTTTCTAGTATTCTATTTACCTCTTTGACTTCTTTCTTATTTATTTTGTGGTTTGATTTATCTAATTCTAAGAGAGCAAGGTTGAGATCTCCCACTATTATCATTTTGCTGTCTATTTCTTCTTGCAGCTCTCTTAATTTCTCTTTTAAGCATTTAGATGCTACACCACTTGGTGCATATATGTTTAATACTGATAATGCTTCATGATCTATGCTACCCTTTAGCAAGATATAGTGCCCTTCCTTATCTCTTTTAATTAGATCAATTTTTTCTTTTGCTTGATCTGAGATCAGGATGGCTACCCCTGCTTTTTTGACTTCACCTGAAGCATAGTAGATTTTGCTCCAACCTTTTATCTTTATTCTGCATGTATCTCCCTGCTTGAGGTGTGTTTCCTGTAAACAACATATTGTAGGATTCTGGCTTTTAATCCATTCTGTTAATTGCTTCCTCTTTATGGGGGAGTTTACCCTGTTCACATTTATGGTTAAAATTACCAAATCTGTATTACTTGCCATCTTGTTAACCCCTGTTTATGCTTTTTGGCCTTCTTTTCCCCTTCCCCCCCTTCCCAGGATTAAACTTGTGAGCACCACTTGCTTCTAATAACCCTCCCTTTTTCGTATCCCTCTCCTCACCTCTGCCTTAGGGTTCTTCCTCCTATCTTACTCCTTCCCCTCACAGTTTCTGTATTCCCTTCTGCTTAGCTTATTGCTTCCCTTTTCACTTTTCTCTTCTCATTTTTCAATGAGGTGGGAGAAGTTTCACCATAAATTGAATATGTGTAAAATTTTTCTCAAAGCCAATTCTGATGGTAGTAAGATACCCACTATATTCATCTCCCTCCATTCTTTCTCTCATATCTAATAGGTTTCCTTTGCCTCTTTGTGAGATGTAGTACCCCCACTTTACCATTTTTCTGGTACAATGTCCTTTCAACCTCTAATTTTTAGAAGAAGGTATAGATGTATTCTTTATATATCTTTATACCAGAAATATACTTTCCAAGATTTCTTTTTACCTTTTTAGGTTTCTCTTGAGTTCTATATTTTTAGATCAAGCTTTTTATTACATTTTGGTTTTTTCATCAAAAATAGGTGAAATTCACTTATTTTGTTAAATGACCATCTTCTTCCCTTGAAAAAGATGCTCATTCTGGCTGGGTAAGTTATTTTTGGTTGCATACCAAGTTCCTTACCATTTTGGAATATCATATTCCAGTCCCTTTTATCTTTTAATGTGGATGCCGCTAGATCCTGAGTGATCCTTATTGTGGCTCTTCTATATTTGAATTGGGTTTTTCTAGCCGCTTGCAGTATTTTTTCCTTCGTTTGAGGGTTCTGGCATTTGGCCACTATATTTCTTGGTGTTTTGATTTTAGGATCCCTTTCAGTAGGTGATCATTGAATTCTTTCAATGTCTATTTTACCCTCTGTTTCTATGACTTCTGGGCAGTTCTCTTTGATAATTTCCTGGAAAATAGTGTCTAGGCTCTTTTTTTCATCATATTTTTCCGGGAGTCCAATAATTCTCAGATTGTCTTGCCTACACCTATTTTCCAGGTCTATTGTTTTCCCAAGAAGGTATTTCACATTTTTATCCATTGCTTGATTTTTTTTTTTTTTGGTTTTGTTTGACTGATTCTTTTTGTCTCCTCGAGTCATTCAATTCCATTTGTTCGATTCTGATTTTCAATGAAGTATTTTCTTCACTCACTTTTTTTATATCTTTTTCTAATTGTCCAATTGAGTTGTTTTGTTCTATGGAATTTTTTTCCATTTTGCCAATTTTATTTTTTAGAGAGCTATTTTCTGTTTCCAGTTCACTAATCCTATTTTTTAAGAATTTGATTTCTTTATCCACTCTGTCTTTAAATGAGTGGGATGACTTCTCCAGACTCTCTTGCCAAGCCTCCCTCTTCTTTTCCCATTTTTCTTCTAGCTCTCTTGTGAGAGCTTTTTAATTTCTTCCATGAGATTCTTCTGTGCTGAGGAACAGATGATCCCCTCCCTGGAGACAGTCTGTTTTGAGTCTCCTCAGGATTTAGAGTCTGCTCTCTATCTATGTAGAAGCTTTCAATGGTTAAGGTCCTTTTCATTTTTCTGCTCATTTTGTCAGAGAAGTATCAGGGACAAACTATCAAAGAAAAAAAAGAAAAAAAAAAACAAATGGAATCTGCTTTTTTGAGAGGAGGGGCTGGGTGGTGTTACCAAGCTTCCTCTATAGACTATGGGGTGCAGCAGCAAGGTATTAGCAGGACAGCGATGACTGTGCTGTGCCTGTGCTTTGAGAGCATGCTGAGACTGTTGGGGAGGGGTGGGAAGGTCTTGGAGAGACTCCAGCTGTTTGGGGTTGTATTCTTCACCCCCCGAGTTTTTAGCTTCTCTACTGGGCTACTGACTTGCTGCCAGGGTAGAGTATCCAATCCTGTAGCAAAGCTCTCCCCACAGAGACGGTTGAGATCATACCCCACCCCACTCCAGTCTGTTCGGCTCTGAGCTGCCTCCTGTGCTCTTACTGCCGCTCCCTGCCTTCAGCCTGTGCTGGATCTAAAACTGTCCCCGCCCTGGAGCAAAAACAGACCTTTCCTATAAAATCTCAAGGATGTCTTCTCTTGGTAACTATTTGTGGGGTTTTTTTCAGTCAAGCATTAATTCAGAGGCTTGTCATGAAATGAATTCTGAGAGAAAACGCGGAGCTTATACAGCTGTGTGCCTCCTCTCCACCACCTTGGCCGGAAGACAACCTCCAAATATTTTAATTAGTTTACAGTAATTTTATTTTATTTATTTTTTTAATTATAGCTTTTTATTTACAAGTTATATGCATGGGTAATTTTACAGCATTGACAATTGCCAAACCTTTTGTACTAATTTTCCCCTCCTTCCCCCAATCCCTCCTCGCAATGGCAGGTTGACAAATACATGTTAAGTATGTTAAAATATAAATTAAGTACAATATAAGCATACATGTTCTAACAGCTATTTTGCTGTACAAAAAGTATTGGAATTTGAAATAGTATACAATTAACCTGTGAAGGAAATCAAAAATGCAGGTGGACAAAAACAGAGGGAATAGGAATTGTATGTAATGGTTCATAGTCATCTCCCAGAGTTCTTTTTCTGGGTGTAGCTGGTTCAATTCATTACTGCTGTATTGGAGCTGATTTGGTTCATCTCATTGTTGAAGAGGACCACGTCCATCAGAATTGATCATCATATAGTATTGTTGTTGAAGTATATAATGATCTCCTAGTACTGCTCAGTTCACTCAGCATCAGTTCATGTAAGTCTCTCCAGGCCTTTCTGAAATCCTCATGCTGGTCATTTCTTATCGAACAATAATGTTCCATAATATTCATAGACCACAATTTATTCAGCCATTCTCCAATTGATGGGCATCCACTCAGTTTTCAGTTTCTGGCAACTACAAAGAAACCTGCCACAAATATTCATGAACACGCAGGTCTCTTTCCCTTCTTTAAGATTTCTTTGGGATATAAGCCCAGTAGTAACACTGCTGGATCAAAGGGCATGCACAGTTTGATAACTTTTTGAGCATAGTTCCAAATTGCTCTCCAGAATGGCTGGATGTATTCACAATTCCACCAACAATGTATTAGTGTTTCCTACAGTAATTTTAAATTGAATTTTTCTTTCTGTCTCTTGCTGATGGGATTTGTCAGTAATGTCTAAAAATGCTGAGGATTTGTGTGGGTTTATTTTATAACCTGCAACTTTGCTAAAACTGTGAATTGTTTCCAGTAGCTTTTTGGTTGTTGTCCTTTTTTTTTTTTTTTTTTTTTGTTTTGTTTTGTTTTGTTTTTTTTTGTTTTGTTTAGGATTCTCTAAGTATATCATCATATTGTCTACAAAGAGTGATAATTTTATTTCCTCATTGCCTAATTCTCATTCTTTTAATTTCTCTTTCTTTTCTTATTGCTAAAGCCAACATTTTGAGTACAAAGTTGAATAATAGAGGTGATAATGGGCATCTTTGTTTCACCCCTGTTCTTATTGAGAATGAGTTCATCTTCTCTCCATTACAAGTAATGCTTTCTATAAGTTTTAGAGAGGTATTATTTATTATTTTAAAAAAAGCTTCCTTTATTCCTATGTGTTTTTAGTTTTAGTAATTTTGATTTTTAATAGGAATAAGAGCTATATTTTGTCAAATGCTTTTTCTGCATCTATGGAGATTATCATATGATTTCTATTGTTTTAGTTATTGATATGATAAATTATTGTAATAGTTTTACTGATATTGAAAGAGCTCTACATTCCTGGAATAAACCCCATTTGCTCACAATGTATTATCATTCTGATAACTTTCTGCAATCTCTTTGTTAATATTGTCAATAATAATAAAACATGTATATTTTGCATCAATATTCATTAGAGAGAGTGGTTGATAATATTTTTCCTCTCATTTGGCCCTTCCTGCTTTAGGTATCAGTGTCATATTTGTGTCATAGAAGGAATTTGGCCGTACTCTTTCTTTACCTATTTTTCCAATTAATTTACTTATTATTGGAGTTAAATGTTTTTTAAATATTTGGTAGAATTCACTAGTGAATCCATATGGCCCTGAAGATTTTTTCTTAATTGATTTCTTTAATTTCTTTTTCTAAAATAGGACTATTTAAATATTTTATTTCCTCTTCTATTAATCTGGGAAATTTATATTTTTGTAAATATTAATCTATTTCAGTTAGATTGATAGACTTGCTGCCACAGAGATGGGCATAATAGCTCCTAATTATTTCTTTAATTTAGTTTTCATTGGTGGCAAGTTTAGCCTTTTCATTTTTGGTGCTGAGGATTTTTTTTATTCTTTTTCTGATCAAATTAGATAAAGGTTTGTCTACTTTGTCTGTTTTTTTCATAAAACCAAAATATTTTTAATTCAATAGTTTTCTTAATCTCTGTTTTATTAATCTCTTATCTGAATTTCAAAATTTCTATTTTCATATTTAATTGTGGGTTTTTAATTTATTCTTTTTCTAGCTTTTTTAGTTGCATGCCTAATTAATTGATCTCCTTTTTTCTCTATTTAATTTATATAGCTTTTTAGAGATGTAAAATTTCCCCTAAGAATTGCTTTGGCTGGATCCCATAGATTTTTGTATGTTGTCTCATTATTGTCATTTTCTTGGATAAAGTTATGGAGTGTTTCTGTGATTTGTTGGCCTACTCATTATTTAGAATTAGATTATTTAATTTCTAATTGGTTTTTAGTCTAGCTTTCCTTGACCCTTTACTGAAGATAATATTTATTGCATTATGGTCTAAAAAAGAAACATTTACTATTTCTTCCTTTTTATATTTGATTGTGAGGTATGTATACCCTAATACATGGTCAGTTTTTGTGAAGGTGCCATTTATTGCTGAGAAAAAGTTGTATCCCTTTCTGTCCCTACTAATTTTTTCCAGAGCTGTATCATATTTGGCTTTTCTTGGATCCTGTTTACTTCTCTAGTTTTTTTTATTTGTTTGTTTGTTTGTTGTTTAGTTTTGGTTAGATTTGTCTGACTGAGAGGGGAAAGTTGAAGTCTCCCCACTAGAATAGCTTCACTGTCGATTTTTTTTCTATAATTGGCTAAGATCTTCTCTAGGTATTTGACTGTTCTACTACTTGGTGCATATACATTTAATATTGTTATTATTTCATTGTTTACTTACCCTTTATCAAGATATACTTTACACCATCTCTTTTAATAAAATGTATTTTTTACTTTTATCTAAGATCAGAATTGCTACCCCTGCTATTTTTTTTTTTTACTTCAGTTAAAGCATGACAAATTCTGTTCCATCTTTTTGATTTTATTGTATATGTGTCTCTCTGTGTCAAATGTGTTTCTTTTACATAATATATTGTAGGATTCCATTTTTTTAATCCACTCTACTATTTGTTTCTGTTTTGTGGGAGAGTTCATCCTATTCACATTAACAGTTATCATGACTAGCTCTGTATTTCCCTCCATCCTATTTTCTCCCTTGTATATACTTTTGTTCTCTCTCTCTATTCTCTCCTTTGTCAGGTGTTATTGCTCTCTACTTTATCTCCTATCACCTTCCCTTCTCTTAGAGTTTTTATCAACTACTCCAATCACTACCTTATCTTTTATTAACATTCCCCTCTTTTTTCCCTAGTGTTTCTGCTCTCCCTTCTATCATGACTCTCCTGTTCTTTTCCTCTTTCTCCTCCTAGCTCTTTGTAGAGTTAGATAAATTTCTATGCACAACTGAATGATTACATTATTCCATCTTAAAGCCTAAATTTATGAGATTAAGCTTCAGACAATGCTTATTCTCCTCCCTTTTTTCCCTTCCATTGTAATAGGTCTTTTGCACCTCTTTATGTAAACTAATTGTCATATTATATTTTCCTTTCCTTTTTTTCCAGAATAAACCTTTTTCCACCACTTAATGTTTTTTTTGTTTGATGTCATTATTAAAGTTTTTTTTTTAGAAAAAATGTGTGTTTCAGCCTATATTCAGATATAATAAGTTCTTTCTCTGAATGTGGATAGCATTTTTAATTATAAGTCCTTCAGAGTAATCTTGGATCGTTGTATTGCTGAGAATAGTGAAATCTTTCACAGCTGATCATCTCACAATATTATTATTACTTTGTACATAGTACATTTCACTTTACATGAGTTCATGGACAAATTTTCATGTCTTTTCTGAGAGCATACTGCTCATCATTTCGTATAGAAGCATAATATTCCATTATACCATAATTTATGCAGCCATTTCCCAATTGATGAGCATCACCTGAATTTCTAATTCTTTGCTCTGAAAAAGGAGTTGCTTTAAAAATTTTTGCACATATAGATCCATTTTTTCTTTTCATTTTTAAAGAAAAATATCTTTTGGAATACAAGCCTCACAACAGTTTTGTTAGGGCAAAGAAGGTACATGGTTTTATAGTCTTTTGGTGATAGTTCCAAATTATCCTAAAGAATATTTGAATCACTTCACAATTCCATTAACAATGTTTTTAATGTCTCATTCTTTCCACTTTCCTTCCAATATCTGTCTTTTTTTTTTCCTTTGGTTCATATATATATATGGTAGTACTCAGAATTGCTTTAATTTGCACTTTTCCAATCAATAGGGGTTAGAGAATTTTTTCACATGGCTATAAATAGCTTGCTTACATCATTACTAATTCTATTTACAACCACTTATTCTATTGACTTTCTCCTAACACCCTGTTCTTCCTCAAAAGTGTTTTGCTTCTGATTATCCCCTCCCTTGATATTTCCTTTCTCTTCTATCACTTTCCTCCTTTCTCATATCTCCTTTCCTTCCTAATTTCCTGTAGGGTAAGATAGATTTCTTTATCTATATTGAATGCATATAGTATTTTCTCATTGAACCAATTCAGATAAGAGTATGTTTAACTAACTCCCTTTCCATTCTCCTTCAGCCCTCCCCCTTTTCCCCTTCTCTGTAAGAGCTTTTTTTTTTTTTTTTTTTTGCCTCTTTTATAGCAGATAATTTACTCTATTTCTTCCTTTCCCTTTCTCACAGTACATTTCTCTCTTCCCATTAACTTATTTTTTTTTCAATATTGTCCCTTCATATACAACTCATATCTATGACCTCTGTCTATATGTATACATACACACACATATATACTCCTAACTGCCATAATAATGAGAATGCTCTTGAGTTAGAAGTATTATCCTCATATGTAGAAATGTAAATAGATTAACATTACTAAGTGCCTTATGAATTCCCTTTCATGATTAGCCCCTCATACTCTCTCTGAGTCCTGTACTTGAAAATCATTTTTTTTTTAATTCAGCTCTGGTCTTTTTATAATGAATGTTTGAAAGTCCTCCATTTCATTGAATATTCAACTTTTCTCCTGAAGAATTGTACTCAGTTTTGATGGTGAGTAAGTGATTCTTGGTTGCAATCTTTTTCCTTTATGGAATGTCACATCCCATGCCCTCTGATACTTTAATGTACAAACTGCTAAATCTTCTGTTATCCTGGCTTTGGCTCTTGAATTGTTTCTTTCTGGCTGCTTGCAATGTTTTCTTCTAGACCCGGGAGTTCCTAAATTTGGTTATAATATTCCTAGGAGTTTACATCTTGGAATCTCTTTCAGGAGATGATTGGTGAACTTTTTCACTTTCTGTTTTATCGTCTGGAATACTAGGACAGGTTTTTTGTTTGTTTGTTTTACAATTTTTTGAAAGATAATATTTAGGCTATTTTTAGATCTTTTTTAGGCTTTTAGATAGAGTAATCATTTTTAAATTATGTCTCCTGGCTCTCTTTTTCAGGCCACTTGTTGTTCCAATGTGATTTCATATTGTTTTCTTTTTTTTTTTTTCATTCTTTGGATTTATTTTGTTGTTTCTTCATTTCTTATAAGGTCATTAGCTTCCATTTGTTCAATTCTAATCTTTAAGAAATTATTTTCCACACTGTTTTTTTTTTTTTTTTTTTTTTTACTTTTTCCCCCATTTGACTAATTTACTTTTTTTAAGGCATTCTTCTCATGAGCTTTTTGTGCTTCTTTTTGCATTACTCTCATTTTTCTTCCAATTTTTCCTCTACCTTTCTTATTGATTTTCAAAATTCCCTGTGTGTTCTTCCATGGCCTGAGGAGTTTTGGTTTTATAATCTTCTAATTATATATTTTTATCTTCCTTGTCACCATAATAAGTTCCTATGCTCAGAATCTTTGCGACCTGTATCTGAAGATGGGCAAAACAACAAAGTCCTGCTTCATTTCTGGTAAAGAGACCTCAATGATCTTCTTTTGACCAGCCACTCAACTCCCTTACTTTCTGTAGGCTAAGAATTGTAGCAGCCATTGTTGTTGCTGTCCCTGCTACTGCTGCCATAGCTGCTGATTCAGTGGCTCCCAAGGCCTTCTCTTGGTTTGCAAGGGCTCCCCTGATATACTAGTATGACAGTGATTTCCTGATGACCTTCCAAGAAAACCTTGATGTTTATGGGTTGAGAAATCCGGAAACTGTCACTGTTGCCACTGATCAGATTTCCCGCTCCACTCCTGATTTGCTGGGGCCAGGACTGTGCTATAATCCCACCTTCATGCAACAGATTTTTCCTGATAATCTTCTAAGTTGTCTTTAGCTGGAAAATTATTTCTTTTTATCTTTTTTGGTGGGTCCTGATGCTCTAAAATTTGTTTACAGTTATTATTTGAAGTTATTTCAAGGGGCTTGTGGGGGGTAGAACTCAGACAAGTCCCTGCCCTTATTTCACCATCTCACCTCTGCCTTTATGCTTCAATTTCCACAACTGTAAAATAGAAATAATAATCAAGGTTATTGTAAGGATAAAATGAGGAAATATTTATAAAGGGCCTGAAATATATGAAGCACTTAATGAAGAGGCAGCTAGTTGGTGGAAAGTCAGGAAGACTGAATTCAAAGCCTAACTCTGACCTTTATTTCTTTGCCACCCTGGGCAAATCAATTCATCTCTGTCTGTCTCAGTTTTGTCTGGTGTTAAATAGAGAAAAAAGTAACACATTTACTGTCTAGGATGCTGTAAGAATTAAATGAGACAACATATAAAAAGCATTTAGGATTGTATCTGGTAAATAGTAAATGTTTAGTAAATGCTTGCATCCTTGTCTTTCCTTCCCCTTATTATATATATAATGATTTTTATCTTCCTAAAAATAGCAAAATCTCACATACACACAATTATATATACATATATATATATATGTATATATAATTGTGTGTGTGTGTGTATAATATGTATATATTTCTATGTGTGTATGTATGTGTATGTATATGTTGTTGTTCAATGATTTCAGTTGTGTCTAACTCTTCACGACTCCATTTGACATTTTCTAGACAAAGATACTGAAATTGATTGTCATTTCCTTCTCCAGCATATTTTATAGAGAAACCAAAGTAAATAGGATTAAATGACTTACTCAAGATCATATAGATAGTAAGTATCTGAGGCCAGATTTGAACTCATGAAAATGAAGCTTCCTGACGCCAAACTCATTGCTCTATCCATTGTGCTACCTGTGTGTCTATTTTGTTTGTTTACTTATTTATTTGTTATACAGACAAATACACACACACATTCACATTCATATATAGACACACATATTGACAGCAAATCATAATTAGGAGGGTCTTACTTTTAACATTTAAAAAAAAAACATAAATCAAAAAATCAGATAAATCCTCTTAGTGAGAGTGGCTAAAATTGGAATTTTTATTAACTTTAAATTGCTATTTTATGAAGTACATTTCTTGCCATGTATTTCTTCTATGAATTCAGGCTCTTCTGAATATTCATCAAGTTTGGAAATTTCATATAATTCACTTTTTCTTTCACAATAATGAGTCTCCTAGTACATCATCAGTATATATCTCTCTGCAATATTTTTTCCCAGCAACTCAGATTAGTTTGAACTTTGCAAATATATAAGTTTGATCCTTCTTGTGAACACTGGTATGCATTTGTGAAATGACTTACTCATACAAAGATAACATTTTTCAGTTACTGAAGAGTATAATTTCTTTGCATAAAACTAACTCAATGGCATAATGATCAAAGCCACAAATTTATTATCTATATTTTTCAACTGAAGTGAGCAAATAAGTATACATATAGTAAACAACAATTTCACATTATTAAGGAAATATTTAGCAAAGAAATCTTGGCCAAGATTTTCAAAAGTTTCAAAGACCATTATGTGCCAATCAATACTACACTTAGTAATATTTAGTTACAATATTTAAGGGTTTAAACTTGGGCTTTTAAATTTTAATATACAAGGAGATTAAGTCCTTACAAATAAATAAGAATTGAGACTCTTACATCCTTATGTAGCTTATAAAGTCCTTAGAATTAGAAAGTCTTGAGTTCAGATTCTGTTTCTGATGCACCCTAACTTTGTGTTCCACACAGCCCTGGACAATTCTCTTCCATCATAACCTACAGAAGATTTAATTGATTGGTGGATGAGGTTCAATGTGGAATTTACACAAAGAGACGGGATTATATTCATAAACCAAAAATTCTTTTTTTTTTAAAGCTCCCTCCCCATTCTTCTTCTTCTTTTTCTTCTTTTTTAATAGCCTTTTATTCACGAGTTATATGTATGGGTAATTTTACAGCATTGACAATTGCCAAACCTTTTGTTCCAATTTTTCCCCTCCTTCCCCTCACCCCCTCCCCTAGATGGCAGGATGACCAGTAGATGTTAAATATATTAAAGTATAAATTATATACACAATAAATATACATGATCAAACCGTTATTTTGCTGTACAGAAAGAATCAGACTCTGAAATATTGTACAATTAGCTTGTGAAGGAAATCCAAAATGCTGGCAGGCAAAAATATAGGGATTGGGAATTCAATGTAATGGTTCTAAGTCATCTCCCAGATTCTTTCGTTGGGCGTAGTTGGTTCAGTTCTTATTACTCCATTGGAACTGGTTTGGTTCATCTCATTGCTGAGGATGGCCAGGTCTATCAGAATTGGTCATCGTATAGTATTGTTGTTGAAGTATATAATGATCTCCTGGCCCTGCTCATTTCACTTAGCATCAGTTTGTGTAAGTCTCTCCAGGCCTTTCTGAAATCATCCTGTTGGTCATTTCTTACCAAACAGTAATATTCCATAATATCCATATACCACAATTTATTCAGCCATTCTCCAATTGATGAGCATCTACTCAGTTTCCAGTTTCTGGCCACTACAAAGAGGGCTGCCACAAACATTCGTGCACATACAGATCCCTTTCCTTTCTTTATGATCTCTTTGGGATATAAGTATTAACACTGGTGGATCAAAGGCTCTGCACAATTTGATAACTTTTCGAGAATAGTTCCAAATTGCTCTCCAGAATGGTTGCATGTATTCACAATTCCACCAACAATGTATTAGTGTCCCTGTTTTCCCACATCCCCTCTAATATTCCACATTATCTTTCCCTGTCATTCTAGGCAGTCTGACAGGTGTGTAGTGTAAACCAAAAATTCTAATAGAAAATGGAAATTTTTATGAAAAACATCAAGGACAACAAATGTAAAATTCAATTGAACAATTGGTAATAGTTCCAGATTGCCTTTATTCTTTCCAGATTGTTTTCTGTTAATAAGGATCATCTCGAATTTATTTTTTATTACTACCAAAATCATTTCTCAACGCTTAACTTGCCTGCTAATAGTCTAAAACAGTAATTGTTTGTTGAATAAATGTTTTTATAGTCCTATTAACTACACTGGAAGTAAAAAAAAATATATAATAATGCCTACACTGAGAATATACATATACCAAAAAATATACAAAATAGAAACTATTTTTAAAACACAAATATAGAGTAATTCACAAAAAATTTTTAAAAGACTTCCTAATAAATGTAGGCATATCACTTATGAGTATCTGATGTTATTACATAGCATAAACGTTGTAGTAAAGAATAATATTCATGATAATATTAAATTTCTTACTTGAAAAGATACAAACTAAGACTCTATAAGAATAAACTGTTGTCCATTAAACAATGGCATCTTTTTATACTACCACTAAAAAGACTAGTAAATGTCTAGATAAATCCTTTTTCATGCATAGATTAGTCAAATAATAAGGGTAATGTAAATTTTGAGTTACAAATAAAAATATGGATTGATAACAGAGTAAGGAATATTTTCAGAGAAACAGGGCAAAAATTATTCCTAGAAAATGTTCACGTTACTGGGCTAAATCACAAATCTAAATTAATTTCCTCACATTCCTTTCTTAAAAAACAAAAAAAACAAAACTACTTTTCGTACTTTTTAAACTATATTATTATTACCTTCTACAATGGGAATAAGGAACTGAATAGGTATTTCTATAGCACCTACCATGTGTCATCCACTTTGTTTTCATTGTGGTTGAAACCCTAAGCTCTCTTCAGGGCTCAGCTCAAGTAATATCTTCTTCAAAAGGCTTTTTCTCACTTTCACAGATGCTAGTGAGCTCCTTCTCTAAAATCACTTTGTATTTTCATTTATATATAGCCAGCATGTATCTATCTGTGTACATGACATATTGAATGCAGGAGAATATATGACTTCAAAGGCAAAAAAACAAACAAACAAAAAACAAAAAAAAAAAACCCTCTTTTATACATATAGAAGGTATTTAATAAATGCAACATTATTGATTGTTTGATGTCTTTTATTTAATGCATAAAAGAAGAATCAAGATCTAGTGTAAAAGAACTAAATTCAGAATGTGAAGATCAACATTTAAACTTTTATCAAGGCCCTTATCAGTGACTTCATGTATACTCAAATTTCCCTATATGTAAAAAGAAGCTGTTGGCTAAATGATCACTAGCTTTCCTTTTAACTAAATCCTATTCTCCAATTTGGGCCCTAATTTGTACCAAATAGTTACTTGAGATTTAAAAGTACAAATAACTGATTATTGAGTTACTTTGTAAATTTTTAGTTCTCTGTCTGAGGGAGGGGAAAGGAAAATATACTGCAAAATATCAACCACAAATGTGTCATCTTAAGACACCTTAGATTTATTTGCATAGAATATAAAGTTAGTCCAAACTATTCTTAATCAAGATGTTTTTTAGACCATACTTTAATGTTACAGTATACTCTCGAATGAGATGAATATTTATATACTGTATAATTTCACTGAGTGAAGAATGAATTTTAGAGAAACATGTCAGAAATATCAAAAAAAAATCATGAAAATCATTTATTTCCTATGAATTGAAAGAAAATGGTTCAATTTAAAAATAATAGTAATTTGTGGTAGATGACTAACATGTACAGAGTCTCTCTTATTCTACTCCCACCTTGGAAGAGAATTTTGGATCTCTACTCTTGGTGTGATTTCTTTGCTGATGTTGAGAGTCCAAGCTTTAAGTAGAGACAATCTGGACTCTCTTCTTTGTGGCCAATATATAGTTATTAATACAAGTCTTAGTTATTTGTCTACTTCTACATTTGTTCCTTTAGTTCTGGCAAAATAAATTGGAGACTATACATTTTAAATTTTTAAAGGTCAAAAAGTGAACCACCAGAATTTCAGGTTTCTGAAAGCAAGAAAATGTGGGTGCTTAAGTCTATTCTGCATTTTGGAGCCAGCCTAGAATCAGTTTCTCAAGGAACATAAAATGGGCCCAGTTCAGCTACAGCTGAATCTAGAATTTATTCATCAGTGAGCCAAATATAGATGTAATCTAGATGGGACCAAGCCTTAGTGAAAACTGTGCTGTTTTAAATACTTTCCTCCAGAGATCAAGGTGGTTAGCTCCTTTCTGAAATCTTGGCTCCAAGGTTACCAGAGCTAAAACTCCCAATACTATGAGAACTGATTGTGGCATCTGACACTCAGAACAAACAACACAAAACTGAACTAGAATAAAAGAGTGAAAAAGAAAAGGAAAATCCTTCCCCTCTCACTAATTCAATTCATGGCATTCATGTATGGAGCATTAGATAAGAGTCACTTAAGAGAGTACATATGAAAAATAGCATGGCTAAATGAATGGCTTAATGTTGTCAGTTTAAAGATGTAGAAAGCAAATCAAAGGAGATTACCCCCACCCACATAAAAGGGGATGCAGATGGTCACATGGCTGATAAACTAGGCATGCTCAAAAGGTCCTCTCAATTACATTCCTATGTTAGAACTAGGCATTCCAAGAGAATGCTGGGTTATACTTCAAAATTCATTTCCAATGGTACCTTCAAAATGAGTTTTTTTCTTGATTCTTTTTGTTACCAATGTTCTTCTCACTTATTTTTTTCCTTGCATTTATTTCATTTATGTTTGCTTATAGATGTTGGACATGCATAGTCACTTTTTAATTTTTGTATCTGCAGCACCAAGCCCTGTGACTAGTATATACTGACTCTTTTAATAAGCATGTTCCTTGATTGATTAATCTCTGAATAATCCAGGAAGTGCTGCTCCATTTTTTATTGACTCCTACCATTATGATTAAAAAGTGCATTTCATTAATCACAAAGTCATCAAAAAGGAAGAGTATAAACCTCTCAGTATAACACTTCATGAATTATGCTTTCCCCGAAGTAAAACTGGATTTGCAGCACCATTTTCTCTTCTTTTTTTTTTTTTTTTTTTTTAATAATTGGGCTTAAATTATGTATTTTTATTAAAGCTTTTTATTTTTCAAAACATATACAGGGATAATTTTCAGCATTTGCAAAATAATGTGTTCCAAAGATTTTTCCCTCCCTACCATCTCAGATAGCACATAATCCAATATCTGTTAAATATATGCAATACTTCTATACATATTTTCACAATCACCATGATGCACAAGAAAAATCAGATCAAAAGAGAAAAAATGGGAAGGAAACCAAAATACAAGCAAACAACAAAAAGTGAAAATACTAGGTTGTGATTCATACTCGGTCCCCAAAGTTCTTTCCCTGGGTGCAAATGGCTGGCTCTCTCCTTCACAATACCATTGGAACTGACCTGAATCATCTCATTGTTGAAAAGAGGCAAATCCATCAGAATTGATCATCATATAATCTTGCTGTTGTTGTGTACAATGATTTTCTGGTTCTGCTCACTTCACTTAGCATCAGTTAGCATCAGTTCATGTAAGTCTCTCCAGGCCTCTCCAAAATCATCCTGCTAAACAATAATATTCCATAACATTCATATGCCATAACCTTTTCAGTCATTCTCTAACTGATAGCCATCCACTCCAATTTCCAGTTCCTTGCCAATATAAAAAGGACTTCCATGAACATTTTTGGACATGTGGGTCCCTTTCCTTCCTTTACATATCTTCATTTTTCAAACAAAATGACTTCGCTCATTTTTTTTTTCTCAATTTTCTTGATTCTACTATCCATGGGCTGCTGGAGCATATTTCTCTATAGATGTAAATTATTCCAAAATCAGCTTAGTCAGGAGCTTGGACACCTCTCCCTAAATGAAGTCAATTTGCTGACTTTGATTGTTTTTTTTTTTTTTTTTCCCCAATCAACAAAGTACTTAAGCTATAGACTAATAGCCCCTTTCAAGTTTCAATCTGCTGATCAAAGGTTGAAATAATAATTACTGTTTTTGTATACTCATTTGCCATTTCTGGAAAAGGAAAAAAGAGTTCAAAGTCATGAGACAAAGTGTTTTTATTTTTTTTTGTTAATATGATAAAAAATATAAATAGGTAGACTAGATTATGCATTTGGTCTCCTTTGTTGTTATGTTTTCATAATATTTCTCAATCTAAATTTTCAACTCTTCCAATCCTTTTAAGATATCACTTCATGTCTAGATTGTTGCAGTAGCCTTCTGATTGGTCTGTTAGTCAAAAAGCTTTCCCCACTCCAATCTATCCTTCACCTTTTTGTCAAAGTCATCTTCCTAAAGCTCAGGCCTGACCTGAGCTCAAAGGAGGATCTGAGTTCAAATCTGATCTCAGACACTTAATACTTCCTAGTTGTATGACTCTGGGCAAGTCACTTAACCCCAATTGCCTCAGCAAAAAAATAAAAATAATAATAATAATAATAATTATGTGATCATAACTAAATCTCTGAATGCTATGAATTCATGGAGTGAAAACCAAGAAAGAAGTCCCACAGAGAGTAGGAGTTCATATCCTATTAACAAATGGTAACTTTGATAGTTTAATATTTTGAGCAATATTTCATATCATCATCTACAATGATTTCTGTCCTGGCCAGCAGCATCTAATCCAAACTGTTTAGTACCAATCCTGAAGCCTAAGCATGCAATGCTAGGAAACTCTTAACCACTGCAACCTGAGTACTATTTTGTAACAAGCAAAGACTTTTGGGGAGAATGCCCTGTACATGTATCAGAGGAAAATGCACAAAGTCACCTGGTTGGTACCTCAAATATATATAGTACATCACCTAGTGGACAACATGGATAAAACACTATCTTGCAGGATAAAAGCCATATGTTTAGGAAAGGCAACTCTAAAACCACATGACACAGAATCCAAAATGAAAGTACCAAAAATGCCCCAAGTGTCTCATAAAATCAAATATTCTACTTACTTTTTAATAATTTTACTTGGAAATGAGCAGAACCAGGAGATCATTATACACTTCAACAACAATACTGTGTGAGAATCAATTCTGATGGAAGTGGCTATCTTCAGCAATTTTTGGAGAAGATCCAAATCAGCTCTAATTGATCATTAATGAACAGAACCAGCTACACCTAGTGAAAGAACACTGGGAAATGAGTGTGGACTACAACATATCATTTATACGCTTTCTGTTATTGTTTACTGCATTTTTGTTTTTCATTCCAGGTTATTTTTATCTTCTTTCTAAATATGATTTTTCTTGTGCAGGAAAATAACTGAATAAATATGTATACATAAATTGTATTTAAAATATACTGTAACATGTATGGCTCTACCTGTCATCTAGGTGAGGAAGTGGAGGAAAGGAGGGGAAAAGTTAGAACAAAAATTTTTGCAAGGGTGAATTTTGAAAAATTACCCATGCATATGTTTTGTCAATAAGAAATTATAATAATAATAAAAAGTGAATTTTAGTTGCAAAGGCTAAAATTATTGTAGGTGCCTCCTTAAAAGACTGAAAAAAAAAAGGAAACAAAAACAAAAAGCCTACCAAGGAAAATATTGTCTTTATTTTATTAGTATCTCCAAATGTCTGTGAAAGAGTATCCAATAAATTTTAATTTAACTAGATTTAACTAAATTTAACTAGAAATATAGGTATATAAAATAATTAACCTCTCAATTAAAGGCCTTTAAATCTTACATTTTACATAAATTCTAAAACACAAAGAAAAGGATTGTACTGAAAAAAGTATTCCTGATAAAAATATTATTGATAATTTGAGTATTTCATTTTATAAGCTAATATCTCAGAAATAAAACTCAGAATTCAATGATTTCCTCTAAAAAGCATTTTATTGTAAAAATAAAACTAAAATTAAAGATATCGAGTATGATCAAAAAAGATTTATGTGTTCTTAACCAAATACAGGAAATTTGTTGAACTTCTGAGGTACCATTAAACATTCACTTTCCCTATTCTCCCTTTTTCTTTACCTTTCCTTTATGAAGCAGCATAGCATTTTCTCTAAAGGTATAACATAAATGGCACCTTTCTTGAAAACATCTATGGTTTTGGCATATGACATAGTGCACAATAAAAGGACATCTTCTATAATTAATATAACTTTACACTAATTCATTTTTATTATATGACAATTGGATATTTAAAAAAGTGACTTTAAAGAGTTAAACTAGAATGCCAAGGATATGAAGGAGGGTATTGGAATCAGTTTCACTCTAATTATTAGTGTTTTATTATGCAAATGCAAGCTCATTTTAGCCTATCAGATTTGGCAATCATGGCCCTGGAGAACATCTACAGCTCAAATCTTTCATTATTTGAACTAAAACTATTGTTAAGAGTCCTAGACCCTGGATTCAAATACCCCAAACAATCAAAAATTAGAGGGGGATGGAGCAATGGAATCTAAAATGAATGAGATAATGCATTTTTAAATGATAATGAAATTATCATTTTAAAACCCAGAGTCAAAGCTTAGGAAAGAGAAGCAAAATGGAAATATACAAATCTAAATTTGCAGTATTGAAGTAAACTTTATTAATATTTACTTTAATTTTTTAAAAAATAATCATACATATTTCTTAAAAATGGAAATGGCAAGGAAACAAAATATTACCTATACAAAAAAAAAGTAGTGATAAGAAAAATGTCATATTTTTCTATCATTCTGCTTTTGCATTCTTGTCTATTTTTAAATCCTATATAGGATTGTGGCTAACCCTATCTTAATCCTGAATAATGGTTGAAAGGAAAAGCAAATTGTGTATCAGCACCTCACATTCAAGGGAACAGAGAATTCTGTAGAGACTAAATCCAATCTCGCTGAATACTCTTGGTGTCAAGCTTTCACCCTCCAGATAAAAAAGAAAATATTATGAACAGAATTAGTCAAACATTATATTTTATGTTCTTGTCAGATCAACTTTATGCAGTATTATTATTTTGAATATGTTACCTTTTGAGTTAAAATGGTCTCTTCTTTCAAGAGATTCAATAAATCCTGTATATTCTTTCTCTTGTCATATTTTAATATTATGTATCTTTAGCACCTTACCAAATACAAAGAAATTGATTTTTTGATTTATCAACCCATTACACAAACTCTCATTTTCTTATTTTTCGTTAAAGAGAGTCTAATTTAAAAACATTTTAAGTAACATTTAGGAAATTCTTTGTAATTAAATCATAAATACATATACTTGAAAAAACTCAATATGTCAATAAATAAATGAAATAATATATGCAAAATATATCATAAGCCTTAAAGTGCTACATAAATGCAAGCTATTACCATTGTGATTATGATTATGATTATTATTCCCAGTTTACTTTACAAAGTCAAATATTTTCCTATATTAGGAATATATTATATTAATATATAATACATTATATTATTTCTTATCCTTAAGATGCCACCAACTGAAGAAAGATCAATATTACAACACACTACAGTACCATGATGTTGAAAATATTTCTCCTCAAAGTTGGCAAATTTTATGTCCTGACCTAAAAACATACAAAATTGGGCTTCTATTTACTCTGACAAATGTTGTACACATATGCAGAATAATCTGTCTATGTCACTTTTTTATGTTAAGTATACTGACATTAGCAAATAAGCTCAGTGATTGATGGCATGGTTACAACTTACAAGAAGAGTTAGTTATCAGTGACCACCTTTTTACAAACCTGCAGAATGACAAAGCATGGTACTAAGACTACAACAAAAACAACTTGGCATGCACTTATGACCCCTACATTGAGTAATTAATTAATTGTTTCTACTCCAAATCAGATCAATATTTAAATAAATTTTGCTATATTTACCTACTAGAATGAACCAAGTGTTTTTCTGTACTTGCAAATGGATCATAAAGTTTTATTCCACAGTATAACTTCTCTCTGAACCTGTCACTTTGATTCTTAATGTTTCACTTGCCTAAAATGATAAATGTTGGAAATGTGTTTGCTGTTGTGGATGGTGGTGAAATATGATGAAAAGGAATCATTAATTTCTCCCAGCACACATTTGTTAGGATCTGATGTCAGTTTGAAAGAGAACCAGAAGGCTGAGATAATACTATTTCAATCCCTTCAGTCAAAGGGCATTCAATGTTTAGTAATTATTTGTCCTTCATGGAAGAAAAAAGATGCAAGGTTGCTCACTTATCAGGAGACATGGTAAAATGTGCAGTAAATTAATAATAAAAAAAAAAACATAGAAAAATTAACAAACAAGAAAGACAAATCTTAGACTAGTATGTCTTAGGGAAACGAAGACTGGATATGGATCATAGGTTTGAATTCAGTGTAATTAGGCAATCTAAGATATGTTTGTTTTTATCTCTACCCTTCAGGATAGGGATTCTTAACCTGGTATGCAAGAAACATGAATTCCACAATACCTGTAAACATAAATTGCAGAGGGGTAGGGAGGCAGGAGAGACTATATCTTTATTTTCATAAATTTTAATTGAAATTTATTATTTCTTTCAATCATTAATTTAAATATTTCTATTATATATAATATTTAGTACACATATATCTATGTAGATATATATGTGTATATGGATGAATTCTTAAAAGAATCATGGAGATTCCATCAGATTGCCAAGGACACTGTGACACCAAAAAACCCTGTACCAGCTAATGGTCTCTAAGAAATGAGTCAGTGATCTTATTTAACATTGCAGAAAATACCAGTATGAGATCCCAAATTAAAAGATGTATTTTCTTGATCTTGAAAAAAATCTTTCTAGGAAATCATCTTAAAACATAAATTATACCATTCTAAGTAAGAAAAGAATTACATAACTTGGTTCACTCTCCAACACTCTTTAATAACATAGTCAAAGAAATTTGTTATACTAAGAGGTAAGATTGTGCTTATTTGGCTCACTATAGACTTAGAAAAAGAAATAGTTCCTTTTATTTGCCATTCAATATTCTTCAAATGTCAAATAATCTCAGACAATTACAAACCATCTGGTCCTGGCCAAATACTTTAGTTTCTAAGCCCCTGTTTTCTGCTTTGTAAAATTACTGCTAGAACTTGATGTCCTCTAATATCCTTTCCACTAATAATCATTAGTTCTATTGTACTTGGATTTAATAAAATTTTCTACATTTTCATCAATAATGTATTTTGCTGACTAATCACATCATATCTTATCTAATACCTTTGTAGGCTGAGTGATTCTAATTGTTGAAATGTGTCCTCTTTGTGATATTGATCTCCTTTGATAATTCTGATACTTTCACTCTTTTCTGATGTTATTCCTGAGTTAAATAATGACTATTTATCAATAATAAAAGTGTAGCTAGAAAAAACTTCCACATAGGTATGATTATTACTATAGAACCACAATAACTTTTTTTTTAAATTCAGGCAAAGAAGGTACTTTAGGACAAAATCAAGCCACTTGATGCTGTGTCTAAATGCTAGAAAGAAAGAAAGAAAGAAACTCATTAATTCAAATAATCTCTCTCTTTTTTTTTTTTTTTTTTTTTTTTTTTTTTTTTTTTTTTTTTTTTTTTTTTTTTTGCCCAGAATGTAAAACTTCTAACTCATCAGGCTGAAAAAATAAACATTACATTCAACTCATTCAGACACTTTAGTGTATTTCATGAAGGGTTACTCTAGTGTCTCTTGCAAGTTGATTTGATTAAAAACATTTAACTTATTATTAGTTGTACTTGTTCTTATTTGGTTTGTTTTTAAGTCGTCTAATATTTAGTTGGTAACTAGCTATTCTTTGATGGCTTCCAGAAAGTATACTTAAAGCTCCCTCCATACACAACACACACAAATAAAAACTTTAAGTATGCCAACAACATAAAATGACTTTTATTTGCTTTATACATGTGTAAATATGTATATATCATTCATTCATTATTCTTTTATTCCCAGCATCTATCTCACACAATGTCAGGCAGATAGTAGATGACTAATAAATTCTAGCTGATTTATTATCTTCTATATCTTTTGGTAGTATTCAATTCAAATTCAGCTACCTTAATTCCAATTGAAAAATAGCTGTACTTTGACAGGGAGTGTCCCTCCAAAGTCAAGAAAATAATCTCAGTTTTACTTTTTGTGGGAGAAGCTATATATATATATATATATATATATATATACATATGTAATCTTCTTTTCCTTTTCCTTCCTTGTATATGGAAAGGGAAGTTCCCAAGTCTAACCAACAATTAAATAATAGAGTTTCTATAATCAGTTGTCTTCCTCATTTCTTCCTTCACTCCAAAACTATATTTTTTCCTGATACTATTATGAAAGACAATTACTTTCATCACATATTTATGTGTAAGATATTGTGAATATTTTGAAGAGTTTAAGAAAAAATAGACATTCTCTACCTCAAAAAAGTTTTCAATCTTACAAAGCAAATAAATAATATAGTCAGTTAATACAAGATATATATGATAAGTTTTGCAATAATGTTAGGAAGAAAATGATAAATGATTTCAGTTTATTGGTAAAAAAAAAACAAAAAAAAAACTTGAGCTGGGTAATATACATAAGATTTTACAGCGATTGTACTATGAATACTATTCATATTATATCATCACATACATCTTTCAGTAATATTACATTTTGGGTTAAAGAAATAAAATGAAAAGTTATAATTATGAAAAAAGAAATAGAATGAACAAAAATATAATTTTAAAGAAGAATGTTAAAGATAGGGTATAAGAAGGAGTTCAATTTTGTTGGAATTTAGAATATTTATAGATAATTTGAATTTTGTTATATATTAAGTGATGTCATAAGATATGACCTCTAGATTTGACCAAATCAAAGAAGTTATTAAAAGAATTATAATTTCTTTGCTTGTAGTAAAATACTTGTTTTTAAGATATTTTATCCAAAACACATAACTCCTCTGTTTACAACAAAAATATTTGATGGTCCCAATCAAGTGCTTTCAAATTAAATATAAATTTTATTCATTTTGTCCTCAACTCTAATAATAGAATTTTTAAAATTCATGTACTTGGAATTTAATTACTCCTTAAGTGTAGTTCATTTTTATTCTCTAAATGATATAGTTACAAATAATTTTGAGCACAATTTAACAACAAAAATAAAATCACAAAGGAAAATAATCTCTTTTATTCTTAACTAGAACTAATTAAGTTAAATCTATAAATTTAAGAGATTCTTTAATGTTTCAAAGACTGGCTATTTTGTCTATATTGGTACTCTCACAACCACTGCAAGTCTTTATTATTATTGGTGGTGGTGGTCAGTCATTTTCTGCCATATCTAACTCTCCATGACTTCATTGGGGTTTTCTTTGCAAGCTACTAGATTGATTTGTCACTTCCTTCTCCAGGTCATTTTAGAGATGAAGAAATTCAGGTAAACAGAATAAAGTTACTTACCTAAAGTCATATTCCTAGTAAATATCTGAGGCCAAATTTGAACTCAAAAAATGAGTTCAGTTCTGATGCTCCAAGCACTGTATTACCTAGTGGCCCCCTACAAATCATGACATCTTTAAAGCCTTACTTAGTAGATAGTCTCTCCTACTGAGTTGTGAATAAAAAATTCACCACCCAAAAAATCATGAAATGAGGCCTTACTAATTTAGTTAAATTGTGTGTTCAGATGCATATTGCCAAGTCCATATTAAATTATTCTTTTTTTAAAGACTATGAAAATTTGTGTTCCACTGACTTAAAATTCAAAGTCTCAGATAATCTTCAGACCAGAATTAGATACCACATGTTAGTGAAGGCAATTAAATATTAAACAACAAAATTTACTTCATTTTCAAAATGCCTTGTGTTTTTCATCTTTTGCCAAAAATTCTGCCACTAATGGCACTGTTATAATTAAACCATTAATAGTGGATGAGTTTAAATCTGTTTACTATGGTTTCAATATCAGATACTCCCAAATAGCAGTTTCATGGATAGTTTCTGTGGCAACTATTGATGTGAAGGCCTCTTTTCCAAACTTGGACAAAGTTTCACATTTGTATTTTGTGCTCCAAATACTTTGTTCAATCAATTTATTTACATTCATCATAGTGTATGGGCTGGACAAAAGAATATTGCCAACGGCAGACAACCACAAAAGTAAGCGAAGATTGTCAATAAAATGTTATTGAAAAAAAAAAAAAAGTAAGTGAAGAAAGCTACCAAAATGATGACAAAAAAACTAAGAATCCAATTTCAACAAAGTATGAAAACACTTGGGCTGTAAAACAACACTAGATACATAACATTATATGCTATCTACAGTTTTTTTGTTGTTGTTTGTTTTTTTAAACATTTCAGTCATATTCAATTAGTCATGACACCAAGTGGGATTTTCTTGGCAATGAAAGTGATACTGGAGCAGTTTGCCATTTCTTTCTCCAGCTCAATGTTATCAATGAGAACTGAGGCAAATGCGGTTAAGTAACTTGACCAGGATTCCACAGCTAGTAAATATCTAACATCAAATTTGTACTCAGAAGTAGCCTTGTGCTATTTATCATTTTTATTTTTTTTAATCAATAAGTATACCCCAGAGAGAGGACTTTGGGGACTGAATGTGGATCACAACATACTATTTTTACCTTAATTATTTTTGTTTGCATTTTATTTTCTTTCTCATTTTCTTTCCTTTTTAATCTATGGGTGTGTGTGTGTGTGTGTGTATGCCATAAAAATTGGGTAGAAATATATATAGAAGAATTGTACAACTTTAACGTTGGATTATTTGCGATCTATGGAGATGGGTTGATGGAAAAGGAAGGGGAAAAATGAAATTTAAGGTTTTGCAAAGGTGAAAGTTGAAAATCATCTATGCATATGTTTTTAAAATAAAAGGCTTTAATTAAAACAAAAGAAAACACTAAGTATAAAGGCATAGATGCTATTCTTATGAAATGAACATGACATAAAACTGGAAAGGATAACAATTGAAAATTATAAAAATCCAACAATATTGAGAAAATAGAACACTGTTTAAACCTGAAAGGATGAAGTATAATAAGAATAAATGCATCTTCTTTCACTTAAGTTCAAAAATTGACTACATTATATGGTAGACACATGATTGGACCACAATATTTCTAAACAAATAGGGGATTCTTATTGGTCTGAAAGCTCAATATGAAAAAACAGTATAAGATGGCAACCAGAAATACTAATGTGATAATTGGGTTGGATGTAGAAAGACAGAGCTTCCAGGAACAAAGAGATAATACTTTTGTTCTGTTTTTCCTTGATCAGCACACATGTTTACTAGTCTTTTCAGTTCTGGAAACAATAGTTTAGGAAAGCTATTAGTAAAATGGAAGATTTTCAAAGGAGTGTGACCAGAATTGATAGTCTCAACTTCATGTCATATGAGGAATGGAATTTCTTAGAAGAGAAGATTGGTGTGAAGTAAAGATTAAGGGTGGAAAAATAGCTGTCTTCCAGTATTTGAAAAACTGTCAGGTGACAGGTGGATTATAATTGTCCAGTTTGGCTCAGGATAGAACTACAAACAATGGGTGGATGTCATAAAGATGCAAATTTGTGTTTGATATCAGGAAAATCTTCCTGCCAACTGTAGCCTACTTTTTATTTGTGTAATAGCTTTCAAAGTGTTATTTGGAGATCCTTGGAAGTGTCCACTTGCAATAGGTCAAAAAATCATATTTTAATTTCTACTTCAGCAAATATCAATAGAATCAATAGATATAATCCATAAGGAAGAAAATCTCTTTTGGGCTGTTCTTCAAAAATATTTTCTTTTTGGCAGTGACGTAATATGATTTTGGGTTCCTCTCATCTTGGGGTTTCTGGTCTAATGGGACAGTGATCCTGGGGTCTTCTGGCTTTGGAATCTGCCTAGGGAATCTTTCAAAGTATCTGATTGTGACTACTCCTTAGCCAGATAGCTTCTGGTCTCAGGAAACTCCCACAGATCAAAGTCCTGAGACAATAGTAAATAAGACTCTTAGTTCATTGTTGATTGATAATCTGGCCAGTGTTAATCAAATTTTGGAGACCACCCTTAATTCATCTGGAGATTACCATACCAATGATAGTATCCCTAGCCTTTGAGCCATAGAATTAGCATATCTATGGTAGAAGCTGGATAAAATGGCTCTCCTTGGTTCTGTTTCTTTACTGGATTCTCTTAGAATTCAGTCTGCCTAATAATGGCATACATTACTTTCAATAAAACTTTGCTCCATTTCAAGTCTGCAAATTCTTTTGAGACACCTAGCAACACTGGTCTGTGACTTTTGGGGTTCCTCCTTCCCAACCTCAACAGTAGCTCTCTTGACTCACCTTTGTGGTTGTCTCCAGTAGCAACATGCTACCTCTCAGTTTGTACACTTGCTTTTTCTGAATATGTTCTAACTTAATTGGGGTATTTTTTAAGTACAATTGTTGTGTCACAGTTCCCTTTTAATGACTGACTCACTTTCCCTAATTGTCCTATTCAGTTACTCTACCTCAGGTTATAACCATTCCCTCTTAAGGTTAGGATTAAGATTTTATATTTTAGACCTTAGGCTATAATCATTCCCTCTTAATATTTGATGGGATAAAGATCTTTATCCATTTTAGACATCATTAGAATATCAGGAGCCTCTCCAGTACCTCCCATTTTATTATCCTAGGTTCCTTCCCCCCATTAGGTCATTCCCATCCAAGTACCTCCCCCATTATTCCTTGATTCCTGATTCCAGGAAATTCAGGCTTACTCTTGCAAGCAACAAAGATTATAAGAAAACAGATTTCAAAAGATAAAAAGGAAAAGAAAGACAAGAAAAATAAGCTATATTTTTCTTAATAGTTAGAAGTTGACCTTTAGGTTACCCCATACCCAGAAACTACCATTCCCTTTGGATGTGGAAATAAAACAAACAAACATGACAGTGAATTCCTTCTGTTCCTAAGATAACATTCATGGGGAGAATTGCAGTGCTTTGCTCTATCTTTCCTTTCTTGAGGGAATAAACCGGGCTATAATAGCCCCTTAGCTCTGGAGATCAATCAGTTTGCTCTCATTGCAGGGTGAAAGATTTCAAAATCTAGGGATTTTATTGCCATGTACTTGAATCTAGAAAGCAATTCAGGGTAGCTCTGGCAATTTCTCAGGGCTGAGCACACCCCAAATAAACTATAGGTAGTATTGTGGAGGCAGGACTATCAAACCTGCTTTGCCTGAGAACTGAGTACGTATCTGTGCACCAACCCAATTGGCTATTCCTTTTACCTTGACATTAGATGAAGAAAGTAAGACTGAATTAGGAAGAATTAAATCATGAATAATAACTGATGAATTCAAGGCTAGGAATCTAGTTCTGAATTTGGATCATTACTAGTCTGGAGAGCAAATATTATTGGATACTTTATACCAAAGATGCAGTGAAGTGAATAACAGAATAGTTAGATAACACTAGCAGAATGGCATGACTAAATAGAATGACTTCAGAAAGATTATTGGCAAAAAGAAGGAAATGTATTACCATTGAAGGTAACTTCATTCCTAATACAGCCCTGCCAGAAGAATTAGTAGAGAATTCAGGTATTAATTATCCATTCTGTGTAAGAAGTTCTGTCCTAATATTAACAGACTTTTATTAAGTGGGATGTAAAAATAATTTACAAAATTTGAGGAGTTAGAAAAAAATGTGGAAACCAAATTATTAAAAAAGAAAAAAGGGGAAATTGTGAGAAATGGATGGGCATTTTGATTTCCAGTTATGAAAATTAAATTGGAGAAATGAAACAAATTAAAAAACTGAAAGTCCCAAGGATATCAAAGGATAATCAAAATTAGAGTTATATCTTCCCCCAAAAGAATGTAAGCTCCTTGGGGGTAGGGATTGATTTTTAAAATCAGGGGTGGTGGTCTGAGATTTAAAAATAATCTCTTGTTCTTTTCCTTTAGTCCCCTATTATCTTCCACCTTCTAAAATATAATCTCCTTTGGGGTAAGGACTGGTTATATACTAGGGGGTGGAAATTCACTTAGTTTAACATCTGTAACATCCAATTAATGGACAATCAGGAGAAGGACTTGTGCTTCAGGATAGAAAAAATGCTGATTTTGAAGTTTGGTGCTTCACTTAGGTACCCATTCTTGCAAAAATGTAAAATAAATATTTCCTGCATTAAAAAAAGCAGAAGTTAATCAAATAGCATAATTGTCAAGAATAAAAGTCAAAAAATCAAGACAATTATATTTCTAATAAGGAAGAAAGAGGGAAACAGCCTAAGAAAACATGTCACTTTATAGAAAATTCTTTAAACTACTTAGATTTTTTTTTTAAGAGATGAGAAAAAATTATAAGTAAATAAGAAACAAAAGTAAGCATTAGGGTAGCCCATTAAAATTAGGTAGGTAAATTACATAACCATCTGAAATTAGAGATTAATTCAAAGCACAACAAAAAGGGCTTAATTAGTTGTATCTAGTTGTACTGACAAAGGTAAAGAAAGAACTATTTTCTAAAAGTACTTCTAAAAGTACTTTAAACTTTAAAAAAGGGCTTTCCCCCAATTCAGGGCCTTAGTTTTGCCAAGGAATCTGAGATCTTATTTACTGGTAAACTTACACTTTTCTAACACATTAATCATGCTTAGAACATTGTAATCAACATTATGGTAACTTACAACTAGATTCTCAACCAGGTTGTGTGCATTAAATATGGATATCCCACAGAACTATGTCCTGGGTGAATGAGATGAACTGAGCACAGACCTCTCATAAGAATATGGCATCAACTTAAGCCCTAATTGTGCCTGGAGAATGCAATAAGAAAGTTGAGCTGTAGCTAAAAGCTGAAGATGTTTGATTATCTTAGATGAACTTGTATTTCTTTTCTGCTCCCCTCCTTTCCCCCCACTTTTTTATTAGGATTTAACATGGTAAACAGTGTGGGATTGACTAGTAAGTACTTTTTGTCTCTAGGGGTAGATTTTTATGTCAGAATGGGAGTCTAGATTCCCAATTAAGAGGAAGAAGAGTCAGGAAAGTGGGGGAGGGATGGAGAAGAGGGAGAGGGTTCTGCATTAGGGTCTATATAATTTTATATTTTGCAGTTTGTGCTTTGCATTCCTTTACTGGTGACACCTTGTCTGTGAAAAATTGCCTTTTCTTGCAAGATTGTAATATATATATATATTATATATATATATATATATATATATATATATTTTTTTTTTTTTTTTTTTTTTTTTTTTTTTTTTTTTTTTTGCTCTTCTATCTTGAGAGTCTGATTTTAATTTGGTGTGGGTCATAACTGCCCCACATAGGTTTATTCTGCGACATTTCCTGTTCATGAAGCTTTGGCCTATACCAAATCTTTGGGCAAGCACCCTCTAGAGAGTTCTCGTCTCTGTTTTTTATTGGACTCAGCTTGGGTACTCCTGTTCTGATCAGATAAATTCCTGAAGACAGAGAAAGCAAAAATGGAAGTGGGCTAGCAAAGATAGAGGATAATTCAGCTCCAGAGATAAATCAGCAGGAAAAACGCTTGGAATCTGTCAGGTAAATTGTGTATAACTCAGGTAGGCAAGAAACTGGTGGGGGCAGGAGGGAGGAGACTCTAATTGGTTAGAGTCTGTAAGAGTACTTTCCCTTTGACAAGAACTAGTGAGTCTCCTGGGTGATTGGGATTGGGATTGAGAATCCTTAAATGTGCTCTCATTTCTCTTTGATAAAATCAGGTAAATCCTTCATCAAAGAGGACAAGATAATGTGAAGCATTTGAAAGGAACAATCTATGGTAATTGGCTCTAAAAATCTATCTGGTGTCCCAGAAGATAGCCCTTTAGGAAGAATTGGGATGAAGTACCAAAATTTACAGGGAAGGACAAAAAAAATATGATTAAATATTATTGTTTTGTTTGGGCAAGAGGAAATGTCTTTCTGCAAAGTACAGATCCTCTGAGGACTGGGTTTAAATTCAAAGAAGCCTTTAGAGGGACTATGCAGCCTAGTGGTTGCCCACTGGGGGACAATTTGTATGCCCCCCACCCAGAGGGTTCCTAGGGCGGGGCTGCAGAACTCCCCTCTTTGCCTCCATCCCAAGGAGGAACCCAGAACAGGAGCTTAATTGCTTTCAAAAAGCAGTTTGTGTTTGTGTGTGTGTATGAGCCTGTGTGTTTTGTTTTTTTTTTTCCTTTTATGTTTCTCTCAGTCACCTGAATTACAAAGGAAAATATCTGGCCTTGTTTTATACATAGCACTTGTTTTATACATAATTGGACTTATGAAAATAGCTTTTAGCTAGAGAAAGGCAGGACTAGTTCTAACATAGGAAAAGGTTTTAACTGCCACATCAAAAAACAAAAACAAAAACAAAAAAACCCAGATGCATTTCTGTAGACCTAGAACTGGCCAAGTTGGATCTGTAGAAAAAAATTACAGAACCGCTAAAACATTTTAGTAGATTCTGGGTTTTTTGAGACTAATCATTAAGTTGCTTGGCACTGTTTCTCAGTCAGCTAACGAGTTAGTCTATTGTATTTTTAAGTAGGCCTAAATTATATGACTAAAATGATGAGTGAGGGCCTGAAGCTCAGGCTTAAAGAAAAACAGAAAAAACTGAAAATCCTCTCTGGGATTTTCTGATTCTTCTCTATTGTAGAAGCTTGTGGAATTTGACTTGACTAGGTTGGCATCTTAGATTGACCCGGATTCTTCTTGGGTTTGCGCTGGTGGCCAAAATATGTGACATGGTTCCCTGGCATTTCTGGTCTGGAGGGGGGCCTAGTTGATGTAAACTGCCCCCCTGATCTTTGCAGGGGCAGGGAGAAGGTTGGGAAGGCCCTGAATCGAAACCCCTCCCAGCCTTTGGGAGGATCCTCCCCTCCTGTTTATAGGAGAAACTCCCAGATAAGTAATTTCCTCCTAAAATTCAATTGAAAATCTTGGCCTGGGGCATAATTATTACTCTCTATTGGATTGAAAATTAGTCCCTCAAATTACTCCCTAGCTTGGGGCAGCAAAAATCTCAATAAAATCAAATACTTTGTGCCCAGACTTTTGCAAATAATCCTAAAAGGATTTTTCCAGCAAAGAAAGCTGTTTTCTTAGTGTAATAAACCTACTTTTGTCACAAACTTCACCATTTGGGTTTTGCAAAGAATCTGCTACAAGCACCAAGGAATCTCAATCCTCATTTTTCACAGCTCAACATTGTCATTAGGCCACAGACCTCAAAGTGGACATCTAGGTCCAAAATTCTGGGGCTCTGTCCGGTAAGGTCCTAAAGTCCACCAATTTCTTAGAGCCCTTGCACCAGGATGGGAGTTGTGCATGTTCCTTTCCCTTGTGTATGTGTGAGTAGAAGGATATAGCTTATTGGATTAGCCATGGTGCATGTTCTTTCCCTTATCCTCTAACTGCAAAAGGGTTGAATTGGATAGTCAGACTTAAAAAAGATGTTTTCTGCCAATTTAAAATTTGGGGCTATGTATATTTAAATTAGAATTCTCATTCTGAAATTGTATGAGATAATTACTATTAAACTAGTGCATGCTAAATTTGTGAACTTGTTTATTCTGGTATAAGATTTTTAAAATATGTGTGCATTAACACTGAAATATTGCTACAAAATTTTTGTGCTAGCCCTTTATGTATTGTCAAGAAACTGGAAAACTTGAGTGGACACCCATCAGTTGGAGAATGTTTGAATAAGCTATAGTATGTGAATGTTATGGAATTTTCTTGTTCTATGGAAATGATCAGCAGGATGACTTCAAAGAGGCTTGTAGAATTGATGCTAAGTAAAGTGAGCAAGATTATACAAGGATCAATTCTGATGGACATGGCTCTTTTCAACAATGAAATGATTCAGGCTAGTTCCAGTGGTCTTGTGATGAAGACAATCATCTGCACCCAGAGAGAGGACTATGGAAACTGAATATGGGTCACATCATAGTATTTTCAATCTTTTTGTTGTTGTTTGCTTGAATTTAGTTTTTTTCTTTTTTTTTTTTTTCTTTTTGATCTGATTTTTCTTGTGCATTATGGTAATTGTGGAAATATGTATAGAAGAATTGCACATGTTTAACATATATTGGATTATTTGATGTCTGGGGGAGGAGAAAGGGAGGGAAAAAATTTGGAACACATTATTTTGCAAGGATGAATGGTAAAAATTATTTATTCATATATTTTGAAAATAAAAAGCTGTAATAAAAAGAAATATTGCTACTTGAAGTTTAAATATTTAATTTGATTTTGCTGAGGTCTAGATCTGGGGTACCTAAATGAAATTAGGGTTTAGTTGAAGTCTAGTGGCAGGTCTGGGGTACAGGAAGTCAAACAGAGCTCCCCTGCAACCCCCTTGGATTCGGCACAAGGATACGCGGTAAATGAGGTCTAGTAGCAGCATGAGTCCCCAATAAAAGCATTTATTAGCCCGAGAGCTAGATTGATAAAAGAGGTTTATTATTGAGTTTAGAAGTAGGAGATAAGTGAAGGTAGAGATAAGGAGGGCACTGGACAGAGGGTCCAGTGGACAGAGGGTCCTCACATGGCTAGCATGTTTGGAATCTCTGCAAAGAGGGGTTCCCAGCATGGCCCTTTTATAATAGGAGACTTAGCTCGAGGGGCTTTTGGGTGTAGTCCCAAAGTTGGCTCAGATCCGGATGGGACTGGGACAGGTCACGATCTTCTATTGGAATTCAAAGGGACCAGAATTTGTGAGTCAAAGGGTAATTTACATTATTAACTAGGAGGGGGTGGGAATCTAGAAAGGAATCTTTCCCACATCAATTTTATGTTTAAAAAAATTGGGTTATTAAAAGAAAGTTCTCTGGTAACTTAACCAGAAGAGGTCACATGTTTGTATCTCCTAATGAGATGAAATATATTTAAGATACCATGTTACTTTCTAAATTGTGTATTGGGAAATTTTGTAAAAAATCACATGAGCTGTGCTTTATCATTTTTTCAGCCCTGATGGATATGTGGTATAAATTTTGTGAAATCTGGTCCAAAGTTATTTAGATATTACCTATATTCTGAATTTCAATATTTTTTTTTTAAATAATGGGGAGGGATTGAAAATTGAGTGGCAATTCCATGCTCCTGGGCTTCTGACCTCAACAGGGAAAGTGAAAAGAATGAATCAGGTTCTTAAGAAACAGATTACTAAATTGATGTGAGACTAAATTATCTTGAACCAGACATTTACCTATTGCTTTGTAAAAGGATTAGAACTGTCTCTAGAAGTGATCTGGGACTTTCTTGATATGAGATTCTGTTTGTTTTACTTTTTTACAAAGGGAAAGGGAAATAGTCTCTTTTGAACAAAGTTTTTAAGGAATTACATACTGGCAATGTCATCATCCCTTTCAGCTCTTCCAAAGCAAGGATTGTTGAGCCAGACAGTTTGCAGTTCCAAGAATGACTGAAAGTTCAGTCTGGAGGCTGAGTACACCAAGGTTAAAACACCTATGGAGGAACCTTAAGAATGGATTGTTAAGAATACATTGTTTAGGAAGATTCTGAGAACAGTGATCCATATCTTTACCTCTTTGAACATGACTAATATTTGAACATGTTTTTATATAGATTGGTTATTGAGCATCTTAAATTAAAATGATTTGTGTAATGCTGAATTTAAAATCATCTAATAAGATATGAAGATAAGTTGTGACCTTTCTAAGATGAATCTCTGTTATCAATGTAAGACTTATTTATTTAGGATATGTAATCCTTGACAGTTAAATTCACCTGAAGTTTTGATTAATAAGAATTGCTATTTCAGATAAAACTCATAGACTGTAGCTGATATTACTTGGACTTTTGAATTCAGGTGTGATTTTTTGATGAATTATCAACCCAGTAACCAACTATCTGAAAAAAAATATGCTACAAGTTACTCAGAGGAATGTGAAGAATTGTTACAGGTGGAAGTTAGTATCTGGGCAAGAGTAGGGAGGACTATCTTGACCAGCTCTTAAAGTGGGATTCTTCTGACTTAGTTTTCCAGTAGTGTTTCTTTGAATAAAAACTCACCTGATTATTCCTGAGTTTGGCTATAAGGTGGGATTGTTACTTTCTATAATTACATAAAGTCAAGCTGAGCTAAGGTTGCTTTATTCTGTCATGTATGTGCTCTCAGGCTGAAACATGAAGGAAGAAGTTTTAATACTGTCATAATCACATCCCTACTTTTTCCCCTTACAACAAATTTCTATAATCAGAGCAAGTGGTCAGTAGAAGCCATGAACACAATTAAATTGTGTGAGATTTTGCAGTTCTCAATCTGAAAATACATGGTCATTTTATCCTAAATAAGTATGTGAGTATTCAGCCTACTCAGCTATCTGTTGCTAGATGCACTTATTGGAATGTTCCTTTTAGCGATTCTGTTGTTGATGACTTCTGTGATAGACATTTTTATTTGTGAAGAATTACCTATTTTAATGACTAGAGAAGCTAATGGTTGGGGTGGTAGGTGGCCCCCAGATGGGAGTTGGATGGGGATGCAAATCCCCAATTTATATGCACAATAGGCTCATTAGACTCCTGGGTATAATTAAAATAATTAAGGCACTGGATTTGTTAGCAGATTAGGCCCAGAGGGATTGGTGACTGAGGATAAAATGGGTGAGGAAATGTATTAAGAAGGGTATAAGAGATCTTCAAAGGTTCAAAATAAGAGGAGGGACTGAATGGGTCAAGATTGCCCATAAGAATATGGCTTTGACCTATGCCCTAATTGTGACTTGAGATTGTTATTTACAAGTTGAGCTATAGTTAAAAGCTGCAGTGTTCAATTATCTCAGATACACTTACATTCCCCCCCCCCCCATCCTCCCACCATTGACCTGTTCATTAGGATTTCAATATCTAATACTATAAAGAGTGTATTATTGACTAGTATTCTTTGTTTCTGGAAAATATTTTCATGTCAGGATGGGAGTCCAGACTCCTAATCTATGTGAAGATGAGCCAGGAAAAGGTAGGGGGAGTGGCTTCTGGATTAGATTATATATAATCTTGTGTTTTGTGGTTTATGCTTTGGATTCCTTTACTGACATCTTCTCTATTGAGAGTTGCCCTTTCGGACCTGTATGTGCACGAATGTTTGTGGCAGCCCTTTTTGTAGTGGCTAAAAACTGGAAACTGAATGGTTGTCCATCAGTTGGAGAATGGCTGAATAAATTGTGGTATATGAATATTATGAAATATTACTGTTCTGTAAGAAATGACCAACAGGATAATTTCAGAAAGGCCTGGAGAGACTTACACGAACTGATGCTGAGTGAAATGAGCAGGACCAGGAGATCATTATATACTTCAACAACAATACTGTGTGATGACCAGTTCTGATGGACCAGGCCATCCTCAGCAACGAGATCAACCAAATCATTTCCAGTGGAGCAGTAATGAACTAAACCAGCTATGCCCAGAAAAAGAACTCTGGGAGATGACTAAAAACCATTACATTGAATTCCCAATCCCTATATTTATGCAGACCTGCATTTTTGATTTCCTTCACAAGCTAATTGTACAATATTTCAGAGTCTGATTCTTTTTGTACAGCAAAATAACGTTTTGGTCATATAAAAAAAAAAAAAAAAAAGAGTTGCCCTTTCACATAAGATGAAAATAATTTTTTTTCTCTTGCTTTTTTTATGTTTAGAGTTTCTGATTTTAATTTGAATAAGGGTCATAGCTGTCCTGTGATGACTGTGCTAGCACCCCAGATACCTTAGAATCAGCCGGAGTCAGGATAAGCAAAAGTCCTTAGTCTTTATTCTTGGTCTTAGATGCAGGATTGAACAGGATGGAAGCAGAATCTCTGCTAAGGCTTCCTCGTCTAAGGCCAAAGTGACTCTGGCTAGTCTTACTCCATCCCCTAGTCCCTCCTACCATCCTCTGTATATACCAATCATTGAGCCAGCACAGTACAGTGGGAAGGACCATTTTCCAAGCATATGCCCATAGAGTATTATCCAATCAGTAGTTAGCCTCAAGTGCTCGGCAGTCCTGACCTCAGTGCATCGACTCAATAGTCTCAGCCCTCTACACTGTCCCACACATGAATCTTCTTTTGTTGTCCCTCTAAGCTATTTTACTTGGTAATATTTCAGATTCCATAGACATCATTATTTTCTTTACACTGATCATTCTTAAATTTTGAGATTACATACTAGAAAAGTAACTTTTAATATGTTAAAAACTGACTATGTTAAAACATTTTATTATCAATTCTTTTAATCTCTCCTTTCCAATGTTCCAAAATTCATATATTCCAACATTCTCTTTCTGCATCACAGATTTGAATATTCTTTCTTATTTTATTATATAAGCTTTACACTTTATACCTTACCATGAAAATCCCATCTTTAATTTCTTTCTATAATTCTATTTACATAGTCACATTCTTAGTCAATTCTAAATCCTTTACTAATTGTACTTTTATAGTGGCCTAGCTTTAAATCATCTTTTACCCACTTACATTTCTTCCCACACTTACAGGTGGTAGCTAAAATAATCTTCCTCAAACACTACTTTGATCTTACTCTTCAAAGCAAGAACCATTAATGATTCAGGTCTGTGAGAATTTATTCTATGGCAGTTTCTCACCATTCTACTCAAATCTTGTTGGTTTGATTTAGACATTGCTTTAGTTGTTCCAAATTGTGTCTTTGTAACATGTGATTCTTTTCTTCATGAAAAACTTTTCTATTCTTTTCTAATTTGTGTTTCTTTCTTTCTTTTTTTTTCTTACTCCCTTGATGTAGAAGGGTTCTGCATAAAGAAAACGCATTCTGCCAATGAAGATCAGCATCTTCAGTGTGATTACAGAGAATGTTTAAAAAGAAAGTTTAATGCAAAAAATTTATTTAACCAAGGCAATCCCAATACGTGGGACTTGAAATCAGATCTTTCTGATACCAAGGCTATCTTTCTACTTTTATAGCATGTTACTTCTCTTGTTGCTTTCTAAAAGTCTAGCTCAATATCCAGTTTCTCTAGGAATCATTCTTGAGTTTGATTCCGGCAAACTGTCCACTCAATACCACCTCGATGATATTCACCATATATTCCAGAGCACTCCTATACTCTCTTCTCAAGAACTATAAGCTTCTCCAAAACATAAAATTATGTGTTGCTTTAGTTATTTGATTCTCCTCCTCCCCCTTTCTATGTCCGTGCAATATTAACCAGATAGTATATACTAAAATTTTATTAATTGACATATCTATGTTAAAGAAAAAACAATATAGCACTGGAATGAAATTTATAAAATTTTATTAAAATCATATATATTATATAATTTATTTATAATTACATGAAATCACAACATGACCATTATTTAAATATTTTCACCATCAAATATGGATGGAAGTAACAGACTACTTTGTAAGAATTAAGCATTATGATAGATATTGAATAATTATAACTTCATATCCTATATAAATACACCAGTCATAACATAGATGGTCCATCTTATTGTTCAGAGAACTATAACTTGAAATACACAAGAAAAGAAATTAACTAGTTTGTTTTTAATCACACAAATAAATTAATCACACTTCTGGGGAAATAATGAAATAAGGATGTGTAGTCTAAACTTAATATTCCCTCATTTACCTTTTCTTCCTTCTTATCAAAATAGAAAAATATATAAAACATTTAATACTTAACTAGTTGAATGACTAACTAGACAGTTATCAAAGTTGAAAAATAGGAAATATAATTTCAAGAGAATAATTTCCAATTTTACTAACTCTAATATGTTACATTCCCCAAACAAGAGAAATGTGAAGTGGGATAGAAATTATATCGCAAGAAATGTGTATTATATATGTATGTACATATATATATATATATATATATATATATATACATATACATATATACACATAAACACATATATACCAACACATTTATTTATATTTATAATTGTGCCATAGAAATTTATATAATTTTGAAAACATGTTAATATGGATATCTTCATTTTTCTAACAAGACAATCCCTTTTAAATGAAAGAATAAAAGTACAACTAAAGAACACCAAAGATGTAGAATTAGAATAAAGGTTAACTAGGAGGAACCTTATGGGCTATCTAGTCTCATCTTCATTTTAAAAATCAAAGGTTCGCACTACATGCCAAGAGTAGGTAACATGGATAAATGGTTTAGATATAAATGATGATATCATAAGCAAATTAGAAGAACATGAGAAGATATTTTGCCTGTCAGATTTATGAATAAGGAAAGAGTTTATGATCAAACAAGAGAGAATGAGTATTAGGAGATATACAATGGGTAACTGATTATCTCAAATTAAAAAAAAAATTTAAACAGACAAAACCAATGAAGCTAAGATTAAAAGGGAAACTGGAAATTGGTGGGAAGGGAGATTACAGCAAGTGTCTCTGACAGAAGTGTCTTTTATTTTTTTCAGATATATAGAGAACTAAATCAAATTTATAAGATGAAGCATTCCCTAGGTGATAAATGGTCAAAGGATATGAATAGGCAGCTTTCAGAAAAAGAAATCAAAGTTACCCATGGTCATATTTTTAAAATACACTAAATCACTATTGACTAAAGAAATAAAAATGAGAACAACTCTAAGATTCCATATCACAAGCATGTACTATTTTGAAAAAAAGGGGTGGGGGGATTGAAAGAAAGACAAGAGGCATTAGATCATTTCAGGCAAGGGGAATAGCCAGGACAAAAGGAGGGGGAAAGGAGTATAATCATTTGTTGCCCTGGTCATTACTGATCTCTCTTTGTTTGAAGCTCCAGGTGAGACTGCTATTCAAAGTATTATCGACTTTGAAGATAATGTCTTCTATAAACTAATTATTGGTGCAAGCTTTATTTTTTCCTTTACATATATTTATGAAGGTTGAACACAAAATACAAATAAATAATTGTAGATAATTATTTTTCTTAATTATTTTAAAGAGTTGAGAAAGTAGGTATAAGAATAAGGAGATTCTAATGCCTTTAGGACCATGATGTTTTGTTAATAGTATCCACTTGCTATGATCTTTTCTGTTTCTTTGTAAACTGTTCTGTTTGAGGAACTTTGAAAATCAGTCCCTGATTTTTTTAATCACCATGAATATAATCTGTATGTACTGGGTCAGTTCATATCTGTTGTGCTTCCTGTTTTCATCTTTTTAATACCATTTTACCTTCCTCATATAGCATGCTGGGTATAAACACATTAGAGCTCAAATGTAGTAAATTCCATCTTCATAGACTACTAGAATAGATTGTTATAGGATTGCTAACACATTTGTTCCATTTAATATTTATTTGTTGCTCTTTTTCCTTATTCCATGTAAAAATGCTCTCAAGATGACACGGTTTAGTTGAATATTTTTACACTTTCTATAGTTTCATTTTTGCTTCTATTCCTTTTCATCCTTTTGAAAGGAGAGAGTCCTTGTAAAATTCCAAAGCTCAAATTAGAAAGAGTAGGAAATTGACAAATGACAGGAAAAATTACCCCATTGGAGGAATTTTAAAGGATTTTTGTCTACCCATCATATGCTATCAGGTGGGACATGGGAGGGAGAGGGTGGAGCTAGATCATTAAATAACTAGAGTGGAAGAAAAAGAGAACATTTCTGGAGAGGCTTCTCAGGAAAAAAAAAAGCATAGGCTATTCAAGCTCTGAGTAGGACTACACTTGGAATAGAAAGCCCAGATCTTCTGGAACACCAACTTGTATGAAGATCACAGAGAGGCTGAAAATTGCCCTCTTTACCTCTTACAAGTGGTTCACAAAGAAGGGAGAGAGGTACTAAGACAAAACCAAGCCTTCTTATAGACAGCTCCCTAATCCTGGGAAACTTATTTTCACTTGAAATTTTGCCCTTCTTAGTTTTCAAAACTCTCTTAGAGGTCTGGATTCTAAAATGTGCAAGAGAGAAGCAATTTAAAAAAAATGATATTTTTAAAAGAGTAGAAATGTTTCAGTTTAATTTTTTTAAAAAAAAGATAGGTGTGGAGTATGACTACCTAAATTCAGATGGAGAGAGAAGAGAAAGACAAACTTTTACACTAATAATGGATTTTTCTTTTGTTTCCACCATTCAAGCTCCCTATTATGGATTTATTCTATGCTTTAGTGAATGGGTTTTTTGTTTTTTAATATTGATCATAGCCAGAATCTGAGTTTCCAAAGACATAAGTGATGTAAGTAGTTCTCAGATATAATGCTACTTGATCCTCCACACTAGTTTATGACTCAAATCCAAGTTTTCCAACTCAAGTATTTCATTGATTTCACCTTTAAAAAATAGGGCAACATCTGTGACAGTAGACTGAAAAATAATAGAGGGCCTAAGAATTAGGATTAAATATAAGTAAGGGTAAAACCTAAGGAAAGGTTAAGCTATCAAGTTTTTCCAATAATCAAAGAAAATTACCTGTTTATTCCCCAAATCAAATACCAAAGCCATGAACTGAAAATGAACTAATAACACTTTGTTATAAAGTTTGTTGACTGATGCAAGCAGAAATAGACAGCAAAACTAGAATAAACAAGAAAGAAGTTAAGAAGATAAATAGAATTTTAAAAAAGTTAGACTTCATAGACCTTTGAAGAAAATTGAATGCAGATAGAAAAGAATATATATTTTTTTCCCTCAGAAGTACATGTAACCTACAAAAAAGTGATCATGTATTAGGGCATAAAAACTTCACAATCATTAGCAGACAGCAAGAAGATGCAAGATGACAAAGTGAAGCAACCAGAAAACTGCTTAAGCTCTCTCCATTTCACCCAGAAACTACATGAAAACAAGTCTGAACAGAGTCTGATAGAATGAAACCATTCCCCAACTCAAGATATATTGGAAAAACCTCAAGAAAGTTTAGTCTCATTGGGGTGAAAGGAATTTTCAGCCCATCTTAGATAGAGTCTTGGAATGCCAAGAATGAGAGAATCTTAATCACTGTAGAGCAGCAACTGAAATGCCTAGTCCTGGCCCTGAAGTGGAGCAAACCAGTAGTACTGTCCCCAGTCCCAGTTCCGAAGGCAAATTCTGGAAAAACACAAGCTGTTTCTTAGCAAGTAGATAAAGTTACCCTATGCAAACAAAAGGGCTGCTGTCCTCAAAGCTAAGGCTCAGAGTTGTACAGAAAGTTTGGGACAGCACCCTTTTACCCTTTCTTTCTTTCTTTCTTTCTTTCTTTCTTTCTTTAAGGCAGTTAAAGGAAGCTTCCAAAAAGGGAAGGACACATCAGTTAATCCAAGACACCCAAAGGAATAAGAGATGGAGACATCAGGAAAGAAGAAATGGATTAGTTTGCTGATTATTGTATTTGTATTATGACTAATGTTTAAAACTACAGAAGGAGAGCTGGTAAGGTTAGGAAAGAATGTTAATAGGAATTCAAAATCATGATGGTGTTAGGCCACTTCAGCACGATCTAGTAGTAGTCTAGACCTAGACTTGACTAGACACTAGTCTAGTACCATTAATACTCTACTTCAAAATAGGTCAAGGCAGATCCGGAGTTATTATGGGTATCATGACCTATTCTATTTCACATCTGCTCTTTTTTAAAAATAAGAGCAGGCATCCTTCTAGAAAAGTTCAAATGGTCCTCCTTTTCCCCACCTCACCCCTGGGGTGACATGTGGTCATTGTTCAGTCAATTCAGTCATCTTAATTTTTGTGATCTCATCTGAGGTTTTCATGGCAAAGATACTGGAGTGGGAGTGGTTTGTCATCTCATCTTATAGATGAGAAATTGAGGCATACAGCATTAAGGGACTGATTTAGGTCATTCATACAGCAGTGTCTTATGCTGGATTTGAACTCACAAAGATGATTTTTCCTTATTATAATCACAATGTTCTATTTATGCCACCCAACTTGCCAAAGTAATGCCACTTGACTAGAAAAATTACAGTTGATAGTCTGGGATATGGTGAAAATAAATGTTTCCAGATATGGAGATAGTGGAGTATAATAGTTTCTGATAAGGGACAAGAGAAATAGGATCAGAGAAGCAGTCAGCAGAAGAAAAGGATATGCGTGAGGAAGAAATAGTGTTTTTGATATAAGCTAGGCTTTGATATGATTTATTTTTTTCCAACTACAATAATTGTGTTTTGTACAAACCCCACTGGTATTCCCACCGAAGGTGCATTCTCCAATCTACAAATCCATTTCCTTCCTAGAAAAGTATTCATTCTTAAAGCAATTACTACATAATATTTTTCCTCACTAAGTTTACTGCTGATTGTAGCAGAGCTAACTATTAAGAGATATTCCCTAGGTTTCAGAAGGTGATATCTGAGTTTTTAGATTCATTCTCTATTCAAATGGGTCAAGAAAGTTGCTTCTCTGAGCTGAATTCTTATCAGCTTTGGCTGATGCAGCTACTAGAAGACTTTCTCATGGATTGTAGTTGTTTAAGTTCCAGTGGTACTTCTGAATTTTTGAAGTTCAAGAAGTGGTCATTTGGTTCATTTTCTTGCCAATATTCTCCCCAAATTCAGTTAAAATAGATAAAACAGGATAAGAAGAAACAGCAAACTTTGTTACAATATAGTATTTGTAGATAAGATAAGATAGCCATTGGTAGCACCTGCTATTTTCTTCACAATTCAGAGGATAATGTTAATTATTGTCCTCAGCCCCAGTTCAGAAAGCAAATTCTGGGAAACCAGGCTGTTTCCTGAAAAAAGCAGGCAAATACAAGAGGTTCCTGAGCTCAAAGCCAAGGTTCAGAGCTGCACAGGAATCTTGTGATAGCACCTTCTTTAGCCCTGGAGTGGAGTACAGCTCCACAATAAAAGTAAATATAGAGGAAATACCAAAAGAAAAGGAAAGAAAATGAGAAAGAAACAGAGAAGAATCTTAACGATAGAAAGCTACTTTGATGACAGGAGAAAACAAAATACCAACTCAAATAAGGACAAAGTGTCCACAGAAGAAATCTCAAAGAGCAATATGAATTGGTCTCAAACCCAAAGTCACTTCTTGGAAGTGCTCATAAAAGACTTTAAAAGGCAATAAAATAAAATAATAAAAAAAAAAAAATAAAAAGGAGAATAGAAATGGGAGGTGTGGAAGAGAAAGTCAACAGCTTGGAAAAGAAAGGCAATTTCTTAAAAAACACAATTGACCAATGTAAAGGGCTAAAACTCTGAGCAGATGCATTTGGACAACTCAGCACTTAAGGCTAATTATTTATTGGACAATACTCTTTAGCATATGCTTGGAAAATGGCCCTCCCCACTATTCTGTGCTGGCTCAATCTGTTGGTGTATACACAGAATTGTAGGAAGGATTAGAAGGTGGAATAAGACAAGCCAGAGTTACTTTTGGGCAGGAGACTAAGAGAGAGGTGGAGATTTCCTGTGTCCATTCTTCTTACTTCAACCAAAAATAAAGACAAAAGACTTTTGCTTATCCTGACTCCGGCTGATTCTAAAGTATCCAGGGTGCTAACTTGGTCTTCACAGACCAAATGCAAAAAAGTCCACTGAAGAAAACAACACCTTCAAAGTAGAATTAAATAATTGGAAAAAGAGATACAAAACCTAATTAAAGAAAATCACATATTAAAAACTAGAATGAGGCAAATGGAACTCAATGACTCACTGAGATATGAAGAATCATTCAAAAGAATTAAAAATAATGCAAAAATGAAAAAAAAAAAAAAGTGAAATACCACATTAGTAAAATAGCCAACCTGGAAAATAAATCCAGAAGATACAATTTAAAAATTATCAGCATTCCCACTAAGAACAGGGATGAAACAAGGATGTCCATTATCACAACAATTATTCAATATTATACTATAAATGTTGGCTTTTGGAAAAAGAAAATAAAAATAAAGTAAATGAATTAGAATAGGCAATAAAATTATCACTCTTGGCAGATGGTATGATGATATACTCAGAGAATCCTAGAAAATCACCACCCCCCCCCTCATACTGGAAATAATTAACAGCTTTAGGAAAGTTGCATGATATCAAATAAACCCACAAAAATTATCAACATTTCTATATATTCACTGACAAAACCCAGCAAGAAGCCATAGAAAGAAAATTCCATTTAATTTAATTGAAGACAAAATAAAATAGTTGGGTGTCTATCTGCCAAGACAAACCCAGGAACCATATGAACACAATTAGAAAACACTCCTCACACAAATAAATTCAGATTTAAACAACTGGAAAAATATCAGTTGTTAGTGGGGAGGCCGAGCTAATATACTAAAAATGGAAATCCTGCCAAAATTGATCAACTTGTTCAGTATCATACCAATCAAACTGCCAAAAAGTTAATTTATAAACTAGAAAAAATAATAATAAAATTCATTTGGAAGAACAAAAAGTAAAAAATATGAAGGCAATTAATAATAAAAAAAAAAACACAAAGGATTGTGGATTAAGTGTGGAATAAGCAGACCTAAATTTGTATTATAAAGAAGCAGTCATCTAAATCATTTGATATTGGCAAACAGAGTGGCAGATCAGTGGAGGAGATTAGATACATATGACAATAATTAATACTTAGAGTAATATAGTACTTGATAACCCTCCAAACTCCACTTCCTGGAAAAAAGAACTTTCTTTTTTCACAAAAAATTTTTCACAAGTATTTCACAAAAATATCTGGGAAAATTAGAAAATAATGTAGAAACTTGGCATAGACCTATATCTTACACCTACACCAAAAGCAGATCAAAATGGATATATGATTTGGTCATAAAGGATGATACCATAAGCAAATTAGGAGAGCAAGGGATAATTTGCCTACCAGACCTTTGAAGAATGGAGGAAGTTATGACCAAAGAATAATTAAATAATGGACAACTTTGATTATATTATTTTTTAAAATTGAAATTAAAATTTTAAAATTTTAAAAAATTGGACAAATAAAACCAATAGTACTAAGATTAAAAGGGAAGTACAAATTTGGAAGAAAAATTTACACCCTGTTTTTTCTGATAAAGGTTTCATTTCTAAAATATATAAAGAACTGTGTAAAATTTATAAGAATATAAGTTACCCAGTCAATAAATGGTCAAAGGATATGAAGACACTTTTCAGATAATGAAATTAAAGCCATTAAAGTCATATAAAAAAATCCAACATGATTCATTATACACTCTGCATTAAAAATAAATAAATGAAAAAGACAGTGGAGGGGAAAAATTCACATTCACATAGAAAAAGACAAAAATAATAAATGGATCCTTTTCAAATCATAATCCAATAAAAATTACATGTAATAAAGGACTGGTGAAATAGAGACTAAAAATTAATTGGAAATTACATAATCTAATCCTAAAGAATGATTGGGTGAAAAAAGTGACAGAAACGATACAAAATTTCATCCAAGACAATGACAATAATTAAACAACATAACAAAATTTAGGGGATAAAGCCAAAGCAGCTCTTAACAGAAATTTTATTTCTCTAGATACTTACATATAAAACAGATAAAGAGAAGATCAATGAATTGGGCATGCAAAAAGCTAAAAAAGAAACAAATTAAACCCTCCAATTATATACATATTTGAAAGTCTGAAAATAAAAGAAGAAATCAATAAAATTTAAAGTAAGAAGACTTTTGAACTAACAAAATTAAGAGTTGCTTTTATTAAAAACAATAACAAAATAGATAACCCTTTAGTTAATTTGATTAGGAAAAGGAAAGACCACCAAATTGTCAGTATCAAAAACAAAACGCATGATCTTACCACCAATGAAGAAGAAATTAAAGCAATAATTAGGAGCTATTTTGACCAACTGTACACAAATAAATCTGATAATTCAAGTGAAATGGATGAATACTTACAAAACACAAATTGCCCAGATTAATAGAGGAGAAAATAAATAATTTAAATAGTTCCATTTTTAGAACAAGCTGTTAATGAACTTCCTAAGAAAAAAGCTCCAGGGCCAGATGGATTTATATGTGAATTTTACTAAACATTTAAAGAATAATTAATTCCAATACTTACAATCTATTTAGAAAAATAGGGAAGAAGATGTGATGCTGATATCTAAACCAGAAAAGATCAAAACAGAGAAATCATATTATAGACCAATTTCCCTAATGCATATTAATGCAAAAATATTAAAGGAAGTATCAGCAATCAGATTATAGCAATTTATCACCAGGATTATACACTAAGACTAAGTTGGATTTATACCAAGATTGCAGGGCTGGTCCAATATTAGGAAAACTATTAGCATAATTAACTATATTAATAACCAAATTAAAATCAAAAGAGTATCTCAATAGATGCAGAAAAAACATTTGATAAAATACAACATGCTTTCCTATTAGAAACACTAGAAAGCATAGGAAAGAATGGAGTTTTCCTTAAAATTATAAGTAGCATCTCTCTAAAACTATCAGCAATCATTATATGTAATTGGGATAAACTAGCATCCCAAAAAGATCAAAGTTGTCAATTATCACTATTACTATTCCATATTATATTATAGATGTTAACTTTAGCAATAAGAGAAGAAAAATAAATTGAAGGTATTAGAATAAATAATGAGGAGCCAAAATTATCACTCTTTGGAGGTGATATGATGGTATAATTAGAGAACCCTAAAGAATTGACTAAAAGTACAAAATGGATAACTTTGATCATATTAAATTAAAAAAAAGTTTTTGTACAAATAAAACCAATGCAATCAAGATTAGAAGAGAAGAAAAAAATGGGGAAAATTTTTACATCCAAGGTTTCCTATAAAAGCTTCATTTCTAAAATATATAGAGAATTGACTCAAATTTATATGAATACAAGCCATTTCCCAATTGGTAGTAAAATGATAAGAACAATTTTCAAATGAAGAAATTAAATCAATTTTTAATCATATGAAAATGTGTAAATCATTGTGGATTAGAGAAATGCAAATTAAGACAACTCTGAGGTACCATTTCACATCTCTCAGATTAACTAAAATGGCAGGAAAAGAAAATGGTAATGTTGGAGGGGTTGTAGGAAAACTGGGACATTGATTAATTGTGGAATTGTGGAGTGATGCAACCATTCAGGAAAGTAATTTACAATTAAACCCAAAGCACAATCAAACTGTTCATATTCTTTGATTCAGCAGTATTTCCACTGATCAGGTTTGTATCCCAAATAGATTATAAAAAAATGGAAAGGGACTTATATGTGTAAAAATGTTTGTAAGCATCCCTCTTTGTAGTGGCAAGGAACTGGAAACGGACTGGATGCCCATCAGTTGAGAAATAGCTGAGTAAGTTATAATATATGACTATTATGAAATATTATTTTCTATAAGAAACAATCAGTAGAATGATTTCAGAAAGGCCTGAAGAGACTTACGTGAACTGATGTTAAGTGAAATGAGGAAAAACAAGAAAACATTGTATACAAGATTGTTCACAATATTACACAACAATAAGATTATGTGATAATCAACTGTAATGGACTTGGCTCATTTAAACGAGGTGATTCAGGGAAATTCCAATAGTCTTGTGATAGAGAGAGCCATCAGGACTGTGGAGACTGAATGTGGATGACAATATAGTATTTTTTTCCTTTTGTTATTGTTGTTGTTTGCTTATTTTTTTTCCTTTCTCATCTCTTTCTCTTTTGATATGATTTTTCTTGTGCAACATAGTAAATGTGGAAATATGTTTAGAAGAATTGTACATGTTTAGTCTATATTTGAAAAATTTGTAGCACAAGATTTTGCAAGGGAGATTGTTGAAAACTATCTTTGCATGAATTTTGAAAAGTAAAAAGCTATTATTTTTATAAACCTATATATATGCATTGCATAAAATAAAACCTTAGTATGAAATACCCCAAATTATTTCATATATCATTAGTCAGAAACAGATAATAATTTAAATATATGGTAGTCTACACTGAAAAAAATTTACCAATATTTTATTCACACACTCTCTAAGATATAAAACTTTGCCTTTTTCCTTTACAAATAAAGCCTTAATTTCTTTTAAAACCACCTTTCTCTGTGATAACTAACTATGGCAGACTTGGGATGGAACATGCAATCTATATCCAGAGAGAGAACTATGGAGACTGAATGCAGATAGAAGTGTACTCTTTTCACTTTTTTTTTCCTTTCTCATGGTTTTTTCATTTTGTTTTGGTTGTTCTTTCATAACATGACAAATGTGGCAATATTTTTATATGGTTGCACATGCATAACCTGCAACCTGCTATCTTGATGAGGAGAGAGAAGGAAGGGAGGGAGAAAAATCTTTAGCACAAAATATTACAAAAGTGAATATTCACATAATTGGAAAAAATAAAATAGTGCTAATTGAAAAAAATCATCTTTACCCTTCAATTCTAATACTGTCCTTCTATTCACAGATTCTAAAACTACCTTTATTATCAAGACTTCTTTTACCCTTTAACCACATTTCCTTTTGTACAAACTTTTACACTTGCTACCTATAGCTTTTCTCAGTAAGGCAAAACATTTTCTCTATGTTGAAAGCTCTCCAGCACTCTGTTTTTTGCATGTTTTTTTCTCAGTTTTTACATTTTATTCCAAGCTACCTATTATGACCTCTTCTATTTTGCCCATTATTTATTATTTCACTTAGTTCCTTTATCTGACTACCTGATATGGTTTTTCCACTGAAATCTCTCCTCAGTGACAGCACTGCCATCTTATTAATTTATATTCATCTAATCATACTTAATTGCATGCAGAAAGAAGTCTAAGATTCCATGAGAGATCAGATTCCCAAAGTAAGTGAGCTCTTCCTCTGGGTATAAATTTACGATTTAAGGAGATACATCAATATTCTTCAGGTCTCTAAACAATGTAAGTAATAATATGCTGAATTTAAGCTATGCCTAGATGATAAAAAACCAAACCTATTAACACTTGGTCATTTTGGTTATTTTAGCCACATTCACTTGCAGACCAAAGTGACAATGACTCTTGCAATGGCATATTGATGTTGGTGACCTTTCTCTCGTTTCTTTTCAAGGTGATCTGTCACCCACCCCACAGTCACAATCACAAGATCCCAAAGTCTGAGGTCTTTCCCACAAAAGGATACTGGAAAAAAATATACATGACTTTAATTGTATTTCCCATTCTTTCATATGTACCCTAAAATCATCTCAACATATTTAAAATTAACACATTTTGCTTCAATTATTTTGAGCAATTAATTGAATTCCTATTATAGCAGCATGAACTTTTGGTTATCTAGATTCAGCCTTAAATCTTCAATCTTCTCCATCCTTCCAATATGTACAGAGTTGGTTGTCAAGCCTTGACAGTGCATATATCTACTTCTTTCCTTTCCAAATATCATAGATATTAACTCCTTCACAGTAATTCATTGATGGGCTACCAATTGGTGTTCTGTCCTCCTCATAAAAATAATTTTATAACTAATTTGTATTTTATATGTATTTATCCACATGTTACCTCTAATAGTAATGAAAAACTTCTTAAATACAGTAAATTTCATTTTTATCACCTTATTTCCCAACATTCACCAGTAGAAGATAGCTAAAAAGTGCTTATTGACCTGAATTAAAATGAAATAAATTAATAGACCTTATCCCCAAATTGACTTTGAAACTTTATAAAATCCAGAGAATGTATATATTTGGAGCTTCTAAAATCATAATTTCACGTGAGATTTAGATAGTGGCATTGAAAATCTTAATGTGATTTAATTAGTAAGAAGTTAGGTTTGAGGGCAAGAGATACCTGAACCTAATGCCAGGAAGTAGAAAGGCCATCGGGTTTAGAGAAATATTCCTTTTTAACTATCAAGAAATAAAATTAAAAGTAACTGACTATGCTAAAATCCATGACTGTAACTTTGTAAACAGAACAAAACAAAACCAAATAATTTATGCTTTGTTTATATTTAATTCTAAAGAGAAGAGATAAATCTCTATAGTTATCTGAAACTGCCCATCTGGTCATTCTCTAGAGCAATGAAATCTTTCAGAAGAGCTTTAACTTCTAATAAAATCAGGAAAGTTTTCAGATTTTAGATCTCAATATTCTGTTCCTATATTTAGTAGCTGAAAGACCAAGAGCAAGTTCCTTCAATTTCAGTTTTCTCATCCAGAAAAGAAGGATAATGCTATTTTCTAAACAGCTTCAACTCCTATCCCTATTTTCCTGTTGTCAGAATTATTATTATTGTCATTCCCAATAAGATTAGGGATGAAACAAGGATGCCCATTATCACAACAATTATTTAATACTGTGCTAGAAATGTTGCTTTTAGAAATAAGAAAAAATAATTTAAGGAATTGGCATATGCAATGAGGAAATAAAAGCATCACTCTTTGGAGATGATATGATGATATACTTAGAGAACCCTACAAAATCATGCAAAAATCTAGTAATCAGGTTCATATTCTTGATATCATTTTTGTATCTTCAGTCACATTCACCCTCCATATCTATTTTCTTGTCAAGTTTTGTCCTTTCTTCTTCCTTTTACATAGTTTCCTTTTGTTCCATTCACATAGAATTCATTCAAATTCACATCTCTATTACCTCATACCCTGGCTATTATTATTAATCATCTGGTTGTTCTCCTAATCTCAAAGTCTCTCCTTGACCCACATGTACAAAAATGTTTGTGACAGCCCTTTTTTTGTAGTGGCTAGAAACTGGAAACTCAGTGGATACCCATCAGTTGGAGAATTACTGAATAAATTATGGTATGTGAATGTTATGGAATATTATTGTTCTGTAAAAAATGACTAGCAGGATGATTTAAGAGAGGTCTGGAGAGATTTACATCAACTGATGCTAAGTGAAATGATTAGAACCAGGAGACCATTATACATGGCAACGATTGCCATGTATATGATGATCAATTCTGATGGACATGGCTCTCTTCAACAAAGAGATGATTCAAATCTGTTCCACTTGTTCAGTGATGAAGAGAGCCATCTACATCAAGAGAGAGGACCATGGGAACTGAGTGTGAAACACAACACAGCATTCTCACTCTCTCTGTTGTTGGCTTGCATTTTATTTTCTTTCGGTTTTTTTTTTCCTTCCTTCTTAATCTGATTTTTCTTGTGCAGCAAGATTATTGTATGTACACATATGTATACATATATTGGATTTAACATGTATTTTAACTGATTTAATTAATGGATTACCTGCCATTTAGGGGAGGGAGTGGGGCGAAGGAGGGAAAAATTTGGAATAGAAGATTTTGTAAGGATCAGTGTTGAAAAATTATCCATGTAAATGTTTTGTAAATAAAAAGTTTAAAAAAAACAAAAATAAAAAAGTCTCTCCTCTTCCAAAAAGTAGCATTTGACACTGCCAATCTTCTACTCAATAAACTCCAATGGTACTCTATTACCATTAAGATCAACTATATTCTGTTTGTCTTTTAAATCCTCTAACAACCTGACCTCTTCCTACATTTCTAGCCTTCTTACATTTTATGTCTTTTTCTGTACTGCATGATGGTAGACTTATTGCAGTTTTTCACACATTATAGTCCATCTTCTGATTCTCAATATCTTCCCTGAATGTCTCCCATATCTATAATATTCTCCTTTTTAATCACTATTTTTTAGATTCCCCAATTTCATTCCATATTCAGATCAAATCCTAGATCAGTAAGAGGCTTTTTTTGATCCGGTTCCCTTTCTTGCCCATTCCTATTCCACCTCAATCCTTCCTCCAAGTTACCACCTTCCCTCTGAGATTGTCTCTCATTTATCAAGTACATAATTGTACATAATTCTTTTCATGCCCCCTTGTTATAGTATATGACATCCCAGATGCAAGAATCATTGTTTTTTCTCTCTTGGTATCCCCAATGCCACAATGCCAAGTACATACTAAGCCTTATAAATGCTTAGCAATGACTGTCTGATTAAAAGACTATTGCTTCTAAAATTTAAAAAAAAATCCTTCCAATAGAGAAGAAGCATGCAATCTGGTTATTCACAGAATGAAAAGTCCACCACACGGCAAAAGTCATACCAATAGAAAGGTGTGCAATGGAGATGGGAGACTGAGATGAAGGGGGAGTGATCTGAAAGATATCTGATATTCCATTATAAGGGAAGAAAATCTTTATATATGGATTATATATGACACTAGGATTGTAAGATATTAGGAGACTGAATAAGTTCAACATAATGTTATGAAAATAGCACAGCACTAAGTATAAGATCTGATTTTTGTTCTTAGGTTCTATTACTAACAGGATAAGAGGGAAAACCATTTCATTAGTTTGAGCCTGAATTTTCCCATGTACAAAACAAAATGTTTGGATCTCAAAGTTACTTTTTTTCCTTGAATATTTTTAGATTTTATCATGGACTGTTATTACTAGATAATTAATTTTTCTTTTTTTCTTTTTTTACTTGGGGCCATTTTGCTTGCTGTTGTTGTTTTGTTGTTGTTATTTGTACTTCCTTCTCAAAGAGAACCATGGCATCAGAGAGGTGATGCCATAACATATAAATTAATTGGATTTAAGTGAGAGAATGCTGTGCAAGGTCACCTACCTCATTTTCCCCTCCAGATCATATGGATCCAGTGGTCAGATATAGATTAAGATGACTGGAGATGGCTCCTAATGCAATTGGAGACCTTAATATTTAAAGCTAATAGGTGAGAAAACTGAAGCTGAGAGAAATTAAAGAACTTAGCCCAGAGTCACATAGTCAGGGTCTAATGTAGAATTTGAACTTATGTCTTCCTTAGTCCAACTCCAGTGCTCTATACAACAAGCAATTACTTAGCTCTAGATCTACACAGTTTCAGGCCACTGATCCTACCTCCACTAAGTAGTGAATGCCTTATTCCTTTCCTATTCCTAAAGGAGGAAATATAAATATACTGTACTATCATGTAAGAAGATATTCCTAAGTTGTCAAGTGGGTGCTTTAGTCATGAAAAATATGAAAATTATATAAAATAACTTGTCTTTCATTCTACAAATGTCTATGACGCAAAACTTATATAAGTAGAGATTTTAAGTAACTATTACCTTTCTTCCCTTCTTCTTTTCTTATTTCTTTCTTTCTTTTTTCTTTTTTTTTTTCTTGCAGGACAATCAGTGTTAAGCTAATTACCCATCATCACTAGTAAGTATTAGTAAGTGTTAAGTGTCTGACACTAGATTTGAACTTAAGTCCTCCTAATTCCAGGGTCATGCTGTAGTCACTGTGCCATCTAGCTGCTCCCTTTTTCTTTTCTTTCAAAGAAGAATTAAATTCTTTCAGCTAACCTACAGGGATTCTTTGTTACCACTAATTGATGATGAGACTGAGTATTAAATGACCTCTAAGAATAAGTTGCTAAGTTTTCAAAACTTAGTTAATAAATGGATTTTACCCTTAAAATTTTTTTTCCTGAAATTCATATTTAAAATGTATAGTATAACAATATTAGTTTTTTTGTTTAATCCTTTGAAATATAAAATATGAACTAGATAGGATCCTTTTGAATTTCCAAAGATTTTGATATTCAAAAATTTAAAATATATTTTATAAATTTTACTTCACACAAAACAAAATGAAAATCTTTAAAGTATATAAAAAGCAAATATCACTTTCAGAATGTTCAGAGTTTGCAAAAAAGGTGTGTGTATGTGCCTCTGTGTGTGTGTGTATATGTGTCTGTCTTTTAGAGGCTATGAAATCAAAATCATCAGGCTTTTTAGTAACATGAATGCAGCACTTGTCAGTCAACAATTCAATAAGCATTCATTAGATGTCTGTTATGGGCCATGCACTGTGCTATGCACTGTGAATACAAAAAGAGGCAAAAGATCGTCTTTACCTTCAAGGAGATCACAATCTAATGGAGGAGACAAGACACCAACAAATATATAGAAAGTAATATAAATATAAAATGAACAGAAAATAATCATTGGAAGAAAAACCACTAGAATTAAAAGAGGTGTGGGAAGGATTAGTGTAGAAAACTGGGATGTAGTTGGGACTTAAGGGAGTGAGTCACATCAGTGGTCAGATAGGAAGAGGATAAGCATTCCCAGGATAGGGAACAAACAGAGAAAATCCCACAGCCAAAAGATGGATTGTCTTGTTTTTGGAATAGACAAGAAGCCAGTGTCACTGGATTAAAGAATATGGTTTAGGGAGCAAGATGCAAGAAGAAAGGAAAGGTAGGAGGAAGATAGCCATAAAGGATCTTTCAATACCAAGAACAGGATTTTGTATTTGATTCTGAAGGTTTTAGGGAACCCTAAAATTTATTGAATGGGGGGGCAGGAGTGGTAAGCATGCTCAGATTTACATTTTAAGAAAATTACTTTGGTGAGTGAATGAAGGATCAATTGTACTAGGAATAGACTTGAGATAAGTAGACTCATTTATAAAATTTATTAAAATAAAAGAAATGATTCTTTAAAATTATTGCCTTATACATATCAGTTAGTAGACTGAAAAGCAAATAACATGCACTATCTACCTGTTGTTTCTTCTTCCTTTTCTTAAATAGTTTTCAAAATCATGTGTGTTTACTGGGAACAATAAATATATTATTTACATGCAAATGTCATGATCTTTTTGCCAATGGAAAGCTGCAATAGAAACGGCCTGAAGGAATAGCAAGAAACTTGGAAAATATAATCAGGCCTAATGCAAATTTCCAAGGTCAAAACAAATTTATGTAAGCTTAAAAATAACTACTGCAAAATCATTTGCAAGGATGGCAGAATAGCCATTCATATTTTGTACCTTAGGGATATATTTTAACTCTACACTACATTTTATGCATCATATCTTATTTGACTACAGATAAAATTATGATCTGCATACACTAAAAGCCACTATAATCAGCTTTGAATAATTGCATATCATGCATATATTATAATACATCTGGTCTATCTAACCTATAGGAGTTTCATCATTGCATGATGAAAGATACAATAAAATATTAGAAAATCCTGATTGGATATTTAACCCCCTAATCCAGGGTTCCTCAAACTTTTTAAATAGGGGGCCAGTTCACTGTTCCTCAGATTGTTGGAGGGCCGGACTATAGTAAAAACAAAAACTTTGTTTTGTGGGCACTTTAAATAAAGAAACTTCATAGCCCTAGGTGAGGGGGATAACCGCCCTCAGTTGCCACATCTGGCCCCCGGGCTGTAGTTTGAGGACCCCTGCATCCATCCAAACTTATTTTTGATTTATTCTTTGTTAGACTTATTTGAAACCAAATAGAACCACTTTCTCCCCAACAACCAAAGATTAAATGAAATATCTTTTTTTTTAATCATTCATTGAATATATTCCTAATATGCAAGTCACTAATAGGAAGTATGAGAGCTAACTTTTCTGTATTGAGACTGAATCTTCCAGCCCATGTCTTCATTTTGCTCTAGACCTCAGTAGTTTCATGCTAGTGTTCATTCCTACATCCATTAAGAAAAATTTCCGCTTTTTAATGAGCCTTAAAGATGGAATGAGAATGAACCAGAGACTGAGTAGAGGCAACATATGGGACTTAGTAATCAAAAAGGGAACAAGTAAATCTGTGTCAATATGATGCTAATTAGGCAAGTTTTTCTTTCATTTGTTTCAACATTTTATTGGGTTAAGGGATTAAGGCATGAATCACTTTTGGCTATATTAACCTAAATCAGTGCTTCACACTACAGCTTGTACATCACAGGATTGTTCTGAGGAGTCAAATGAGATGACTGGAGTTTGTAAAGAGTTTAGCATAATAATGGTACAAAATATGCACTTGGTATGGGCTTGTCCCATTATGACTTCTCCTTGTCATAGGTCTCACTGCACTGCAGATCAGCACATAACTTCTGGTATTAAGGGCTGGGAATAGGGGGAAGAGAGGGAGAAAAAAATTGGAACACAAAGTTTTGCAAAGATGAATGTTGAAAATTAAGCCTATGCTTTGAAAATAAAAAGCCTTACAAATTATATATATATATATATATATATATATATATATATATATATATCCATTATTTTACTACTGAAGAAAATGAGGTTAAGAAAGGTTAAGTATCCAGCCTATGAGAGATTAGGCAGTAGACAGTAAATCAACAAGCATTAGATACATACTAAGTGCAAGACTTTGTTCTATATATTGACAGATACCTTATCTCTCACTTCTCATTTGCTGCCTACTAGGCTACCTATGCATATATAATGTCAACTATGATATATGGTGTAATAATATTATACTAGGAATAAATATACTAAATAAGACATAAATATAGAATATCAAAATATAACTCAAGGCCAACTTTTTTATTTATTCAGACAAGCAATGCTATTTCTTTTTTAAACAAGTTATTTTAATGTAAAAAAGTCTACTAAATTCAGATGTAAAATGAAGACATTATTTTAATTGGAATAATTAAAGTGGGTTTAAATCCAAATAAAAAAGATTTAGTTAGAGGTAAGGATTTAAGATAGAAAATTAAGGATTAAATTCAATGAAGTGACATTGATTTTCTTGACCTTATAGAAAATTCTGTCACATTTCTGGTAAGTCAGGTTCTGTTATTGTTGGTGACTGAACTAAATGGCTCAGTTCAAGAAAGGACAAAGATCATTCCAAATGGATAAGCTCTATCACAAAGTATTTCTACTTTCAGTGAAGTGAATAAGTGATTCCCTCCAATATGCAAGGAGGGCTGACTTATTCTAAAGCATTACACAAAGATCAACTAATCAATCCATATATTAATTTATCAAAATCTGACAGATTCATAAAGTTCCCCTCTCTGAATAATCTTAGGAGGAAGGCATAAAATGCTTATATACCAACTAAATGAGTCTTGGCTCTATCATTTCTTCCTTTTAAGTAACTTCTTAATTCTGTAAACAATTTGAGAAATAAAATTACTGAGTCTTTTTAGAAAATGAGCATGTGCAGCATTGCAGTTTAATATAAAAAGTAAATATTCAAAAACTTTGTATATTAAGATGAACTGTTTTGAAAAAGTAATTCACCCATTTTCCTAAAATGGGTTTAGTTTTTTATTTAAATCATTAAGACTGGATGTGTTTTCATTGTACTCTTTCTTTTTCACCCCATTTTTATTTCTTCTTCTAGTTTGCTATTTAGATCTTTAACAAGATGTTTGTCTGACTCAACTGAAGTATTCATGATCTATAAAAATGAAGCTTTATAGTTTCCAATCTTTTGGCCATATCCTTTTGTTTCTCCCTCCTAAACCCTATTTTCCAATATATTTTTCACCATTCCCATACAGGCCTGCACTTGCACTGCAGTTACTTAGTATGAAAATAGATGTCCTTATGTCCTTCAATGAATGAGACTCTTTAAGCTGCTTTCAGTAGTGCAAGAAAGCTCTTGGAGAATGATCTTGGAGATCACAGTACTAGAGAAGAGAAAATAATCTGATTTTCAAAAAGAGGAAGGCATTGCAAACTATAGCCAGTGAGATTTTCTTCAATTCCCAGAAAAATTCTTAGAAAAAATCACTAAGAATATAGTGAATGAATACCCAGAAAAGTAACTGCTAATTGCTAAGAATAACCATAGCACCAATGAGAACAGGTCATTGAAGACTAAACTTAATTCTGTTTTTTATAGGATTACTAAATTGATAATGGCTAATGTTATTAATTAATCTACCAGATTTCTGAAAATTATTTGGTAACACACCACAAAACATTCTTGTATAAGAAATGGAAAGATGTTGGCTAAATAATAGTACATTTAAATGGATTCAGAACTGCCTGGAAGGCCAGATTTAAAATATATTATTTAAAGGATGTTATGTCAACTTGGCAGGAAATCTTGGGTTTGAGTGCCAAAGATCTTATGATTAACATCGTGTGACTTAATATTTTTATTAGGGACTTCAGAAAAAGGTATAGATGGGATATTTTTCAAACATGGAAATTACCAAAAAAGAAATAAAAAAGAGATCACTACTAAATGAGTAAGGCTCCAAAACCCACTACTGTATTGCATTGCATTAATAAAGACAGGGTTTCTAAGTCAGAATATATGTTGAACACTGTATTCAAATTTAGGCACTACAGTTTCTTAAAGATGCTAGTAAGTTGATGAATCTCTCAATGAGACAGGATTGTGGAGTGTATGAATCCATGCTATATAAGGATGAAATGAAGGAACCAATAATGGATACCCAAGAAATGACTTAAAACCCCAAGATAGCTGAGTGAATGTACAAAGCATCTGGAGAGATGTCATATGAAAGAGGAATGAAATTTGTTCTGTTTGACCTCATAAAACCATACCAAGTATACTAAAATTAAAAAAAAAAAAAAGCAAAAATCAACCTCAGTGATGGCCTAATAAATAGAGAATTACAAAAGTAGAGCAGAATATTTGAGAAAGAAATACATTGGGAATTATTAAGCAGATGCTATAAAGCCATTTCTTAGAAATCTCTTTAAAGGTATGGAGTAAATTAGATGGATAATCAGATTTCTTACAAAAATAAAATTCTGATATTTTGTGGCATATACATACAAATACACATGCATGCATATATACATATGCATATGTAAAGCATGCATATATGCATGTTACATATGTGTGCATATGTATGATCACCCATCTTAAACTCAATTCTATTTTAAAGTACCTTTTTATTTGCAAACAACAATTTTAGAAACTGATCAAAAGAATAAATAACAGGAAATTTTTTTCAAAAAATGATGCTTATTTGATATTCATAATTAATTTCATTTTATACAAAACTTTAAAAGTAAGTCTTATGTCATCTATGAAGCAGCAATTTTTCAAAGCAAATTGAAAATATATAAATAGTTTTAGGTAGGATATTTAAATTACTCAAGTGGAATAGTAAGTATCATTAACTGCTTCTGAAAAATTTATTTCCTAAGTATATTTCACAAACATTTTTACAGTCATTAAAATATCAAACACTGATAAAACACCTATCAAATGGCTAGAAATTTGTGGTAAATAAATCTCTTCTTAATTTCTAGTTATATCTATTTCTTTATATAACCAATATATTGTTTATATGTTATTATTAATCATTAATGCTCATTCTTTGGAGAATTTATTATTGTATTAAAATATTTGGTTGTTACTTTATAGTCTTGAAAGTATTATGAATTATATATCTTCAATTAATTATGCAAATAGTTTTTTTCAGAAATTCATGTTAAACTTTACATTTGAAAATAATGTACATCTCCAAGAGATTTTAAGCATTATTTCATCTTATCCCTTCAAGTTACAACATGAAGAAAATGAGACTTTAAAAGATAGAGGCTTTGAAAGGGGCATTTTGTTAGTTTGTAAAAATAAGGATTAAAAATGAATAAACTTGAATTATTGAGCTTTTCTTGTAATGTTTTTCTTCATTTTAAGAAGTTGATTATTTCTTCAGAAATCATTGCTTTTTAATTTAAGAAAAAAATTTTCCATATTTAAAATACTTACCCCTTAATGCAGGCAGCAGGTACCTCTCTTTCTTGTCATCACATTTGTTACATTCACTAAAGTACTGGAGTAAAAAGACATCGACAAGAACCCACATTAGGGAAGTGGCTAAAGCCACTTTGCAGTAAACAAATCTCCTCATGACTCTCTTGATTTCCAGTTAAAACACAAAATAAGGGCAGCTGCTACTGTGTTGAATCCAATTCAAAGAGATAAAGATCCAGCACGAAAACAGGGGCATCACACTGTAAGGAAAATAGAAATTTGATTTACTATAGGCTGTTTTTTTTTGTGGAAGTGGTAAAACAGTCACTTATTCAAGGACTTCAAATTGGTACAAAGAAGCACTCAGACTTATAAATATAAAATCAAGAATACAACTAAATGAGAATTGCAAGTTGCCTAGAAGTCTGAATTTCTAATATCTAATCCTAACTTTATTTCTTGATCCTTTAAATGTGGTTATAAAAACTACAATGAATTGTAAATAAAATATCTGCACTGGCATAGACAATGAGGCTTTTACAAATTCTAGTTTTGTGATAGAGGAACAACATAATAATGCAAAATAATCCAAGATACCTTCTACTCCTTTTCTGACATGGAATCCTATTAGTTGAGATATACATAATACATTCTTAGAAATCTTGGGTTTTAAAATACACATGTGATGAGTGTGTGTGTGTGTGTGTATGTGTGTTTAAATGTGTAGATATTCAGAAGGAGATAGAGAAGTTCAAAAAATATTAAGTTTCATTTTCCTGAGGCATACTAGATATCTTTACTACCCAATTTTTGAATGAATGACACATGACTTCTCAAAGTATAGCAGCATAAGAGTTTCACAATATATCTAGTCTAGTTTACATTTCAAAAAACTTTGCAAAAGACTCAATTAAAAAAAAATGCATAAGACTGTATTAAGCAAATTCTAATTCTGCTATAATTAAAAAAACAATTTGATTACCATTCAGGAGGTCTATTGGGTTTCAGGGTTTCAAATGTATAGTACTGTTTCTTTTTAAATTATAATTTGGGGATTTTTGCAGCCAGAATCAAGATGCTGGATTTGAGAGAGCACACAACTGATGTCTATCAAAATTCCCCTCTACATAATTCTAAAATAAAGTTTCAAATCATATTTTTGAATGGTACAGCCAATAAAGGTCAATGATATAACAACATGGTATAGACAGAAGCAGCAATAGCTTCAGAAGTTCTCAAGCCCAGGTAAAGTAAAGATGACAGAGAGTGGACAGATCAACAACAGATTAAGCTTATGAATTGGTTTAAGAGTGGGAAAGGTATCAGAGTGAAGCCACGGCACAGTGACTCAGGGCAGTGTGGTGTCCAAGTGCTGGGGAATATATCAGGAGGCTCTTAGATAAAATACAGCAGAGTTGGATACTCTCTTGTTGAAAAGCCAGTGGATCAGCAGATTAGCTAAAAGACATTCAGTGCAAATAGAAAAAGCAAGCAGTGAGCCTCTGACATACTGAATAACTTGGGACTTGGACATCCACACACAGCACAGGAAGAAAGTCAGCAGGATGGGTCCAGGGCAATGTAAAGCTATTCTTTCTGTAGAGGGAGGTTGGGATAATCTCCCCTTTGCTCTAAGAGAAGATCTCAACCTTTAAAAAATGAGCAAAAATTTTCCTGACCATAGATATTTTTTATGGAGAAAGAGAAGAAGTTGGGGGCAGTATTAAAATAACAGAGAGTAGAGATGGCTTCTCTGAGGTTCCTTCAAATTAACAGCAGATTAAGCCTCTAAACTGGTTTTACAGAGACAGAACCCACAAATATCTAGAATACAACAAGTTTCTAAAAGATGATACAGTGGAAAAACTTCAGAAAAGGTCTGCTTCAATCAGCAGTTGCCAAGCTCAGACAGCAGAGCAGGGACCCAGGGAAGAGGGCAAGAATAGGGAGCCAGAACATTGTAGTGTCCATGCACAGGGGAATCTACTGCGAAGCTCTTAGGCTATTCTATCCTGATTGCAAGACTGTGATTAAGCAGATTTGTTTTAAGACCCACAAAAGCCAATACAAAAGGCAAATTGTGAGTCTCTGAAGCCTGGAAGAATGCAGGACCTGGCTATGCTTATCCAGCACAAGAGGTCAATCAGCAGAACTTCCATAGGACAAACTGAAGGGGCTGTCACCTCTTTACCTTAAAAGAAGATCTCAACCTTTTAAAAAATGATCAAAAAGCAAAAAGAACTCTGATCATAGAGAGCTTTTATGGAGAAAGAGAAAAACAGATCTCAAACCCTGAGGATCATAAAGATAATTCAGTTCCAGATGAAGCGCCAAATGGTGATATAAATTGGTTCCAATTTCACTAGGCTCTCTTGGAAGAATTTAAAAAAAAAAAAAAAAGAAAATGGAGAAAGGAAATGAGATCTTTGCAGGAGAATATGTAAAAAGGAAAACCAGAAATTATCTGAACAAAGCTCCTTAAAATAGACTTGATGTGATGGAAAAAGCATATAACTTCTTAAAAGTAGATAAGAAAAAGAAAACAATTCACAGGAAAATAATCTGTGAAATGTAAAAAAATGCAATGAATAAAACACTTCATATAAAAGTTTAATTGGTCAAATGCAAAAGGAGATAAAAAGGCTACTGAAAAAAATAATCCACTAAAATTATAATTGAACAAATGAAAGGGAATGACTCAATGAGATTACAAGAATCAAACAAAACTCAAAAAAGAAAAAAAGAAAAAAGAAAATGTAAAATACCTCACTGGAAATACAACTAACCTAGAAAATAGATCTAGTAGAGAACTATAAAAATTATTGAACTTCCTGAAAACTATGATGAAAAAGAAAGAGCTTGGACTTCATCTTTCAGGAAACCATCAAAGAAAACTGCAGACATGTCTTAGAACCAGAGGACAAAATAGCTAATGAAAGAATTCACCAATCACCTCCTAAAAAAGACCCCAAAATGAAAACTACAAGGAACATCATAGCTAGATTTCAGAATTATCAAATTAAAGAGAAAATATTGCAAGCAGCCAGAAGGAAACATTTCAAATATCAAGGAGCCACAATCAGGAATACCCAGGATATATCAACTTCCACTTTAAAAGATTGAAGGGCATGGAATCTAATATTCTGAAAGGCAAAGGAACTTGGATTACAACCAAGAATCAATTACCCACCAAAACTGAGCATCATCTATCAGAGAAAAAAATGAACATCCAATGAAACAGATAAATTTGATCTATTTCTGATGAAAAGACCAGAGCTGAATAGCAAATTTGATCATCAAATGCACAAAGAGAAGCATAAAGAGGTAAAAAGGAAAGAAAAAATAGCTTTCTTTTAAAAGGTAAAAAGCTTATATGGGAAGATGATATGTTTAGCTCTTAAGATCTTTAACTCTGTTAGGAGTATACTTATAAAATATAGGTATAATTTAATTTTGTGATGATTTTTTTTTCTCTCAATTCTCTTTTTATTTATTTATTTAATAGCTTTTTATTTACAGGATATATGCATGGGTAACTTTACAGCATTAACAATTGCCAAACCTCTTGTTCCAAATTTTTCACCTCTTACCCCCCCCACCCCCTCCCCTAGATGGCAGGATGACCAGTAGATGTTAAATATATTAAAATATAAATTAGATACACAATAAGTATACATGACCAAAACGTTATTTTGCTGTACAAAAAGAATCAGACTCTGAAATATTGTACAATTAGCTTGTGAAGGGAAATCAAAAATGCAGGTGTGCATAAATATAGGGATTGGGAATTCAATGTAATGGTTTTTAGTCATCTCCCAGAGTTCTTTTTCTGGGCATAGCTAGTTCAGTTCATTACTGCTCCATTAGAAATGATTTGGTTGATCTCGTTGCTGAGGATGGCCTGATCCATCAGAACTGGTCATCATATAGTATTGTTGTTGAAGTATATAATGATCTCCTGGTCCTGCTCATTTCACTCAGCATCAGTTCATGTAAATCTCTCTAGGCCTTTCTGAAATCATCCTGTTGGTCATTTCTTACAGAACAGTAATATTCCATAATATTCATATACCACAATTTATTCAGCCATTCTCCAACTGATGGACATCCATTCAGTTTCCAGTTTTTAGCCACTACAAAAAGGGCTGCCTTTGTGATGATTTTTAAAAGAAATTAGAGGAAGAATGGTGATTCTACTAGAGGAAATGAAATTAAAATGGAGTAAACTACATTTCATGAGGAGGCAAAAAAAGACCTATTGTGATTGAGGGAAAGGGGGAAGGGGGAAGAATATTGTATAAATCTTACTCTAATCAGAATTGACTCATAGGGAGAATATCAGACATATTTATTGCATGGAGAAGATTGTTTCCACCTATAGGAAAGTAGGAGGAGAAGCTAATAGAAAAGAGAAGAGAAATAGAAGGGGAAAGATATAAAAAGGGGGGAATGCAAAAGGGGAGGGTTGTTTGAGGGAGGGGGTGATCAGTGACAAAATATTGGGGAGGAAGAAAAGGGGAAGGGAAGAAAAGTATAATTGTAGGTAAACAAGATGGCAAAAAGAGATGGTAATTTTATCTGTGAATGTGAATGGGATGAACACTCCCATAAATGAAAGAGAATAGTAAACTGGATTAAAAATCAGAATCCTACAATTTGTTGTTTAATAAATTCATTTAAAGCAGAGTGATACATTTAGAGTAAAGGTAAAAGGCTGGAACAGGACCTATTATGCCTCAGCTGAGGTTAAAAAAAAATAAAAGATCTAATTAAATGAGATAAGGAAGGAAACTACATCCTGCTTAAAGGTAGCATTCAAATTGATAGGAAAGAAGAGAGTTGCAAGAAGAATCGACAACAAAACTCTACTAGTGGGGTTCTCCACTTTTATCTCTCAGGACTAGATTAATTGAACCAGAAAATAAATAAGAAAGAAGTTAAGGAAGCAAATAGAATTCTAGAAAACTTATGGATTTTAGACCTTTGGAGAAAACTGAATGGAGACATAAAGGAATATACCTTTTCCTTGGCAGTACAATGAACCTATACAAAAATGGACCATGTATGAAGGACATAAAAACCTAAAAATCAAATGCAGAAAGACAGAAATAGCAAATGCATTTTTCTCAGATCATAATGCAAAAAATAAATAAATAAATGCAATAAAAGGCCAGAAAATTAGACCAAAAATTAATTGGAAACTAAGTAAGCTAATGCTAAAGAATGAACAGATGAAACAACAAAATATATACACAAGCAATAATTTCATCCGAGAATGACAACAATAAGACAACATACCAAAATTTGTAGTATCCAGCCAAAGTGTTTGTTAGAGGAAATTTTATATCTCTAGATGTTTAATTGGATAAAATAGAGAAAGAAATAATGAATTAGGATTGAATCTAAAAAAGCTCAAAATAGAACAAGTTAAAAAATCACCAATTAAATACCAAATTTGAAATTCTGAAAATAAAAAGGGAGATTAATAACAATGAAATTAAGAAACTATTGAATTAATGGATAAAATTAAGAGTTGATTTTATGAAAAAAGTCAACAAAATAGATAAAGTTTAGTAAATATGATTAAAAAAGGAAAAAAGAAAATGAAATAGTTTACCTCAAAAATGAAAAGAGAGGGAGGGGGTGGAGCCAAGATGGCAGAGAAGGCACATGTGACTTTCTAAACCTTCATGACCAACATTAAATTCAGCCCCTAAAATAGCGCTTGACTGGTAAAGCCACAGAGACTAGAAATACAACAACTCACCAGCCAAAGATAATCTGGAATTTCATCAGAAAAGGATTGTCCAGAGGGGCCAGGGAGAAGATCAGTGCAAGCAGGGAGAGAACTAGAGGCTAACATAATGTGCAGACCAGGCAGGAGTGGTCTCTATAGTTAGAAAATTACAGAGATGACACTAGCATAGATTGATTGCTCTGCAAAAGAGTAGATCAACAGAGAAATCAAAGCCACTCTAAAAAACACCAGAACCTAATAGGATCTGGCTAAACCCACCCAAAACTGGAAGTGACTCAGCATAGATTACAGCACAATTGTACAACCCCAATCTGCAGTACGGGCTTTTCCTTGGGGCAGTTATGAACCTGCACAGCAGGGGGGGCATAGCCTGGGGTAGCCTCTAATCTGCATAATGGGGAGCTTGGCCTGGGGCAATAGAACTGCCACAGCAAGACTTGCTTTGGGGCAGAGACACTTCCGATCTGAGTGGGGCTATTCACTGGTCAGCTACTAATACCCACAGCCCCACTGGAGGCTTTGATCTCAGGTAGTGACACTTTCATTGCTTAGTCTATAGTCTTAGGGCAGTCACTAAACCACACAGTGGGATTCTCCACTGGGCACTTCCGTACCTCAGCTGTGCTTAATCACTTCCAGTTGGGGGAGGGGTGGACTTTGGCCAGGGCACTCATACTTCGCTGCTTGAAGCCTGTTTACATCTTTACCTGCTTTGCAGAGGAAGTTGGTAACCCCCTTGCCCTGAAAGCAAACCCTACAGGCTTTAAAAAAATGAGTAAAAAAAAATCAAAAGGATGATAGCTTGTATACAAAAAATATCAGGTTTGCAACCCCAAGGAGACTAATGACAAACAGTCTCCAGACAATTCCCCAAAGGGGAATGTTACCTGGTCCCCTTTATATAATGCTCTCCTAGAAGAGACCATTAAAAGTCTCAAAAGAGAGTTAGAAGAAAAATGGGGAAAGGAAAGAGAAGCTTTACAAAAAAAGGAACAACTTCCTGAAATATGAATTGGAAAAGTAAAAAAATTCCCAGGAAGTGCAGGGAAACAGAATTTGTGAATTAAAAAAGGTAAAAAAAAAAAATCCCAGGAAAGTAAGATTTGTGAATTGGAAAAGATAAAGAATTCAAAAGAAAGTTGGATTTGTGAATTGGAAAAGATAAAGAATTTGCAAAAAAGTAGGATTTGTGAATTAGGAAAAGAAAATAATTTACTAAAAAAAATAAGTGAAAGGAAAAAAATCCCATAGTGCAAAACAATTCATTTAAAAATTCAATTGGAAATATACAGAAAGAAGTTAAAAAAGCTAATGAAGAAAATAACTTATTAAAAGTCAGAACTGAATAAATAGAAACCAATGATTCATTGAGACAGCAAGAATCAATCAAGCAAAACAAACAAAAAAATGATAAATTGGAAAAAAACCATGAAATATCTACTTGGAAAAATGGCAGACCTGGAAAGTAGATCTAGGAGAGATAATCTGAGGATTACTGGACTTTCTGAAAATTATGATTAAAAAAAAGAGCCTAGATACTATTTTACAGGAAATCATCAAAGAGAACTGTCCAGAGGTAATAGAATCAGAAGGTAAAATAGGCATTCATTGAAAGAATTCATTGAACACCTTCTGAAAAAGACCCTAAAATAAAAACTCCAAGGAATATTATAGTCAAATTTGAAAACTATGAGATTAAGGAAAAAATATTACAAGCAGCCAGAAAAAAAATTCAAATACTGAGGTTCCACAATAAGGACCACCCAAGATATAGCTGCCTCCACATTAAAGGATCGAAGGGCCTGGAATCTGATATTCCAAAAGGCAAAAGAACTTGAAACACAGCCAAGAATAAACAACCCAGCCAAGCTGAGCATTTTCTTCTAGGGAAGAAGGTGGACATTTAATGAAACAGATGAATTCCAATTGTTTCTAAGGAAAAATACTAGAACTAAACAAAAATATTGATCTCCAACCATAGGACTCAAAAGAAACAGAAAAGGTAAAAGGAACTCTTGAAAATTGTATTTTTGTTGTGGATATACAAAAAGACTACATGTATAATTTGATTTTACTGATATAACATAAAAAAGAGAAATAGAAATAGAAAAGGAATAATGTCAGAAAAGGGGGAAGGGGTAGATAAAAAAAGGGAAACTATATACCACAAAGAGGCAAAGGAAACATCATATCTGAGGGAATTTAGAGACGGGGAGGAACATTGTGTGAATCTTACTCTCCTCAGAGTTGGCTCAAAGAGAAAATAATTGGCATACTTGTTTTACAGAAAATCTTCTCTCGCCTCATTAAAAAGGGGGGAGTGGAAAAGGGAAAAGGAAAAGAGTAATAAGGAAAGAGTACAAGAAAGGGGAAGAGATTCAAAGGGGGTAGAGAGGGAACCTAAAAAGGGTGAGTGGCATGATACAAGTGGGAGACATAAGTTTAAAACAGGGAAAAAGAGTTAGGGGGGACAAGTAAAAGAAAAGTATCATCTGGGGATAATAAGATGGCAGGAAATACAGAATTAGTCATTTTAATCTTAAATGTGAATGGGATGAACTCTCCCATAAAGGTGAGGCCGATAGCAGACTGGATCAAAAGTCAGAACCCTACAATATATTTTTTACAGGAAACACATTTAAAGCAGGGAAATACATATAGAGTAAAGGTAAAAAGCGGGAGCAGAAACTATTATGCTTCAGGTGAAGTCAAAAGGGTAACCATCCTTATCTCGGATCAAGCAAAAGCTCTGAGACTCCAAGAGCATGCTGAGACACTATGGGGGAGGGGAGGCCAGGCTCCGAGAGACTCCAGCTGTTTGGGTTATATTCTTTACCCTCATGTGTTTTCGGCTTCTCTGCTTGTCTGCTGGCTTACTGCCAGGGCAATGTATCCAATCCTGTAGCAAAGCTCTCCCAGCAGAAACTGCTGAGATCACACCCCACCCCCCTCCTGTCTGCTCCACTGTGAGCTGCCTCCCGTGCTCTCACTGCCGCTGCCTGCCCTCAGCCTGTGCTCGATCTAAAACCGTCCCCGCCCATGAGAAAAAACAGACCTTTCCTGGTGAATTTCAAGGATGTCTTCTCTTGGTAACTATTTGTGGGGTTTTTTTCAGTCAAGTATTAATTCAGAGGCTTGTCATGAAATGAATTCTGAGAGAAAACGTGGAGCTTACACAGCTGTGTGCCTCCTCTCCACCATCTTGGCTGGAAGTCCTGGCTATAAAATTTTCTTACTACACTGTTCTTTATCATAATCATCTAATAGTGAACTTAAATTGGTCCTCTACTTCTACTAAATAAATTAGCTATTGTCCCAGGCCTTCAGAGCAATTCACAATCTGTCTCCAACCTACTTTTTCAGTATCGAATCAGAAGCATGTGCATATGATACCTCAGGAAAAGCACAGAAACACTAAATCTTTGAAAAGGCCTAGGGATGAGCTAGCCAAGTAAGGGAAACAGAAAGGATTATTAGTTCCATTTGAGAAGAGGAGGTGCAAATAAGGTGAAAACTAAGTGACAATGATAATGTCCAATGGAAAGAAGTCATAATTGCAGTTTTTCCTTGGTTTCAATTTTATCTGTAATATGGGCTGATCATATTGTTTGAAAACTAAACATGTATTTGTCTAAAAGGTTATTTTATAGAAAAATCATATAAGGTAAATTATCATAGAGAGGTTAGAACAAGTGATACAAAATTATAAAAGGCCACTCTTACCCCCCCCCCAACATCCCTCTGAAGAGCTTTGGAATTGATTTCATGACATGAGAGACACTGACTAAGATTGTCAGTCTGGTGTACCTATGTCAAAGAAAGCAACGTGATCTAAGAGTAAACAGAATTGAAGTAGCTCAAAAGTAATGTGAATCATGAAAATTTAGAGGTATCTCCACTCCAAATGTTCGTGTGGACTATTTGTGCCCAATTAGGGGTAGAGCTTTCCAATTTCATATTGTTCTGATTAGTCACAGTTGGACACACTATACCTTGACTCCAAAGTAGTGGTGCCTTTTGGTTGTCTTTGAGAATGAAGGATAAAAATCAACCAACCAGCCATCTAACAAAGAGAATGATTTTTGAACTAAAAAAGGCACAACAACAATGATTAATAAACAGTTGAAATAAGGAAAGGAGAGATGATAAAAGAGTACCTAGAACAGTTCCATTAGAGGGTACTAAAATAACTGACAGATGTGATGAAGGCTTCTTCTATTTTTGCTAGTGGAAAGAATTAGGAAAAGTGGTTGAAATTCCAAAGAGACAAATTTTGACTTCTCATAGCCTAAATACATGAACATTTCCAAATTGATATATCAAAAAAAATGAAATGGACTGCTTTAGGCTGTTAAGGCTTAGAGAGGCAGAATCAGTTCTTTATAAATATTCAATCAACATTCAGAAGTATTAACCATTAGTTATGTCTATTAAAGAAATAATTCTTACTTATGTATAAATTGAAACAATCCTGAAATCACTTCAAACTGAATTTCTGTAACTGTGATCCTTATGCTATAATGAATCTGTAATGTGTTGGCACCCTCTGATAATAAGGTATTATGTGACTTGTCCATTGCTCCTTAACTTTTTTGACTGTTAGCCATGTCCCTCATAAATCTTCTAAGGAGGTTTATTTAGCATGATAATCTTACCTTAAGTCTCTTAATATTATCGAAGCACATGAGCTACCCATCTGTTATCTGTCATTCTCATTACATGGCAGACAATGTGCCTTTTTTTCACACATATACCTTTGATTATATTATTATTATGTTTCTTGGGTACAATTTTTTGTTAGTAATATAATAAATTATAAAAATGTATACATTTTATTGATATATTTTGGTTTTACATTGCCATATTCTTTTTCCTATTACTAGAATGGTATCACTTAAAACATTGTACTCCCCCTTTAACTACTATAAATTCAAACAAACTGGAATTCTCTATTCTCTCCATTCTTTATATTTTCCCTACCTTTGTCCATTTCTGTGCCTTTGGTAATTATTCATACCAAGAATTGACTGACCCAACTCCTTTTCTAATTGTTGGAGAATTTCCCTCCTCAATTTAGATTCTGCTTCTCAGAAATTTTCCCTGACTCTCAAATGAAAGCAATCACTTTTTTTTTCCTTTTTAAATATCTCATAGTATTTTGCGTGAAGTTTCTCTTTGCACTTATCACATTCTACCAATAACTCTTCATTGTAAATACAGATGGGGACTTTTTCATCCTAATGAAGATTAAAACTAGTCCTTAATAACCTTGCAGAGCTTCTTAAACTTTGTCCCCTCATGATCCCTTTTCTGCCCAACAAATGTTTACATGACCCCAGGTATAAAAGTATATAAAATAGGTATACAAATCAAACATTTACTGATAATAAATTGTAATTTTTATAACCCTTCACATTCATTTCAGAGATACTGCAAAAAGACTTGTGCACTATAGTTTAAAAAGCTGAGCCTTAGACAATTACATGTGACTTGCTCATGATTATATAAATAATGTCAGAGTTTGGTTTGGAATACTGTTTCAATCACTCTTAATCATTTGGTGCACAATTCTAAAATTTGTGAATTATCTTCCTGACTCCAAATCTAGCATGTTATATAACATACTCTATCATATCTCAATCTTTGTTATATCATAGTTATGTTGATGTATGTGTGAGTTATGTATATGTTTGTGAGTATATTTCCTTCTCCCCATTAAATTGTTATATAAAAGTGACACAACCTATAAAGGGTTAAAATGCTAAAATCCAGAAATTATATTAAGTCTAGACTGTAAGCGAGGGGTCAGTTTTCAATACTACTTACCTATATGAATTACAAAACTCACATTTGATTAGAAAAAGCAATAGTATGTTATAATGTAAAACTTCAACTAGTTATTAAAACCTAATAGAATTAAGTTAATTCTTAAGTTCTTTTAAAAATTACTCATTACATATTTTAATATTAAATATTAATTTAATATAAAATATTTAAAGGATTGTGCTTATTTTTTCCCTGAGGCATTTGGGGTCAAGTGAATTGCCCAGGGTCACACAACTAGGAAGTGTTAAGTGTCTGAGGTCAGATTTGAATTTAAATCCTCCGGGTTTCAGGGATGGTGCTCTATCCACTGTACCACCTAACTGCACCAAGGATAGTGATTATTTAACCTATATCAGATTAGTTGCTGTCTTGTGGAGGGGGGAGGGAAGGAAGAAAGGCTTAGAAAAATGAATGTTGAAAAGTACATTTACATGTATTTGTGAAAATAAAATACTACTGAGGAAAAAAAGATAAATAAGTATTATACATTTACTTTAGACTGAAATGTGTATGTTGATTATTGCATTGATCATTAAAAGCTTTATGCTGTCTGGCCTGTCAAATGTTTTTGATTTTTTTGATTTTTATTTTTTTGCTGAGGCAATTGGGATTAAGTGACTTGACCAGTGTCACATAGCTAGGAATTGTTAAGTGTCTGAAGCCACATTTGAACTCTGGTTCTCCTGATTTCAGGGCTGGTGCTCTCTCTACTATACCACCTAGATGCTCTTGTCAAATGGTTTTGAGAGCAGAACATATTTATATTCCAAAAAAATTCATTTATCAGCTGCCAAGCCATCTTCTGTAGCAAATTTATTGATTAAATGAAGAAGCAAATTATTTCTAATGTGAAATGAAACTATTAGAAATTCTTAACCCCGACTTATTGTTTTTTTATTTTTCATAAAAGATCTTCAAAATAATATAGTCCTATATGCTATTTATTCTGAAATGTGTCTAACAATGATGACTTTTTATATTCTGATTTTTTCCTTTGGAAACAAAAGCAGTGCATTATGCTTACTCATTCAACAATAGCATAAAAGCAGTGAGTCCCCATCTCCCACCTAGGAAATGGTGAAATATGTAAGAGAAAGCAGAGACAAAGGATTATTAATACCTGTGCTTCCCTTTCAGTATAAGAAAGAAAATGAAGAGGAACACTTTCTTCATGGGAGATATGTTTATTTTGTAATTTTCAAAAAGTAAATGACCCTTCTATGAATTTAACATATAATACTGCAGAAATAGAAGTAGCATCTTTGTACTATTTTTTTTTTTAAATCAGAGCTCAATCAAGTATTATCTGGTAGGAAAGGAACCATAAGTGGTAGAGAAATCTAAAATCTAAAAAGCCATATATTCAAGGATGTATGATTTTGCATCAATGAAATATAGCACAATATCACTCTCACTTGGAGAGACTATTTCACAAACTATAGCCCTAGAGCTATTGATACCTTCCAGCCTTTTGGGTGATAAGCCTTTTGAAATTAGCTATTCTAGCTATCAATTTGAAGGCACATAGTCCTAACAAATCCTTACTATTTCGGTAGAGCCTACCAGAGTTTGTATTCTGCCTTAATACCATTTGAAAAACCAGGATCACTACCATGATATCATAAATCATTAGGAGGGGAAATTAGTGAACCCCTTTTACCTTTACTATATTTCCACCTTTTTACTAGAATTAACAAATAAGGTCACACTAGTTTGAAAACCAGACCTGTTTTTCACAGCTGGTTTTGTAATTAAATAAAGTGTAATGAAATGGTTTAAAAAGAAAAAGATCTGAGATAGCAGAAAAGATCTTTCCTAGACACAATACTGGACACAGAATATCTAACAATCAAATGAACTCTAAAGAATCCTACAGATTTAAAATAGCATTATCATTATTTTAATTAAATTAATAGAGAATACTTGTAAGAAACCATGCTATACTGCTATTTCAGATCAATGGAAGATATAATCTAAAAGAATCTATAATCAAATGATAGCACAGAACTAAATTGAAGAGAAAAGCTCTCCTCCTAATGATTTTGAATCTGCCTCTCAAAGCTGTAGAGAAGGAAGGAATTTGTGGCCAAAAAACTAGAGTACATTATAAAATGCAAAACAGATAATTTTTATTATATTAAGTTAAGAAATTATTGTACAAACAAAACCAATGCATACAAGATTAGAAGGGAAGCAGTAGCCTGGGAGAAAAAATTATACCCAAGTGGTCTAATGAAGCCCTCATTTCCAAAACATAAAGAGAATTGACTCAAATTTAAAGAATACAAGTGATTATCCAAATAATAAATGCTCAAAGGATATGAACAGACAATTTTCAGATAAAGAAATTAAAACCATTTCTAGTTATATGAAAAAAAAATGTCCATAAATCACTATTAGTCAGAGAAAAACAAATTAAGACAACTCTGAGCTACTACTACACACCTCTCAGATTGGCTAACATGACAGGAAAAGCATAACGACAAATATTGGAGGGAATGTTGGAAAACTGGGATACTAATAGATTGTTGGTAGAGTTGTGAACTTACCCAATAGTTCTGGAGAGCAATATAGATCTATGTCCAAAAGGCTGTCAAACTATACATACCTTTTGATCTAGCAGTGCCTCTACTAGGCCTATATTCCAAAGAGATCATAAAAAGGGAAAAGGATCCATATGTGAAAAAAAGTGTGCAGCAGTCCTTCTTGTAATGGCAAAGAATTGGAATCTGAGTGGAGAGCCATCTATTGGAGAATGAATGAATAAGTTATTGTATATGAATGTAATATAAGAAATACTCCGAAGGATGCTTTCATAAAGGCCTGAATACACTTACATGAAATGCTTTTCAATAAATTGAGTACAATCAAGAGAACATTGTATATAGCAACAACTAGATTATACAATGATCAGTTCTTTTCAACACTGAAGTGACTCAGGCCAGTCCCAATGGTCTTGTGATAGAGGGAGCCATTGGCATCCAAAGAGAGGACTACGGGGTCTAAGTGTGGATCACAACATACTAGTATCACTTTTTTGTTGTTGTTTACTTGCATTTTGTTTTCTTTTTCATTTTTTTCCTTTTTAATCTGATTTTTCTTTTTCAGCATTAAATTGTGAAAAAATATGTAGAAGAATTTCACATGTTTTACATATATTGGATAGCTAGCCATCATAGGGGAGAATGAGGGGAAGGGAGGGGAAAATATGGAACACAAGGATTTGCAAGGGTGAAAGTTGAAAATTATGCATATATTTGGAAAATAAAAAGCTTTTTAAAGAAGAATTGAGTACGTTGATGACCCAGTCCCATAAGTAAAGCAAAGATTCAGGGTCCAAAGTAAGGCAAAGAAAGTCTAATGAGAATAAAATAAAGAGGGGTAGAATGAAATAAATATTTATTAAGTGTTGGCTACATGGCAGACACCATGCTAAGCACTTTATAGATGATGCCTCATTTGTGCCACAACCTTATGAGGTAAATAATATGTTCATCCTCTTATTCAAATGACTGTTACTGTGGTTTTCTCTCTTAAGCCTGTTAATTGGCCTTAGAGAGACCAAAGATTTCTCAAAGTCTGATTAATGTCAATGCCTCCTAAAAGGCAGAGGATTTCCTTCTCACCTTGGTTATATTACCTAGTATGCACTTATTTTATGTTTTACACTGTTATTCTTGGTTTTATTCCAGATGTTTATATTCTTACAGGTTTCAATCCATGGAATGCAATATGTCAAATTACATTACATTAGGGTATATATTTCATCTTATCTAATTATATATTTGCATATACATATGTATATAAATATGCATATATTCATATGGGTATATAAATGTACATAAACATACACATATATGTATGCATGCACATATTAGCTACCTCCTTTCATATTTGTGTTTCCTAGAAATTTTCTAAAAATGCTATTTTGCCATTCAACAATTTGTTTACAAAAAAGCATGCATATATACATGTATACCTGTTTCTCTATATATTCATATGTGCTGATTTATGTCATAGGATCAGTAGAAGGAATCTTAGAGTTTTTCTAGTCTATTTCCTTTATAGATAAGCAAAATGAGGTCTTTATAAGTAAATGGATTTATTGAAGTTTACACATAAACACTCACAAACACCCATATGTGAGATAGACTGCACATAGCTAATTTCCCCTGCCCCATTCCTGTTCAGCTTAGCACTTTTTAAAATAGATATACAAGTCTCTTGAAAAACTATCTTTACTAGCCCTTTTTGGTGAGTTCCCTTCCTTGCTAATAGGTTTGCAAGCTAAGTCAAGGTTCAGAAAACAAACGTATTTGTTTATTTATTTGTTTTTTCTTTGCGTGTAGTTGTTGAGTTGAGGAACCTAGAGAACTTAGAGACATTAGTATTTTGGTCAGATTAAAAGGAAGTTTAGAGTAAATCTCTGACAGGTCAAATATAAAGAATAAAATGTTTATTGAAAATGATAGTATAAAAGTGATAAAAAATAATTTTGAGTCTAAGTTAGGTAAGTAATAACTGATGACAAGAATTGAAAATTATCCTATTTGTAGCAAGGTTGAAAGGACAATTTTATTCCTAGCAATAGCAAAATTGAACTTGTAGAATTTTCTGGAAGAAAAAAAAAAACAGAACCACTTAATAATCAACATTAGGATTTTTCTTACTAGAGCAATCTTTTCTGAAGTAAATATTTGCAAAAAATGTTTATCTGACATTAAAAAAATTCTTTTGTGTTTTTGGTGATTCAATATGGAGATAACTTGACTACTAGTTATTGTGAATAGAATTATCAAATAGAGACAAATTCATAGCCTCAAAACTCCCTTAAGTCTCCTCCTTGATCTATTCAATTTCAGACATATTATATGTTCATTAGTATTAATTCCAATTACATTTCAATGATTTTCTCCTCAGAGATTTCACCAGCAGAAAATTATAATATGTTAAATAATCACAATTCTTTCAAATAATGTTCACAATAGACTGAATTTTTTAGATATTCTGTCTAAAGAAAATTATATTTGCAGATCATGTAACTGATCTCGCCATCTGTTCACAGACTGAAGGGTCACCATAGAAACATAGGATATTTTTCCTCTCTATGATAAAGAAAAGAAAACTTTTTAGTCAGATTAGAATTTTAGAGTCCATTTGTCTGTCACTCTCCTATACTCAATATCATAATTCTGTAATAATCAATAGTCATTATTACCCCCAAAAACTAAAAGTTCATAATGAATTTGAGAATAAACAATAGAGACTAAGTAAGCTCATATTCCTGCATACACTTCAAATTTAAACCAAGATAAGGGAAAAAAAATCAGATACAAAGATCTCAAATTGCTTTCCCATGTTCTCTCTGAGAAATCAGCAAGACATTTTGCTTGCTATTTTATCCACAACCATGAACATCAAGTAAATTGGGTGTTTCAGCCTGAATGCAAGTAGAATAATTGAAGTCAAAATCAATTAGATCTTGACTGAGAGAATTAGGATCACTTTGCAAATTCAGGAGAGGGCTACACACTCTGCAAGAGGAAAAACAACAGCATTGTGATGGTAATTGCCATATATGCCATAAAATAACCAGCATAATGGCAGCAAAGACATATGCTAGCCAATTAAACAATCAATAAAGGTACAATACTTAATTTGCCTCACTGGAGAAAAACCCTTCCTCAAAGCTTTACACATACTTTAAAAATATTATACTCAATGTTACAAAGTTGAAAATTACATCAATGTGATTGTATTCTAATTCTAATATAATACTAAACAACTGAAACATTAATATTGTTAAAGAGAACAGCCTAAAGATTTTCTGTGATATAATAAGGCTATCTTTCTCCCTCTTCCCCACCTCTTATTCTGACCCATTACCTGTCCAGCAAACACACATGGGAAAGAAAGAAAACTGAGATAGTTCTCTGAGTAATTAATTTGTGCTAATATATCAATATATTTCTGGGGAAATTGGCTTGGGGATGGATGAAGTAACAATCAATTATGAGTTAAAAGTCAAATTCAAAATATGTTTTTTTTTTTTTTTTTTTGTATAGAGAACCAGGATTATTATGAGGTTTCTTCTATTTATTAGATATCTTTTCATATGACTCAGCAGCTGCTCACTTAGGAGCCTCTAATACTGATAGATGTTACCTGGCAACACAAATCGTAGAATTCTCCCTTGCTCATGTGGAGGTTCTGGCTTTGGTTTGTTTGATTTTTGTTTGTTGTTGTTGTTGGTGGTGGTGTTTGGGATCACAGATGGGCAATTTGGGAGAGAATTTGATGATGCTTCCATGTAGCTAAAATGTTTCATTTCTATGGGCACATGATGATATTTTGGTGATAATCATGACCAAATTATTAAGCAATGATTTGAAGGCTTTTTTTTAAAAAATTACCTTAACAGAGATTTTTGAAGTCAAACTTTTCTATTTTTTCAGCCCTATTTTATATATCTGTTTTCATATGGTAAATTATTTTGAAAATTCAAATAAAATGACATTTACTTATATTTACATGTATATGTATGTATACATAGAAAATACATGTGTGTTTGTGTGAGTGTGTGTGTGTATATGTATGTGGATGCATTGAGTGTAGCTCGTTCTATATCCAGTTAGACAGTTGGTTAGTTTAAAGGGAGGAAAAAAAAACATTTCTATGCTTTCTATCCTTTTCCAGAAAAGATCATCTTTTTATAGAGCATCAATGGTTTTACTCCAGAGTTAATCAGTTTAACATTTTGCCATATGGCACCAAAAAATTTACTAACGCTTCTATTTATAGAGGGAATCATAACTGTCAATCCATTGTAGTAAACTTGAGGACAAACAGTTCTAATAACTACACACTGAAAGAGAAAAAAAAATTGCTGTATGTTTTATTTTACAGTGCTAGAAGCAAGAGGGTATATATATAGTAAAATAATGGAAATGAGATTCACCTTAATGAACTATTTCATATTGAGCTGAAGGCAAATAATGCTGTTCTTGAAAATCTGTCAGTAATTCCCTCATATTTAGAATTTTATCCACTGACATAAAAAGGAGGAAAAAAATAAGTTAAATGCAGTGATGGAGATTTAATACATTTTATCTTCTAATACATTTTAGTCCTTGACCTTTATACTAGAAGAGATAGAAGTTTCTAAACCCATGGCTGTTGCATTTCTAAGCTATCAGCTTCACTACAATAAGAGACATTTCATTTATGAATTATGTTTTGATTTGCTAAAAAAATAGTCTTTTGTCATTTACTTACTTATGTATAGAAAATTATAGCATTTTTGAGTTATAAGGGGTCATATAAATCATTTAGTAAAATCCTTTTTTAACATAAAAATCAACTTTATATCATCTCCTTATTAGATATATCTCCATTTGAAGACTTCCAGAAATGATGAAGTCACGGTCTGCTAAGGCAATGCTGATCTTTAAGAATGTTCCTGAGAGGCATAGCCAGGATGGCATTATAAGATAAGGATTTGCCTGAGCTTTCCCCTCAACTGTCTCCACATGCCTTTAAATAATGAGTCTAAACAAATTAAAGCATGGCAGAATTCACAAAAAGATGGAAACAATTTCCCAGTCCAAAAAAGTCAAAAACCCTAGTTGAAAATTAATCCCAAAGGATATTGGTGAATGGATTAGCATCAAACTTAATTAATGACTAGTGGAGTGCCTTAGGAATTTGTTTTTGGCTGTGCAAAATTTTCATCATTTGTTGATTCATGTTGTTTGTTATATCAATACTAGCCTGAGTTATATTACTATGCACTTGATAAATACTATTTACCTACAAAGTTCCTAAATGCTTATGTCATACTTGTAGACTGACTGGCTAAAGTATAATTGTATTACCTAAAAAGAGGTTTTTGCTTTTGTTCTGTTTGCTTTATCTTTGTCTCTAATACCTGATTTGATTAAAAGTCTTTACCATTTTGTCACATGTTGATCCAGATTAAATAGCACAATTTGGTAATAACTTTCTGTTCTCTGTCCTAATTAGAACATGTCTGAAGTACTTCATTCAGTTCTAGGTACCATTGTTTAAGAAAAGTTTCCATTTCCCTACAGTTAGAAAATGCTTGAATAAGTTATGGCATACAGATGTAATATAAAATTATTGTTCTATAAGAGTGATGAGCAAGCTGATTTAAGAAAGGCCTGAAAAGACTTAATTGATGTTAAGTGAAGTGAGCAGGACCAGGAGAACAATGTGCACAGTATCAGAAAAATTATGTGACTTTGCTTTTCTCAGCAATATGGTGAGTTAAGATTCCAATGCACTTGAGATGCAAAATGCCATCTGTATCCAGAGAGAGAACTATGGAGGCTGAAATAATATTTTTTGTCTTTTGTTTGTTTGTTTGCTTTTTTTTTTTCCATTTTGGTTTGATTTTTCTTGCACATGACAAATATGGAAAAATGTTTAAAAGTATTGCACAAATTTGGAACTATGCTCAAAGGGCGATGAATCTGTGTATACCCATTGACCCAGCAATGCCACTACTGGATCTGTAGCCCAAGGAAATCATGAAGGATGGAAAATGTTTCTGGCAGCTATTTTTGTGGCAGCAAAAAAATTGGAAAATGAGTAGATTCTCATTGGTTGGGGAATGGCTGAATAAGAGATGGAATATGAATGTAATGTAATATTGTCAATTCTTTTTATAAAGCTTTTTATTTTCAAAATATATGCATGGATAATTTGACAACATTGACCCTTGCATAGCCTTGTGTTTCAGATTTTCCCCTCCTTCTCCCCACCTCCTCCCCTAGATGGCAGGCAATTCAGTATATATTAAACATGTTAAAAAAAAAATATATATATATATATATTAAATCCAGTAGGTATAAACATAATTATACAATTCTCTTGCCACGCAAGAAAAATCAGCAAAAAAGAAACTAAATAAGTAAGAAAACAAAATGCAAGAGAACAACAAAGAGTGAGAATGTTATGTTGTGATCCACTTTCAGTTTCCACAGTCTGGGTGTAGATGATTCTCTTCATCACAAGATCATTGGAACTGGCACCAATTATCTCATTGTTGGAAAGAGTCATGTTCATCAGAATTTATCATTGTATAATATTGATGTTGATGCTGATCTCCTGGTTCTGCTCGTTTCATTTATCATGAGTTCATGTAAGTCTCTCCTTATCATTTCTTATAGAACAAAACATATTATCATTCTATAAAAATGATGAGCAAGCTGATTTTAGAAAGATCAATAAAAATTACATGAACGAGGCCGAGCAAAAGAAGGAGTGAGGAATACATTATATACAGTAACAGCATGGCTGTGTGAAGATCAACTATGAAATAAATACTTGGTTTTTCTCAGTGGATCAGGGATTCGAGGTAATCCCAATAAACTTTGGGTAGAAAGCTCCATCTGCATCCAGAAAAAGAACTGTAGATATTGAATGTCAATCAACACATGCTATGTTCACTTCTTTTTTTCTGTTTCTTTTTCTTTTCTGTGGTTTTCTCTTTTGTTCTGATTTTTCTCTCCCAACATGATTTATAAAGAAATGTGTTTTAAAAGTTAACATATATGTATAATCAAAAAAATAAAACAATAAAGAAAATAAAAAGATTGTACATGTTTAACATATATCAGATTGTTTACTGTCTGGGAGGTGATGGAAGGAGGGAGAAAAAACTGGAATACAAACTCTTACCAAAATGAATGTTGAAAACTATCTTTACATGTATTTGCAGCCTTTATGGATCTCAGTTTCATTTTTTGTAAAATGAAGAAATTAGACTAAATGACTTTCTAAGATTCTTCCCACCTTAAAACTGTTCTATGTTCCACCACTTTAAGCAATTCTCCATTGTTACACAACTATTTCTCCACTACATATTCCAGGGTTACTCTGTACCCATCGATGTTATCTCCAATTATAAAGCATCACACATCTATTTCTCATCAGCATTCTCTGCACTATTCATCAAATTCCATCTTTCTATTACAATCACTTTCTAGAATGGCCATTGAAGGGGAGGAAAATAAATTGGTTGTTTCATGAACTAGCAGCAGGATAAGTGGCCTAAATTCCTTATCAGATTATACTGCTACACTGAAAATGAATCTTATAAACTACATTATCCTCACCTCTCATTTTATACATGAAGAATCTGAGACTTAAAGAGATTATCTTGAACTGGTCAAATTCAAGTAAGGATTAAGTGGTAGATTAAGGATTTGAATTGAGGTCCTACAAAATTCATGTTGTATCATCTCCAAGGTTATGCACTTATCACTGTTTTAAATTATTTATTTTTTTTTGATAATTTCATCTATACTTTCATGCACAAATCATAATTATTTTTTAAAGAAAAGTTACTTCACACAAATACTTTTTTTTTCCTTTCTTTCTTTTCTTTTTCTTTTTTTTTTTTTTTATTGTAGCTTTTTATTGACAGAACATATGCATGGGTAATTTTTCAACATTGTCCCTTGCAATCACTTCTGTTCCAACTTTTCCCTACTCTCCCTCCACTCCCTCCCATATATGGCAGGGAGTCTCATACATGTTAAATATATTAAAGTATATCTTAAATGCAATATATGTGTACACATCCATACAGTTCTCTACACAAATACTTTTCAGTAAATACACTGTCAAGCTTCTTTATAAAATGCATTTTTCCAAATCATTTTTCTATTATTAAATAAAAGCTTTAATTGGGACTATCTGATACTGATACTAACTATTGTATCTAATCAGGTTTGATTTCTCAACCAATAAATTTTATTTACACTGCTGTAATCAGTTTTTTTAAAATAGTAATCATCTGGTATTGCCTTATTCACTCTGCGCAATACTTGGCACATAGTAAAAACTCAATAAAAGATTTGTATATATCCAACACACTAGTATTTCCATGGAGTCCCCAACTTCCTCACATCAGACATATTAATCCAGAGTTTCTCCCTCCCACAAATAGTAGCAATATTGATTTTTATATTTGTTTAACTTCATTCTAGTTTCATATAATTAAGATAACCTATGAACTCTATAATCTAATTATGTGATATAATTAAAATAATCATTAAGTTTTATATAATTAAATTTATTTGCATTTTATGATTTCTTATATCCCTTAATCTAGTTATAGATATTTCACCATCCATAGATGTGGAAGAAATAATGCCCCATATTCCTCTTTTTACAAGAAGACTTTTTAGATATGCCATTTCAAATTTGTAATTACATGAGATAGAAAATATAGTTGTATTTTTTTTGTATATTTGGAAATCTAATATCACTCAAACTGATAAAAAAAATGGATCTACTTATGTTATCAATCTTTTATTCTCCCAAATTTATTCCATCATTCTTTTATCAAATTCTAAAGTAATTATTTGATTGGCATGATACTAAATATATAAGGCAATTTTGATTGTACTATAATTTTATTATGTTTTTATGACACAAGGAACAAAAATATCTTTAAAATTATTGAGATGTTTTTCTTATTTAAAATTAATGTTTGCATCTGTGTTTATATAACTCTTTAGTGCTTCTTAGTAGAATAATCACCAGATATTTATTATATTGTAATTATTCTAAATGATTTTTTCTTCTTATCACATCTTATTTTGTAAAAGAAATATATCAATCTACAGGTATTTATTAAGAATCTAATATATGCTAAACATTAATGTAGGTAATGATGGTATGCAGAAAGACTGAAAATTTTTGTGGACACATTTTGCATCCTGTTTCTTTATTGAGGCTATTAATGACCTCATTTCTCCAATGATTCTCTGTATGTCTATTTTTGAAATTCTCTATATCTTTTCAAGAAAATTATCATTTGTAAGTAGATATATTTTTCTTCCCATTTTCCTATTATTATTTTTTTTCAATTTGCTTTTCTTATTCTGAGATATCACGTTATGTTAAGAAAAATATCTTAAGATATAATATAACATTACTTATATATGTTTCCCTTTTCTCTACTCATATTGCCACAATCCCTAGTTCTGGAGCTTATTACTTCCTGCCTGGACTATTGCAATAGTTTCCATATTACTTTCCCTGCCACAAATTTCTCCCAAGTCAAAATACCACTTAGAAATCAAGTGATCTTTTTTCTCTAAAAAGTGGGTCTAATTTTCTGTCTAATCAATAAATTCCGGGGGGGGGGGCTTATTTTCATAATCAAATATTATCCCACCTTTCACTTGATACATAATGACCTTCCTAACTTGTCCTCCTTCATTTTTAGGCTTTTAAAAATATTTTACCACCTTCTACAAAACTATAGTACAGATACAGTACCCTACTTGCTGGTCAGTCATCAAACATGACCTTTCATGTCTCATAATGGTGCCTTTCTAATTGTTATCCCTCCCACCAGAATATTCTCTCTCCTTACTAAGGTCAATTATGATCTTCTATGGAAGACCTTTCCAGGCATTTCCCCTTTCCTTCCTCTCCTCAACTGCTAGTCCTTCTTGGTTAAGATTACCTTTCTTCTTCAATGAATATATTTTGTATGGTCTTACCTATTTATATATTTCTCTTCTATTTATTATAATTAAACTCCTTCAGGAGTATTTCTTAGCATAATGACCCCCTACAGTATATACTGAATGACTTCTTCTTGAATGATTGATATATGTATAGTTAAAATTCTTTAATTATCCAGATGATGAAAGACACTGAGAATCCTTGCTTTATTTTTAATCATCTTAAAAGAATATAAAATTCATTTCCTTAACAAATATTCATAGATTTTAGTATTAAATATTTAGTGCCACATTAATAAATGGTTGGTTTATTTCTATGCTTTTGAATTTCAACATAATCAAATACATTTTATCAAAGATGTCTGTGTCTATTGACATAACTACATTGTTTTGTTACAAATATGATTGTCTTAATCTGTGTACTGTTGAATATATCTTGTTTTCAGGATATTAATGTAACCTATTTCATATTTTGAATATATTTTTGTAGCCTCCCTATTAATATTTTATTGAATATCTTTATATCATTAGTGGTGCTGAATGATGCATTTTCTCTCCCTGGTTTGAATATTCAGACTATATTTGAATCATAGACCAAATTTGGTAGAGTGTCTTCCTTCTCCATATTTGAACATAGTTTATGCAACATGAGCTATTAAAAAATTGATAGAAGACATTGTAAATTCATATGGCCTACTGTTTTTTATCTGCCTTAGGAGTTCTTTTATGTTTGGTTCAAGTTCTTTTTCTAAGTGTGACTTATTTTCATGCTCACAGTTCCAGTTGCTATGCTTGACATGTTATATCTTTGTTTATAATCAATTTCATTGAAATTCTCAATTTTGGGTATGATTATATATTATAATTTCTAATAAATTCCATTATTCTTCAACTTTGTGAATTCTCCATTCATTTTAAAATGGTAATTGCATCTTTATGTGTTTTTCTGTCACATCAAAATGTCTATTTTTTATTTTGACAATCTTTTCAAAAATAGTTTTTTGTTTATCAATTCATTGCTTCTTTTTATCAATTATATTTTTTCTTTTATTTTCAATGTGGCTAAATTTGTGTTTATGGATTATTTTATCTGTTTTAAGTTTTTCAGTTGTATACTCAATTCGTTAACCTGCTTTCTCTCCCATTTGTTAATATCACTATTTCAAGACAGAAGTTTTTCCAGAGGATTAATTTAACTGCATTGAATTATTTTGGTACTATGTATTATTGCTCTGTTTCCATAAGAAAATTATTTTTACCCTTCATTATTTAGCTAGATCATTTAGCCTCCACATGAATCCAATTTTGATAACAATTTTGATTATGTTGTAGTTTGTAAAGGATATTTTTAAAATATTTATAATGTCTTACTTTTATTTATGCATCCTCTATTACTGGTAAAATTATGACATTTTAAAAGGTTTTTCTGTTAAATAGGTTTTTACTTTTTAAAAAAAGCTCCTTTAAAGCTGCCACTCACTAGTTATCAAAATAGTATAATATCTAGTTTTTCTCATATTTTGTTAGGATCCCTAGTTTAATTACTGCTTATCATTCTGTTACGTGTGCTGATATCTAAAAGGGAGAATAATACTGTCCAAAAATCAAAAAAAAATATTGCTATCAGTATTTAATACCTTCTATAACAGCTTAATTAAAATTAAATTAATGATTTATTCCACTTTCTTTTTTTAATCATAGATAGATAGTCTAGTGAAGTCTATGGAATCCTTCATATATTTTTAAATTAATAGAGGGAATGTGAAATTTCCTTAAGAGTTTAGTGACAATAAAAACATAATTCTTCCCAAAATGGGACATTTCCCGTTCTACATTCCCATTCGAAATTCATGGACTTTCTGAAATTTATCTATGAGCCCCTTAGGGATTTAGTTGACTATTGTTCATTCTTTTCAGTTGTGTCTCTTTGTGATCTCATTTGGTGTTTTCTTAACAAAGATGATATAGTGGTTTGTCATTTCCTTCTCCAGTTCATTTTACAGAGGAGGAAAGTGAGGCAAACAGGGTGAAAGGACTTTCCCAGAATTACAGAGTTATTAAGTATCTGAGGCCAAATTGGAACTCAGATTCTGATTCCAGGCCCCACACGATATCCACTTTATGACCAAGCAGCACAGTAGGGGTTTATAGATCCAGGTTAAGAACTACTGATTTAGATGCTAGGTTACTCAATATAACACATATTTTTATATATGCTTTACCTGATCTATGGTGATATTAAGGATAACATAGTTGCCTTACTTGCTTCTCCTAATCATTAGTGTTTTTAATATTGCCTTGCTTTATGTAAGAATGACCATTTGTGCTTCTTTGGAGTCAGTTGAAAAATCATATATTGTAATCCAAAATATCATATTAATTATGTAAATTTTATATTGTAAATATATTTCTTCATATAACAAATTTCTGGGTTTTGCTTTCAATTTCATCCTATAACCTCTATCACTATTGTGATCAAGTTCATCAGTCACAATTCAGATATAAAGTCATGTTTTAAGGTATTTTGACCCTTCTATCAAATAATAAATAAAGAAATGATGACTAGGTATCTATAGTAAGCACAGAAAAAAAAAGAGGTCAATCATTGTTCTTTCCTCTCCCTTTTCACTCAAGATCCAAATCATTGATTCTTGTGTTCCCTTTCGCCCTGCCTTTTTAGTCTACCATAACTGAAATTTACTTTAAGCAATACCTTCCATAATTCCTCTACTCCATTCATAATGCAGTCCAACCTTTTATTTATTTAATTGCATTTCTACTGATTTTGAATGAGAAGAATCATTTTAGTCCCAGCTTTTCTATTAACTACATCTGTAACTTTAGGGAAGCCACTAATACTTGAAGGTCTGAGTTCCTCAAGTGTAAAAGAAGGATATTGGATGAATTTTGAATCTACGGTTGTCTAAACATATGCATAACTTATGTTGTATTTCATTATAATATTTGTTACATTATGTGTGTACACATATTACATATATACATATATATGCTTTTTATTACATGATCTGGATAAGAGGGAGCTATATTAAGACCGTGACTTTTACCTCTATATTTGAATGATGTTGCCCTTCAGTGCCCAATTATAAAAATATTCATTTCCTCTATTACTTCTTCTCCTTTTTAAGAGTAATTTTGAAAACTCAAGATCACTTTGAAAAAAGTTATGATTCCAAGTAATAATTTCATTTCTGTCAGCTTTACAATGTAAGCCCTAAATCATCACCAAGTCATTTTGAGTTATTGAAACCTGTCTACCTTTTTAAAAATTTTTTACTTTCCCCAGTTACATGTAAAAACAATGGTTTTTTTCCCCTTAAACATGCACATTAGTTTTTTTTAACATGTTTCCTTATGAATTATGTTGGAAGAGAAGAATCAGAACAAAAGGGAAAAACCATGACATAAAGAAACAAAAAAAAGTGAACATAGCATGTATTGATTTACATTCAGTCTCCATAGTTCTCTCTCTGTATTTGGATGATATTTTCTATCTAAAATTTACTGGGATTGCTTTGGATCACTAAGCCACTGAGAAGAAGTCTATCATAGTTGATCATCACAAAATCTTGCTGTTGCCATGTACAATGTTTTCCTACTTCTACGGTTTTGCTCAGCATTAAGTCACGTAAATCTTCCCAGGCTTTTGTAAAATCAGCCTGTCTTTAATTTTTTATAGAACAATAATATTCTATTACTTTCACAATGACTTAGTCAGCCATTCCCTGAATGATGGGCATCAACCCATTTTCCAATACTTTGCCATCACAAAAACAGCTGATACCAATATTTTTACACATGTGGCTCTTTTTTCCCTTTTTAAAAATTTGTTTCAGTTACAGAACCAGTGGTAGTACTGCTAGATCAAAGTGTATGCACAGTTTTATAACCCTTTGGGCATAATTCCAAATTGTTCTCCAGAATGGTTGGATCATTTCACTACTTCAACAATACATTAGTGTCCCAGTTTTCCCACATCCCCTCCAACATTTATCATTATCTTTTCCTGTCATTTTAACCAGTTTGAGAGTGTGAAGGGCAAAATGTTTAAATTTGCATTTGTCTAATCAATAGTGATTTAGAGCATTTTTTCATATGTTTATAGATAGTTTTCATTTCTTCTGAAAATTGTCTGTTCCTATCCTTTGATTGTTTATTAATTGGAGAATGGAGGAACAGGAGGAGGAGAAGGAGGAAGAAGAACAGGAGGAAAAGAAGAAGAAGAAGAAGAAGAAGAAGAACAACAACAACAACAACAACAACAACAACAACAACAACAACAACGAGAACAAGAACAAGAACAAGGAGAAGAAAAGTATCTCTACTTTTTATCTAGGTCATATTCTACTAACCACTATAAGGAATAGGTTTGTTCTTTGTTATTGTTTTCTCTTGAGTCTTCATCAAACTTAAGAAAACTTTACCCACCCCCACCATTTAGCAACCATTACAAACAGCAGATTCTGACTTGCTCTTCTTGACACTATTTTTATAGAACATTGTCATCTTTTTATATTTATAGTTACTCTTATAATCTGTCTCCCATCTTTTGTCACTCTGAGCTGATTAAATATAACTTTATTGAGATATTTCCCTTTTCAGAATAGTGATAAATTGAAATATGTGTGTATATATATATATGTGTGTGTGTGTGTGTGTGTATAAAATGACTATGGTGGTATAAGAGACAAAGTAGAACACAGAAAAAAAAATGACCACACAATCTTAAAATACACGAAACTCCAAAAGTAAATATTGTACAAGTTCTGAATATATTCTAGACTTTAGGAAAGGGTAATTTTAAAAATCTGAGAAATATACATACTTCATATATATATATATATATATATATATATATATATATATATATATATATCACCTGCTCTGTCTGTTTTCTGACAAACTGATTTATTTGCAAAGTAAATTAAAATGTTTCTTTTTTTTATTTTATAGCTTTTTTATTTACAAGATATATGCATGGGCAATTTTTCAGCATTGACAGGTGCAAAACCTTTTGTTCCAACTTTTCCCCTCCTTCCCCCCACCTCCTCCCCCAGATGGCAGGTTGACCAATACATGTTAAATATGTTAAAGTATAAGTTAAGTACAATATATGTATACATGTCCATACAGTTATTTTGCTCTAGCATATGTTTCAATGTTCAAAGGAACTCAACACAACTATATAATAATAAAACTATAGGTCCATGTGAAACTTATGATCTAAAATATTAATTGATTACTCATTTTCTCCAACCAACTGCAAGCATAAACTTGCAATCATGACACTTCTATGTTTTCCTTCTTTTATTCTAACTAAAACACTCTTCACCATGTTCTTGTCTTCAGGTTAGTTAATTTCTGCACAAATCTATTTGTTAATCTCAATATAACTCTGCCATTTAAATCAAACTACTCCCAAGGCAGATCTTTCAAATGGCTTATTCCACATAAGCATTCCATCACATCACAGTAATAACTATGGGACTGCATTTAGCACACTGAGTTAAAATTTCAAGTTTACTTAATTACTTATAGTTTATACTTTATCAAATCAGAGTCCAGTGGTATCATTTCTGGCTCTCATCTTTTTTCCTAGTGAATTTTCAGTTACCTCATTTGCAACTTTTCTTAATGTAGTCTACTTATTTTTCTTTATGATATATCATTTAATAACTTTATATGTTTACTCTTTCTTCCAGGTCTCTATTTTTAGATTCTAAACTTCTTGATCAGCTTAGAAAAATTTTTTTCCTGAATTCTTAATGAATTAAATTTCTTTATGTCCCAAAATCTATTCAATTCTTTACTCTGACATCTTCATAGATAAGTGTTTCCTTTCTCTACCTGACATTCCTTTCCAAATCATAACATTTAGTTTCTGTTCCAGAATTTTGCCATCTTTAGAAAGTCTTTCCAACTTTTTTCTGGAATATCAATAATTCCCATATAGCTTACTAAAATAGAGTCTGAGGTCCTGAAAGGCTCTTGAGTACATCTCAGAGATCAATCCTGGGATGCAAGAAAAGTGTTTGAATAGTTCTATCTGATAAAAACACACTGTATTGATCAGCAGGAAATTCCTGGTTACCTGTATCCATTTCTTCCTGAAGTACAATGTTTCCTATAAGTGTTATATCAATCAATTAATTAACATTTATTAAGCATCTACTATGTGTGTTCTCTTGCATGCATTGTGCTAAATACTATTGATACAGATATGAAAAGAAAGAAAGTCTCTTCTATAATTGTAATCTATATGAACACAAAAAAGGATGAAGAGTTGAGGGTAGGAAAGCAGTTGGAAAAGGTATCAGTGGCACTTGGGCATGATAGAATGTACTTCAAGAATTGCAAGCTGATAACAAATGTGTAGATACATGCTTGAGAGTCTCCTTTAAATTAAATATTTTGTAAGATTTCTTTACTCTCATACCAAGTAATCAGAGGGTACAGATTATACAGAAATATATCCTAATCATTTGTAGAAAAGTGGAAAGTTTATTCTCTCAGAATCTATGTCTTTTTTTTAACATTTGATTTTTTAAAAATTTGATTTCCAGAGTATCTCCCTTTCCTCATTCTCCAGCCAAGCCCTCATTGGAAGGCACATGTAAAATTATGAGAAAGATTTATATAAAAGTCATGTTTCAAAAGAAAATAGATCCCTTACCCCAAAAAACTAAAAAAAAATAATAAAAAAATAGGATGATTTAATCTGTATTCAGACATAATTAGTTCTTTCTCCAACTATGGATAGCTCTTCTTCTCATTTTTTCCTTCAGATTTACTGTATGGCTGAAAACAGCAGTCATTCACAACTGATCATCCCAAAATATTGCTTTTAGTTTGTATATAATACATTTCACTTTGCATGAGCTCATGGAGGATTTTTAAAACCCATCAACTTCACATTTTTTGCTAAATTTTGTCTTAACCCATTTTGAGATTATTGTCTTCCTCTTCTTAGGATTCCTTTTCTTCTTTGTATTTGTGTATCTTTGTAAGAAAGAGAGACAGACAGACAGAGACAGACAGAGACAAAAAGTGTGCGTGTGAGTTCCCTGCAGCTTTCATATTTTTGCATCCTTTCCTCCCACCCCAGCTTCCTACTGCCTTTGCATCTAAAGTTTTATTATATCTCCTTTGTATGTGTCTTGTATATAAAAGAAATGGAGGTAAAATAGGTTCATGAAAAAGCATGCAATCTTTTTTCCCCTTATTTAGCTAAGACATAATCAAAATTACTGCTCTAAAGAAATAATGGAATCTGTACATATTGGTATATACATATCTACCATAAACAACAAGAATATAAACACCTAGACTTGCCAATAAACATCCATTTATAGATATAGATACGTAGTGTGTACATATAGGTGGACCAGTGACACTTTTTTGGCATAGTGCATGTTTATGTAGATAGGTATATACATATGTGAGCTTACACACAAGACAATATATATACAATGTAACCTTGAATAAAAAGACAATAGAAGTTAGCATATGGACTGGCATAATATAATATGAGATTTGGAAAAGACCTTATGGACCATCTACATCAATCCTATATTGCTTCCTCTAGAATTGAAAGTCCATTTTAGTAAAAGCTAGAACTAGAAACCAAATGTCCTGACTCCCAGGTTAGTACTTATGTCAACATAAATAGGATTACAATGTCAAACATCAAAATCTAAGTTTCCTAATACAAAACTGATCACTAATTGGGTATAAATTAGAAATAATGCTTTGTCTTTTAAAAATAGAAATAATTGTTGCTTTTTAAGAGTTCAAATCTTCTCATGAAAAAAAAAAACCTATATTTCAATAGCAAGCTAGAGAAGATTTTGGCCATTTCAGGAATCACATTGTAACAAGCAAAAAGATTCATACACCTTGCCTTTTCAGAAACCTCTTTTTTATCCATTTTCTACAGATTGGAGGTAATATTAACTCAAAGAGTTATTGTGGGGAAATAATAAAGAGTGGAAATGATTTATTTTATAATCATAACCAATAGATTAAAAATGTAGCATGCCACAAAATTAGAAAAAAAATGATGTCCTTTTTTTTCACCCTTACTAGCCATGTTTTGCCTTTACTAAACAATTAGAAGCAAACCCACAAGTATGTTTTTTTCATGGACTCAATAAATTAAATTTTTCAATTAGGCTTTATATGAAGTTTTGCTGAGGAGGAAAAGAAATAATACCAGATGAGATATTTATTATTCTAACTTATAATAGAATAAGATAATAAATAAAAATATTCTTATTGCCTTAAAGCATCCAAATATAGAGGTGCAACTGATCCATAGCCAGGTATGAGAGGAAGTTTATGTAAACTATGGGAAAACTGTTTTCTTCTGTATCTCATAAAAAGCTTGGTATATGATGTTATCTATTTTGTAATGGACTATGAAGGTGCTAATATCTAATCACTTATAATATGGAGGAAAGACTTTAGATTTTGGACTAATGATAAAAGTTCAAGTTCCAGTCTCAGCAGTCATCATTGACTGTTTTTTAACTTGGGGAAATTTCTTAATCTATCTACATTTAGTTTTCTTTAGCTACAAAATTAAAAATTAAATAAATTAAGATTTTAAAAAATAATTATATTTATATTACATGAAATTGCAGTAAGTATTATTGTATGTGAAGGGATACATAAATGTAAGATGATGATGATATTGTATTATAATCCACTTGAGATCATTTACTGGGTTGACATTAATATAGTTATCAATCACTATTGGTCTTGTTATAAAAATTAGTTTAATAAGGAATTATGCAAAGATAGGAAACTTTGGGAACAGAATCGATAATGACAATCTATTTTTTTAAATTTCCATAAGCATCCAGTTTATAGAAAAGGTATATTAGTCAATTCACTGTTTTCCTTCAGTTATTCATACTTTTTACATTTCTCATTTTTTCATGACAGGTTGGATATTGCATAATTTTCAGGCTACATCTTGAGCAAAAACAAAATTCTAAAGATAGGTGAACATATTGAACTATGATAGTCTTAGATCTCAAAAGAAAAATAGATAATGCATAAATATACTATATATACATATATAGTATATGTGTGTGTCTATAGATATAATACATACATACATACATACAAATACATGTGGAAATAGACACTACACACACACACACACACACACACACATATATATGGAATTTTCAATTTTGAGTACAGTTAATCCAGCCCTTACTCTTTTTCTACCCTCCAGATTGTAAGGTCCTTGAGTGTAGGGATTGTTTCATGCATTTCTTTGTGTCCCTAGTGTTTAACAAAGTAACTAGCAATCAAAGTCAAAAACAAAAATGAGGTGTGGAGCCAAGATGGCGGAGAAGGCACACACGACTTTCTGAGCTTCTCTCATACCCTCTTTACTAATGATTAAAATCAGCCTCAAAAATAGCGCTTGACTGGTAAAATTCATGAAGATTGGAAGTACAACAACTTATCAGCCAAAGATAATCTGGAAGATTGCCAGAAAAGGTTTGTCCTGAACGGGCAGGAACAGACCAGTGCAAGCTGGGATAGAACCAGAGGCTAGCTTCTGGAGTGGACAGGGGTGGGGGTGAACTCTGTGGTTGGAAAATGTACAGAGAGGACTCTGTCATAGAGTGGGTTGTTTTGCTTTGGTTGCAAAGCAGTAGACCAGCAGAGAAATTAAAGCCAAAGGTAGAGGATACTCTAAAAAACACCAGAACCTTAGAGGACCTGGCTATACCCACCCAAAACCACAAGTGAATGAACTAGCACAGGCCACAACACAGCTGTGTAGCAGCATTCTGCTGCAGGGGCAGTCACAAATCCACATGGTGTGGGGGGAGGGCACAGTGCAGGGCATCCTCTAAGTTGCACAGTGGAGGGCTCAGGTTGAAGCAATAGAATTTTTTAAATATATATTGATTTTTTGATTATAGCTTTATATTTACAAGTTATATGCACGGGTAATTTTACAGCATTGAGCAATAGAATTTCTGCTGCAACTGCGCTGCCCAGGCAGAGACACTTCTGATGCCTTAAGGGGAAGGGCAACTCCTAATACCCAAAGCAGGCTTTTTTTTTGGGGGGGGAGGGGTGCAGTGATACTTTTGCTGCTCTGCCTCTAACCCCAAGGCAGTCGCTAATCCTCACAGCAGGGCTCCTCTCAGGGCACTTTTGCAGCTGGGCCTATGGGACCCAGGCCTGAGTCACTTCCAGTGAAGAGCTTTTCCCAGAGCACCCCCGCAGCTTGGCCGCTCTTTGCAGCCCATTGGCAGGATACCTACTGTCCATATACCTACATGTGCTCTGCAGAGGAAGCTGGTAACCTCCTTGTCCTGAAGGCAGACCCTACAGGTTTAAATAAATGAATAAATAAATAAAGCAAAAAAAAAAAAAAATCAAAAGGACAATTGATAGCTTCTATACAGAAAGAGAGCAGGTTTTCAACCCTGAAGAGAATAATAGCAGACAGTCTCTAGACAATACACCAAAGGGGGAATGTAACCTGGTCCCCATCACACAAGGCTTTCTGAAGAAGAAACTATAAAAAATCTTAAAGGAGAGCGAGAAGAAAAATGGGGAAAGGAAAGAGAAGCTGTGCAAGAGAGTAACAACTTCCTGAAATGTTAGTTGGAAAAGGTAAAGAACACCCAGGAAGTACAGGGAAACAGAATTTGAGAATTGGAAAAGGTAAAGAACTCCCAGGAAAGTACGATTTGTGAATTGGAAAAGATAAAGAACTCCCAATAAAGTAGGATTTGTGAACTGGAAAAAGAAAATAACTTAGTTAAAAAAAAATAGTGAAATGGAAAAAAAATTCCACAGAGCAAAACAACTCATTTAAAACTCAATTGGACATATAAAAAAAGAAGTTAAAAAAAACTAATAAAAAAATAACTCATTAAAAATCAGAAATGAACAAATAGAAATGAATGATTCATTGAGATATCAAGAATCAGTCAAGCAAAAACAAGAAAATAAAAATTAAAAAATTAGTACAAATGTTAAATATCTCCTTGGAAAAACAAGAGACCTGGAAAATAGATCTAGGAAAGATTATCTGAGGATTATTGGAGTTCCCATAAATTATGACTGAAAAAAAGAGCCTACATACTATTTTACAGGAAATCATCAAAGAGAAATTCCCAGATATAATAGAATCAGAAGGTAAAATAGGCACTGAAAGAATTCATCGAACATCTTTTGAAAAACACCTAAAATAAAAACTCTAAGGAATATTGTGGCTAAATTTCAGACTATCAGACTAAGGGAAAAAATATTACAAGCAGCCAGAAAAAAAAAAAAATTCAAATACCGAGGTGCTAAAATAAGGATCAATCAAGATGTACCTGCTTCCACATTAAAAAATCAAAGGGCCTGGAATCTGATATTTTGAAAGGCAAAAGAACTTGGAATGCAGCCAAGAATAAATTACCAAGCTAAGGAAAAAAAAAAAAAAAAAAAAAAAAAAAAAAAAAAAAAAAAAAAAAAAAAAAAAAAAAAAAAAAACCCAGAACTAAACAAAAACTTGATCTCCAACCATAGGACTCAAGAGAAGCAGAAAAAGATAAAAAGAACTTTTCAGAACTGTATTTCTGTTGTGGATATACATAAAGAGTACATGTATAATTTGATTTTACTGACATAACATAAAAAGGGAAGTGGAAATGGAAAGGGGATAATGTCAGAAAAAGAGAAAAGGGGAGATAAAAAAGGGAAACTACATCCCACAAAAAGGCAAAGAAAACCTATCATATCTGAGGAAATTTAGAGAGGTGGAAAAACATTGTGTGAATCTTACTTTCATCAGAGTTGGCTCATAGAGAAAATAATTGACATATTTGGTTTACAGAGAATTTTCTATCACATCAATAAAAAGTGGGAGAGGAAAAGGGAAAAGGAAGAGAGTAATAAGGGAAGAGTGCAAAAAAGGGGAAGGGATTCAAAGGGGTGAGGGAGGTATCCTAAAGAGGGAGAGCTGTGTGATGCAAGTGGTGCCCATCACTTTAATACTGGGGAAGGGAGTAAGGCGGGGGAAGAAAAAGAAAAGCATAATCTGGGAATAATAAAATGGCAGGAAATGAAGAATTAGTAAGTTTAACCATAAATGTGAATGGGATGAACTCTCCCATAGAGAGGAGGTAGATAGCAGACAGGATGAAAAGTCAGAACGCTACAATATGCTATTTACAGGAAACACATGTAAAGTAGGGAGATACATACAGAATGAATGTAAAGGCCAGATCAGCATCTATTATGCTTCATATGAAGTCAAAAAGCAGGGGTAGGATCCTTATCTCTGATCAAGCAAAAACAAAAATTGATCTAATTAAGATAGGGAAATAAGCTATACCTTGCTAAAGAGTAGCATAGACAATGAAGCAATATCAACATTAAACATATATGCACCAAGTGGTATAGCATCTAACTTCTTAAAGGAGAAGTTAAGAGAGTTGCAACAAGAAACAGACAGCAAAAATATAATAGTGGGAGATCTGAATCTTGCACTCTCAGAATTAGATAAATCAAAAAAAAAAAAAAAGAAGAAATTAAACAGGTAAATAGAATATTAGAAAAAATAGGTATGATAGATCTCTGGACAAAATTGAATGGTGACAGAAAGGAGTATACTTTCTTCTCAGCAGTTCATAGAACCTATACAAAAACTGACCATATATTAGGACATATGGACGTCAAAATTAAGTGCAGGAAGAGAGAAATAGTAAATGCTTCTTTTCAGACCACAATGCAATAAAAACTATATTTAACAAAAAGTTAGGGGTAAATAGACCAAAAAGTAATTGGAACTTAAATAATCTCATTTTAAAGAATGATTGGGTGAAACAGCAAATTATAGCCACAATTAATAATTTCACTCAAGATAATGACAATGATGAGACATCATACCAAAATTTGTGGCATGCAGCAAAAATCAGTAATAAGGGGAAATTTTATATTTTTAGAGGCTTACTTGAATAAAATAGAGAAAGAGAAGATCAATGAATTGGGCTTGCAACTTAAAAAGCTAGAAAAAGACCAAATTAAAAACCCCCAATCAAATACTAAACTTGAAATACTAAAAGTAAAAGGAGAAATTAAAAATATTGAAAGTAAAAACAAAACTATTGAATTAATAAATAAAACTAAGACGTGGTTTTATGAAAAAACCAATAAAATAGTTAAACCTTTGGTAAATCTGATTAGAAAAGGAAAATTAGTCTTAAAAATGAACAGGGAGAACTTTCCACTAATGAAGAGGAAATTAGAGAAATAATTAGGAGTTATTTGCCCAACTTTATCCCAATAAATTTGATAACCTAAATGAAATGGATGACTACCTGTATAAATATACACTTCCCAGATGAACAGAAGATGAAGTAAATTCCTTTAATAGTCCCACTTCAGAAAATAGAACACACTATTAATCAACTCATTAAGAAAAAATCCCCAGGACTAGATGGATTTATATGTGAATTCTACCAAACATTTAAAGAACAATTAGCCCCAATGCTACATAAAGTATTTGAAAAAGTAGGGAATGAAGGAGTCCTACCAAATTCCATTTATGACACAGACATGGTACTAATACCTAAACCAGGTAGGTTGAAAACAGAGAAAGAAAATTATAGATTAATCTTTCTAATGAATATTGATGCTAAAATCTTAAATAAGATATTAGCAAAAAGACTACAGAAAATCATCCCCAGGATAAGACTACAGAAAATCATCCCCAGGATAATTCACCATTATCAATTAGGATTTATACCAGGAATGCAGGGTTGATTCAATATCAGGAAAACTATTAGTATAATTGTCCATATTAATACCCAAATTAACAAAAACCATATGATCATCTTAATAGATGCAGAAAAAGCATTTGATAAAATCCAACATCCATTCCTATTAAAAGCACTTGAAAGTATAGGAATAAATGGACTTTTCCTTAAAATAATCAGCAGCATCTATTTAAAACCATCAGTAAGCATCATATGTAATAAGAATAGGAGTGAAACAAGGTTGCCCACTATCACCATTACTATTCAATATTGTATTAGAAATGCTAGCTTTAGCAATAAGAGTCAAGAAAGAGATTAAAGGAATTAGAGTAGGTAATGAAGAAACCAAATTATCACTCTTTGCTGATGATATGATGGTATACTTAGAGAACCCCAGAGATTCTATTAATAAGTTATTAGAAATAATCCATGCCTTTAGCAAAGTTGCAGGATGCAAAATAAATTCTCATAAGTCATCAGCATTTTTATATATCACTAACAAAATCCAACAGTTAGATTTACCAAGAGAAATTCCATTTCAAGTAACAACTGATAGTTTAAAATATTCAGGAATTTATCTGCTAAAGGAAATCAGGAATTATATGAGCAGAACTACAAAACACTTTCCACACAAATGAAGTCAGATCTAACCAATTGGAAAAATAGTAAATGCTCTTGGATAGGGCAAGCAAATATAATAAAGATGATAATACTACCTAAAATTAATCAATTTATTTAGTCTTATACATCTGACTCCAAAAAAACTATTTTAATGACCGAGAAAAAATAACAACAAAGTTCATATGGAAAAACAAAAAGTCAAGACTTTCAAGGGAACTAATGAAAAAAAAAAACAAATGAAGGTGGCCTAGCATATAAAATTATATTATAAAGCAGTGGTTACCAAAACCATTTGGTATTGGCTCAGAAATAGACTAGTTGATCGGTGCAATAGGTTAGATTCAAAGGACAAAACAGCCAATAACTTTAATAATGTAACATTTGACAAACACAAAGACCCTAGCTTTTGGGAAAAGAACTCACTTTTTGACAAAAACTGCTGGGAAAATTGGAAATTAGTATGGCACCAACTAGGCATTAATCCATACTTAATACCATACACCAAGATAAAGTCAAAATGGGTTCATGATCTAGGCATAAAAAATGAGATTATAAATAAATTAGAAGAACATAGGATAGTTTACCTCTCAGACCTGTGGAAGAGGAAGGAATTTATGACCAAAGAAGAACTAGAGATCATCATTGATCACAAAATAGAAAAAAATGATTCTATCAAATTGAAAAGTGTTTGTACAAATAAAACTAATGCAGACAAGATTAGAAGGGAAGCAATAAACTGGGAAAATATTTTTCCAGTCAAAGATTCTGATAAAGGCCTCATTTCCAAAATATATAAACAATTGACTCTAATTTATAAGAGATCAAGCCATTCTCCAACTGATAAATGGTCAAAGGCTATTGAGAGAAAATTCTCAGATGAAGAAATTGAAACTATTTCTAGCCATATGAAAAGATTCTCCAAGTCATTATTAATCAGAGAAATGCAAATTAATACAACTCTGTGATACCACTACACATCTGTCAGACTGGCTGGAATAACAGGGAAATATATTCTAGGGGATGTCAAAAACAAGGACACTAATACATTGGTGGTGGAATTGTGAATACATCCAAACATTCTGGAGAGCCATTTGGAACTATGCTTAAAAAGTTATCAAAGTGCATACCCTTTGTTTCAGCAGTGTTAGTACTGGGCTTATATTCCAAAGAGATCTTAAAGAAGAGAAAGGCACCTGTATGTGCAAGAATGTTTGCGGCAGCACTCTTTGAGTGACCATTAACTGGAAACTGAGTAGATGTCCATCAATTGGAGAATGACTGAATAAATTGTGATATATAAATATTATGGAATATTATTGTTCTGTAAGAAATTACCAGTGGGATGATTTCAGAAAGGCCTGGAGAGACTTACATGAACTGATGCTGAGTGAAATGAGCAGGACCAGAAGATCATTATATACTTCCAATGATATACAATGATCAATTCTGATAGATGTGACCCTCTTCAACAATGTGATGAACCAAATCAGTTTCAATACAGCAGTAATGAATTGAACCAGTTACACCCGACTTTGGGAAATGACTATGAACCACTACATGGAATTCCCAATCCCTCTATTTTTGTCCACCTGCATTTTTGATTTCCTTCACAGGTTAATTGTACACTATTTCAAAGTCTGATTCTTTTTGTAAAGCAAAATAACTGTATGGACATATATACATATATTGTATTTAACTTACAGTTTAACATATTTTACATGTATTGGTCAACCTGTCATCTGGGGGAGGGGTTGGGAAGAAGGAGGAGAAAAATTGGAAAAAAATAAAATTACAAAGTTTTTAGAGAAAAAAAATGAGGAAAGTGGTGCATTAGAACTGAGGATGAATCAAAAATTTTTGTTAAAATTTCAGGAACCTTAAAGTTTAAAATAAACTGAGACTTACAAAGAATGCTAAGAAAATAAATAGAATTTTCTTATCTATACTCATTGGAAGTAGCATAAAAATCACATGACAAAAATAGGACTACTGGACTGAATAGAATAATAGAAGACAGTAAGACAAGTTAAATCTATGAAGTTTTAATTTCCCTGAGAGAATGACATCCATACATAAAAGTCTAGACACCAAAGCTGGAATTGAATTACAAGGTAAGTGACAAGATGTGAAGAAAACAATTTCAATGACTATAAGTCTATTGACATAAACAAAGTACCTTTCATGGTACTGAAACAACTATTAGGGTGAATGTAAAGCTGTTATCAATGATTTCTAAAAATCACAAAAATGAGATGACATCTAAGATCTTATGCATAGGGATATGTATATAAATACACAAGCACATGGACATATGTATCCGGTGTATGTATGTGTCTGAATAATAAAAACAGAAACTCCCCCTGAAGCAGAAGGAGCAGCAAGAAGAGAGAGAAGAAAACAGAGATCTAAGAATAAAGCATGGGAAAGGTCCTCCACTGTTAATTGATGCTAGAAGGAAGGAGAACTAGAAAAGAAAGCAGAGAAGAAAGAAGCATATTGAAAAAAAAAAAGTCATCAGGAAAGTGCTACAATTTGGAGTTTTATATATATATATATATATATATATATATATATATATATAAGATATGCTTAAATATTGTAAGATAATGTAATTAAAAAGGACACATGTCAAATAAGAATTGAGGAATGATCATATAGTGCAGTGAATAGAACAATGAATTTTTGCTTTGAGACATCTTGGCTCAAATTTCAAGTTTTATTTATCTTTCCGAGCTTACTCAAGTTTTTTTTTTTTTTAACCTCTTTTTCAGTTTTCTCATCTGAAAAAATGAGAAAATAAAGGAGCTAATTTAATTCCCACTATATTCAAACCACTGTATTCAATTCTTAAAGAAATTATCTCATTCCATTCTCACATTCACACTCAAAGGAACCCATTAGTATCATTCTAATTTTGAAGTTGAGACAATTGAGAAGTAGAGAGTTTCAATGACTTCCCTGGAGTGACACAGGTAGTAAATTCCTGAGTTAGATTTGAATTCAGGTCTCACTGAAGCACAGAATATCGCGCTAGCCACTATACCCAAAAGAAGCCTCCAAAATGATAGAATTAAATTTCCATGTTTGACCTAACTTTAAATCCTGCCATCTTATGAATTTCCAATTAGGAAATCACTCGCAACATTGAAAAATGAAGTTTCATTAAAGTCACTAGAAAAGAAAGCCAGAATAGGATGTAAGAAAAGAGAGCAAGTTGAGTATAGACCTCAAGGTTAAGAATTTTGGTAAAGAATATGAATGAAACTAGAAATAATAGCCAAGAGTGCAACATAGTCAAAGCATTTTTTAAACTTAAGAGCTTGAATTTCAAACAAGAGTAGAAATATCTAGTGGAATAGAAGAATGAGTGAATGAATTTTACAAATTTGTTAAGAATCAACAATGTTAGCTTCTGTGCTAATCATTGAGTGTATAAATTCAAGAAAATAGCTTAATGGAACTTAGGTTTATTTCTATAGGGACAAATAAAGTAAACATGAAAGTAGAGGCCATGGGAAAGTGCTTTGGATAGGGAGATCTAAAGGATAGTGATTGGAACCATAGGGGAAATTATTGGCATATTATTTCCAGAAATGGTTATACTAATGTAAGTAATGTTCTGAAAACAAGGCTAATAAAGCATGGAGGAAATGAGCAGGGAGGAATAGAAGAGAGATGTCCAAAACCAGTATTGTAAATTTTGCTCCAAGCAATATAAGGTAAATGCTCACCTATCAGAATCTTAGGATTTCAAGGTGGAAGTTTGAATTTAGAGATGGTGGCATAATAGGGGAGGGAAATAGAAGGGAACAAGAATTTATAGGATGCCTACTATGTGCCAGCATCTGTGCTAATCACTTCAAAATATCTCATTTGGTTTCATTGAAATATGGCAGGTTATTTGTAGGGAAGGGGAGAAAAGGTAAATCTACTGTAAAAACAAAAGTTTCAAAGATCTTAAGAGTAAAGGAATTAAAAACACAGACCCAGTTTTTATTCCCACAGAATAAGTTAAAATCATTATTGCTTTTTTTTTTCTTTTAAACAGAAGGGAAAGAAAACAGTGAAAAAGAAAGATGCTCAAATATTCTTAACTGGAGGAAGGAATGATAGAATTTGAAAATAAAATGTAGGTAGGAGAAGTAGGTAGCAGTAACACATATTTGGACCAGCTCTTTGAGAAAATGTGTCAAGCAATACATAAGAAATGAAAGAATACATGTTGCAACTCAAGGAAAGCCTAATTCAAATTCAGTATTTATTGTAGGTCATGTCTGCTCAGCTCTATGTATTTTTTCAGCAGCAGTTCATGAGAACTAGAGACAGTACATATTTGAGGTGAAAGTGAATTGGGATTGGTACAATAGATTGTGGAAAATCAAGGTAACCTAGAATTACTGAGGAGAGCAAGAAATAATTCAACTATGTAATATAATACAGGTCGGAGTCAAGTACAGATATAAAGAGGTTAATGGATTAGGTGGAGTTTACATTTAAAATCTGCAATTATTCAAACAAGCAGAGATAATGACATGTATTCCAAATCCTAACATTATTAAGACAGAATCTCTAGTATGTTTTTACTTTTAATCAAATACAGACAAGTAAAAGTACTATGGAAATAAAACAAAAGAACGCATGGACAAATTCTTTTTGTTGGTAGGGGAGAACACAGTGATAACACTAGAAATTATTTACTACATCATCTTCCTTTGTATCTATGAAAAGAGAAATAAATTTAAAATAATTGATTTTAAGGTACCTTAAAGAGATGAAAGAATATGTCAGTTACTTGTGTCACTTTGTAAAAAGTGAATCATGTCAAAATAATTTCCTTCTATGCAAGTGACAGGATTTAGACCTGCAACGTCATAAGGAAGTTAAGATATTTCAACTTCAATAAGATTTTGTTTCTGTTCTTTATGATGTTCTCATTAACCCACAAAGAAAATGCAATTTAGACCATATCAAATACCTGAGGTGGTGGGATAGCTGTTTACTAATTATTCATTCAGTTGACCTTTCTTAAATGAAGCAAAATAGTGTTTCAGAGGGTAAGATGACAGAATAAGAAATAGGTTCATGAACCTTGCAGATGAGAAAAATTTGAGCCAAATGTTTAGAGTTTTGAAGGATATGCTAAAAATTCAAAAGCAATTAAGTATATAAAATAGGTGGTCAGCAAAAAAAAATTCACTTGGCAGAAGCAGAATAAAGTACATTTATGAAGGACAAATTTCTAAAACATAAGATGAAAAATGATGAGAAACTTAAATATAGCTTAAAAGACCTAGGAATTGTGATAAACAAAAGCTAAGCTTAAGTCAGCAGATTGATGCTGTTATTAAAAGACTAAGATGAGTTCTAGATGTTGCAAGGTTGAGTAAACTTTTTTTTCTCAATAACATTTATAGATTAGGCCATCATTAGAGTAGAGAATGCTATAAATTGCAAGATGAAAAATTATTGGGAATGTTGAAAAATCTGTGAATAGGGCAATAGCAATAATGTTTTAAAAATAGTTTAGGGGATGGAATACTTAAAGAAAATCTAGCAGAATTGTTAAAAGTCTATTAAGAAGAAAAGTCTATTAAGAAGAAAGATATAACTTTATTTTCTTGTATTAAACTTTATTATAAAGAAATCTGAATAACTCTTAATGATAATAGAAAAGAGATTGGAATGGGCTTTAACAATAATGGTAGATATTCAGTTTAGACTTTTAAAAAATTTCCTGAAATATTACTTATGAGATTTTTGTTCCTGAAATGAGTCAAAGCTTTTATTGAGAGAATTAAAAAAAGTACTTTTTTGCCTAAATGTAAGTGAAACAACAAGATCAGTCCTTAATTACACTTAGAAAATTGAAATAAACCATTTCTCAATTGAAAAGAAAATAATTTTCAGACAGGTAATTACAAATGACAGACTTGGTTTGGAAATAAATTACTGTAGGGAATTCAATTCAACACCAAACATCTAGCACATGTAATATAGTATACTAGGTACTGATAGAATAAATAACCACTGGCTTATTGGTAAATGTCTAACAAATGGCTAACCAGGGGGGAAACCCCACTTTTTAGTCCATTCTGCACAATTCTTCATAAGTGATATTTGCTCCATAACTCTTGTCCATATAATATAAATAAATAAGTACCTAATTTGTATTTTTTTTTAAATTTTCATGTCATATATGGTCACACTGACAATTTAGCAATTGGCTCTCAGGAGACAGTTTAAGCTGTCTCTAGCAGCCCACTGAAGATAATCATTCCCTATACTCAGAGGATCATATTTTAGAACTAAAAGGTTCCATAAAGATAACCTAATACAACTTCCTCCACTCAATAAAGGAGAAAATAGCCCCAGAAAGTATAAAATATTTACAAAACATTACACAGGTATTAAATGGCAGGGTTTGGGTACAATCTATATATGTATGTAGTATGTGTATACACATCTGTGGATTTTTAGGTACCATTCAGAAAGAATTATGTTGAAGTAATCCTTGGAGTTCATAATATAAGACAGAACCACTGACATATATATGCATATACAAGATATATGACACCTAAAACTACATTATCAGGATTAAACAAGATAGATCTTCAGCTTTATTCAAAAAAGGAAAATTTATAAGGAGCTTATATATATCAGGAGGAAGCTAAAGAAAACAGTTGAAGGTAAAGCAGCAATTATGAATTATCTGATAAAGATCTGAAGATAGAAAGAAACAGAAATAAAAATCTTGACCATATATGCAGTTTCTATATACTAGAACTAAGATAGATACTAAAGCAACTTTCTACAGGTAATTTAAAATAAAAAAGAAACAGTCCATCCATTAGAGGAAATAACCCCAGTAATGCAGATTGTTTGTTTCTGACCTGTTTGTGAATATGCTGAATTTGATTCAGGCAGATAACAGTTTTTAGTAGAAATAGAAATATTATTAGCAATTTTGCTAATGGGAAGTGGACACAGAAACTGATTATCAATATATCAAATAAAAATTATTTCTTTTAAGTAAAAGATTATCTGCTAATTTTAACTCTGATACTAAATATGTCATTACTTTAGATCAGAAATTTCCATGACTATTGTGGTGCTGAATGTCATGTAGTCTCAGAAGAGAATAATAAATACCAGAGAACCTAACCAAAGTTTTCAAGACCCTGAGCAGTAGAACAAATGAAAATAAAAACTTAATCAAAATACAACAGTAAAGGAAATTGTAGTGAACATATTAATTGACATGTCTTGTCAGAGAACCTGTGAATTACTTAAAATTAGTTTTTAAATAGTTTTAAAATTCAAAAACTGAATCAGTTTTTAAGTTAATAAATGTTTACAATATTAACTTTTGGTACATAGAATTTTTGTAAGAAACTACAAAATTATTTAAGACAAAACAAATTAACTACATTTTTTTTTCTTTAGTTGCTTACTTCTAAAAGATTCCATCACTTCTAGTATCTTAGAATGCAATTTGGCATTGTAAAAATGCCTTGTCCTACTTTGAAAGTCAACTCAACCTTGAATGAGGAAGTGAGGCACGAAAGGAATAACAAAATCACTCCCATAATGGCATGGCACATTAGTAAAGCAACCCTGATCAAAAAGCAGGCAGAAGTGCAAGCATATTTTTTCTTAAGTTTGCTTTGCAGTTCTCCTGGGAATTGAGAATTGGAACAATAATAAGTAATTCTGTGCCTTGAGCATGATCCCATAGCTTAAAATTCATTTGTAAAGAGGTGGCAGTTAATGAAATTTGGGGAATGCCTGATCTTGCATTTACATAGTACCTTTCAGCTAAGTGGATCCCAAACCACTGACCAACTTTTAAAACTGATTATTCATACTGTTTATGCTGGAATCATTTCATGCACCAATGAAGTGTGTCTATTGCTGGGTCTAAATGCTGCAATCATTTAATAGTACAAAAAAAGAATGCCAGTTAAAACCATTGAGTGTAAGAAGTAACTAATAGTATAGCCAACTCAGAATCACCAAGATGTTAGATTATGATAATGGAATTCTGGTTTTATATATTAGCCTTCTAGAAATAGCAAAATAAAGTTTATCTCTTGGCAAGTATTGTTTTTTTTAATTGCAGAATAAAGAGAAGAAAAAGCACAGAGAAAAAGATCGAGATCAGTAATATATTTCGTCTGCAACAAGTAGGTAATATAATACTTTTTGCTTATAAATATAAATGTGCTGCAATTTATGGGAAAGAAGGCAGAGGAAAGGATGAAAATAACTGATTATGTTTGAGAGTACTAGCTTGATATGGGAAACAGGTTTTGGTAATAAGAAATGAAAAAATGTTGGTTGTAGAATTTAATTCTGATAAATATAGGCAAAAATTATCCATTATTGAGTCTTTTCAATATAAAATAACAATGAAATTTCTATAAAGTATTACTAACTCATTGATAAGTTGCTAGAAATATAATTTTAAATTTCAGCAAAAAATTAGATAAAAGAACACTCTGTGATAATGATCAGAATCCATAGTAGATTCTGAATCTTGGTTTTTCCTGTCTGTAAAAAGAAGACCTACTTTCCCCCCAGATTGTTAGTGGGAGACAGTGGTCAATAAAAAAGTAAGTTTACAAGGTTAATCAACATATAATTTATAGAGTGAAGTAATATTGTAGTATTATGAAGAATTTCCCAAGTAAACACTAATATATCGCCACTACTATGTTACATATTTTAATGTCTAGTATATTAAATGTCTGTAATACAACTTTAATGTTATACTACAATCTGAGAAATAATATGAAATGCTAAAGAGAGAACTGAGCAAAAAGAGCCGAATAATCAATATAATATTTCATATTGACACAAACTTGAAAGACATGAACCCTTATTTAAATAACAACCAAGATTATACAAGACTGATGATACATACTGCTATCTGCCTCCATATAGAAAGGGAATACACTCAAGATACAGAATAGCAGATGAAGACACTGGTTTTCAAATATTGACAAAAATGAAATTTATTTTGTTGAACTATGTATATTTGTTACAATAGCTTCGTTTTTCTTTTTACAAAAGAGGAGGATAAGGATAAGAAAGTAAGACAGAAAGATAAAGACAGGGAAAAACAATAGGAAGGAAGAAAGAGGTGAAACGAAGAAGAGAGGGAAAGCAGAGGAAAGAGGGAAGTAAGGTGGAAGATGGAAGGGAGATAAGAAGGAATGGGTTTAGGGAGGGAGGGATAAAGGAAGAAATATGAAAGAAAGGAACAAGGAAGGCAAAGTTGGAGGAAGGAAGGGAAAGTGAGAGAAAGGAAGAAAGAGAGGGAGGAAGGAAACATGCTAGGAAGAATGGGAGGAAATAGAATGGGAGGGAGGAAAGAAGAAATAAAAAAAAGGGAATGAAGGAAGAAAAAAGGGAAAGCAGAGTAAAGAAGAAAGAGCAGGGAAAAAAGAGAGAAAAGGAATGAAGGAAGGGATAAAGTGAGGGAGGAAGTGAGAGAGGAAAGAAGGGTGAAAGGGAAGGAGGAAGAAAGGAACAAAAGAAAGAAGGAAAGAAGGAAAAGGAAAGAAGAAAGGAAAAGCAAAGGAAAGATGGAAGAGAGGTGGAGGAAAAGAGGAAGAAAGGAGGGAAAGAAGGAAAGACAGAGGAATGGAAGAAAAGAAGGAATAAAGGAAAAATAGAAGAAAGAAAAATAAAGGGAAACAGGAAAGAAGGAAGAGACATGGAAGCAGAGAGGAAAGAAGGAAGGAGGGAAGGGAGGGAGGGAAGAAGGAAGAGAAGAAGGGAGGAAAGGAGGAAAGAGGGATAAAATAGGGAGAGAGGGAAGCAAGGAAGGAAGGGAGGATGAATAGATGGATGGATTGATGAATGGATAGATGGAAGAAAGAAAGGAAGAAAAGAAGGGAAATGGAAAGGAATATAAGAAGGAAAAGCAGATGAAAGAAGGAAGAGAGATAGAAGAAGAAAAGGAAGGGAGAAAATAAGAAGGTAAGGAAAGGATATAGGGAGGGAAGGAGGAAGGAAAGAACAGGAGGGAAGAAAGGAAGAAGGAAAGGAAACTTGAAAGAAGGAAGGGAAAGTTGGATGAAGGAAGATAGAAAGGAAGGAAGAATGGAGGAAATAAAGAAGAATGGAGGAAGGAAGAATAGAAGGTTAGAAAGAAAGAATAAATGTAAAGCACAGAAAAGGAAGATCAGTGAAAGAAGAGAAGAAAGGGAGGAAAGGAATGAAGGAAGGAAAGAATGAAGGGAAGGAGAAAAAGAGGGAAGGGAGAAAGGGAAAAGGAAGAAAGGAAGGAAGGAAGGAAGGAATAAATGGAAAAGAAGGAAGGAATGGAAAGGAAAAAATGAGAAAGAGAAAGCAGAGGAAAGAAGGAAGAGACGTGAAAGAAGAGAGGAAGGAAGAAAAACAGCAAGGAAAGAAGGAAGGAGGGAAGGAAGAAATAAAGGAAGGAAGGAAGGAAGGTGTGAACGCTAATGTGTGAACTCTCCCAAAAGTGTGAACTCCAAAGGTGTGAACCAAGTACATTAGCCAATTGTTTCTATCATTTCCAGTGACTTAGCACCTTGTTTCAAGTTCTGGTCCATAACATCTCCTGCTTTCTTTTGATTTAGAACATAGGTGGTCATGACCTCCCTGACTTCTCAAGGAGGTGAAAACCCCCAAAAGGAAGGTGATCATGCCTTCCATGACTGCTCACAAAAGGAGTGAAAACACCATAAAAAGAGATGATCACACCCTCCCTGACTTCTCAGGAAGGGAGATGAAAACACCAAAGGAAATGGGAAATCAAATCATATTAGTGGGTTTCTAAAGGGGCTCACTCTTAAGACAGGTATACATAAATGCATCAATATGGGAGGTATTACACATAATTACATAAATTACATAAGCACACATTAACATAACATAGGCTAGTGGTAATGTAACAAAAAACATGAATGAACATGAAGAAATATATATGTCCATAAGTCCTAGAAATAGTCCAAAAGAAATCTATTGTCCATTAGTTCATGTACCAGGAATCCAATAATCCCTGCAGGTTTTGAAGTCCTACAATAGGCTCATCAACAATTTTTCATCTCAAGGAATCCAATGATTCCTGCTGGTTTTCAAGTCCTGCATCGGATTGTTTTTCTGTTGGTTGATCATCTGCCATCTGATTGCTTTTAGGCTGATGGATCACATCAGACTCCTAACCTTCTAAAGACTCTTTGAGGGCAAACTCAGATGCCATCAGGCCCCATCTGTATTTTGTATGGTATCTTGGAGCTGAGCCCTGTCTCTCATTTCCCTGGGTCATTCTACATTCTGAGGCCCAGTGGAAGCCTCAGTTGCATTGTGGACATGGGGTTTTGGGTTTTCTCTCAGCCTGTCTTCTCACTCTATCTCCATATCTGCACTGAGCTCTAAGATGTCCTATTTTTCCATACTGAAAATATCGATGAGTTTCCCTAGAAGTCTGTTGCCAAGAGGGACCCTGTCTTTCCATGTTCATCATAGTCTGGGTATAATAAACATTTGTGCCCACTGTGGCACAGTGTCTTATGATCTAAGGAGTATCTTTGTGTAGTCCCCATATAATTCTTCTGCAAATCTCATTAGCATTTCCTTAGCCAGATGTCTGGTCATTATTTCTGTAGCTGCATTTTCTCCAATGGTTCTTGTGACAGCTGTTTGCAAATGTCTCACAAAATCATCAAAAAGTTCATTAGGATCTTGCTATATTTTTGTGAAGGCTTTACCACCATCTTTCTGTCTGGGAGGGAAGCCCAAGCATTTACTGCAGCCTTAAAAATTTGCTCATACATTGTTATGGGATAATTAATCTGCTCTGAATTTTCTCCATATTGACCTTCACCAGCTAGTTGGTCAAAAGGGACTTGTACATTAACTCCTATTTGCCTAATGCATTTGGCTTGAATCCTACATAATTCATGATACTTTGAAAGCCACAACAAGTTTTGTTCAGGTTATAAACATATCTTTGCTATGGATTTCCAATCACTCGGTTTTAAGATTTCATAAGCCAAACGATCTAGGAACATTTTAATGTAAGACAATGTAGCCACATAAATAGTGCAACCCTTTTTCAAATCTTTAATTTTTTTCTTTTTTTTTTAATTATAATAACTTTTTATTGACAGAACCGATTCAAGGGTAATTTTTTTTTTTTTTTACAACATTATCCCTTGCACTCACTTCTGTTCTGATTTTTCCCCTCTCTCACTCCACTGCCTCCCCTAGATGGCAAGCAGTCCTATATATATTAAATATGTGGCAGTAAATCCTAGATACAATAAATGTGTGCAGAACCAAACAGTTCTCTTGTTGCACAGGGAGAATTGGATTCAGAAGGTAAAAATAACTCGGGAAGAAAAACCAAAATGCAAACAGTTTACATTCATTTCCCAGTGTTTTTTATTTGAGTGTAGTGGCTTCTGTCCATCATTGATCAATTGAAACTGAATTAGGTCTCCTTGTCAAAGAAATCCACTTCCATCATAATACATCTTCATATAGTATCATTGTTAAAGTATAAATTGATCTCCTGGTTCTGCTCATTTCACTTTGCATCAGTTCATGTAAGCCTCTCCAAGCCTCTCTATATTCATCCCGCTGATCATTTCTTACAGAGCAATAGTATTCAATAACATTCATATGACACAATTTACCCAACCATTCTCCAATTGATGGGCATTCATTCATATTCCAATTTCTAGCCACTACAAACAGGGCTGCCACAAACATTTTGGCACATAGAGGTCCCTTTCCCTTCTTTAGTATCTCTTTGGGGTATAATCCCAGTAGTAGCACTGCTGGGTCAAAGGGTATGGATAGTTTGATAACTTTTTGGGCATAAGTTCAGATTGCTCTCCAGAATCGTTGGATTCATTCACAACTCCACCAACAATGCATCAGTTTCACAGTTTTCCCGCATCCCCTCCAACATTCGTCATTATTTTTTCCTGTCATCTTACTCAATCTGATAGGTGTATAGTGGTATCTCAGAGTTGTCTTAATTTGCATTTCTCTGATTAATAGTGATTTGGAACACTCTTTCATATGAGTGGTAATAGTTTCAATTTCATCATCTGAAAATTGTCTGTTCACATCCTTTAACCATTTATTAATTGGAGAATGGTTTGGTCTCTTATAAATTAGAGTCAATTCTCTCCATATTTTGGAAATTAGGCCTTTAGCAGAACCTTTAACTATGAAGATATTTTCCCAGTTTGTTGCTTCCCTTCTAATCTTGTTTGCATTAGTTTTGTTAGTACAAAAGTTTTTCAATTTGATGTAATCAAAATATTCTATTTTGTGATCAGTAATGGTCTCTACTTCATCTTTGATCACAAATTTCTTCCTCCTCCACAGATCTGAGAGATAAACTATTCTATGTTCCTCTAATTTATTTATAATCTAGTTCTTTCTGCCTAAATCATGGACCCATTTTGATCTTATCGTGATATATGGTGTTAAGTGTGGGTCTATGCCTAATTTGTGTCATACTAATTTCCAGTTATCCCAACAGTTTTTGTCAAATAATGAATTCTTATCCCAAAAGTTAGGATCTTTTTGTTTGTCAAACACTAGTTTGTTATAGTTGACTATTCTATCTTGTGAACCTAACCTGTTCCACTGATCAACTAATCTATTTCTTAGCCAATACCAAATGGTTTTGGTGACTGCTGCTTTATAATATAGTTTTAGATCAGGTACAGCTAGGCCACCTTTCTTTGATTTTTTTTTTTTCATTAATTCCCTTGAGATTCTTGACTTTTTATTATTACATATAAATTTTGTTGTTATTTTTTTCTAGATCATTAAAATATTTTCTTGAAAGTCTGATTGGTATAGCACTAAATAAATAGATTAGTTTAGGGAGTATTGTCATCTTTATTATATTCGCTTGGCCTATCCAAAAGCACTTAAGATTTTTCCAATTATTTAAGTCTGACTTTATTTGTGTGGAAAGTTTTTGTAGTTTTGCTCATATAATTCCTGACTTTCCTTTGGTAGAGAGATTCCGAAATATTTTATGTGGTTGAAAGTTATTTTGAATGGAATTTCTCTTTGTACCTCTTGCTGTTGGATTTTGTTCGTGATGTATAAAATGTTGAGGATTTATGGGGATTTATTTTATACCCTGCAACTTTGCTAAAGTTATGAATTATTTCTAATAGCTTTTTAGTAGAATCTGTGGGGTTCTCTATGTATACCATCTTATCATCTCCAAATAATGATAGTTTGATTTCCTCATTGCCTACTCTAATTCCTGTAATCTCTTTCTCGACTCTTATTGCTGAGGCTAGTGTTTCTAATATAATATTGAGTAATAATGGCGTTAGTGGGCAACCTTGCTTCACTCTAGAGCTTACTAGGAAAGGTTTCAGTTTTTCCCCATTGCATATGATGCTTACTGATGATTTTAAATATATGCTTCTGACTATTTTAAGCAAAAGTCCATTTATTCCTATACTCTCAAGTGTTTTTTATTAGGAATGGATGTTGGCTTTTATCAAATGCTTTTTCTGTATATATTAAGATGATCATATGGTATTTGTGAGTTTGGTTATTGATATAGTTGATTATGCTATTAGTTTTCCTAATATTCAACCAGCCCTGCATTCCTGGTATAAATCCTACTTGGTCATAGTGTATTATCCTGGGGATGATTTTCTGTAATGTTTTGATAATATTTTATTTAAGATTTTACCATCAATATTCATTAGGCAGATTGGTCTCTAATTTTCTTTCTCTGTTTTCAACCTACTTGGTTTAGGTATCAGTACCATATCTGTGTGGTAAAAGGAGTTTAGTAGGACTCCTTCAATCCCCATTTTTTCAAATAGTTTATATAGCATTGGAGGTAATTGTTCTTTAAACGTTTGGTAGAATTCACATGTAAATCCATCTGGTCCTGGAGATGTTTTCTTAGGGAGTTGGTTAATAGCTTGTTCTATTTCTTTCTCAAAGATGGGACTATTTAGGATATTTACTTCTTCCTCTGCTAATCTGGGCAAGCTATATTTTTAGAGTTATTCTTCCATTTCATTTAAGTAGTCGAATTTCTTGGCATAAAATTGGGCAAAGTAATTCCTAATTATTGCTCCAATTTCCTCTTCATTAGTGGTGAACAGTTCTCCCTTTTCATTTTTAAGACTAACAATTTGATGTTCCTCTTTCGTTTTCTTAATCAAATTTACTAAGGATTTGTCTATGTTATTGGTTTTTTCATAGAACCAACTCTTAGTTTTATTAATTAATTCAATGTTTTTTTTTTTTTACTTTCAATTTTATTGATCTCTCCTTTTATTTTTAGAATTTCAAGTTTAGTGTTTGACTGGGGGGGGGGGTTAATTTGTTCCTTTTCTAGCATTTTTAGTTGCAAGCCCAATTCGTTGACCTTCTCTTCCTCTATTTTATTCAAGTAGGGCTCTAGAGATATGAAATCTCCCCTTATTACCACTTTGGCTGCATCCTACACATTTTGGTATGATGTCTCATTATTGTCGTTTCCTTGGGTGAAGTTATTAATTATGTCTATGATTTGCTGTTTCACCCAATCATTCTTTAGTATGAGATTATTTAGTTTCCAATTATTTTTTGGTCTGCTTTCCCCTGCCTTTTTGTTGAATGTAATTTTTATTGCATCATGGTCTGAAAAGGATGCATTTACTATTTCTACCTTACTGCATTTGAGTTAGAGGTTTTTATGCCCTAATATATGGTCTGTTTTTGTATAGGTTCCATGAACTGCTGAAAAGAAAATGTACTCCTTTCTTTCTCCATTACGTTTTCTCCAGAGATCTGTCATATCTAACTTTTCTAGTATTCTATTTACCTCTTTGACTTCTTTCTTATTTATTTTGTTGTTTGATTTATCTAATTCTGAGAGTGCAAGGTTGAGATCTCCCACTATTATAGTTTTGCTGTCTATTTCTTCTTGCAGTTCTCTTAATTTCTCTTCTAAGAATTTAGATGCTACACCACTTGGTGCATATATGTTTAATATTGATAATGCTTCATTATCTATGCTACCCTTTAGCAAGATATAGTACCCTTCCTTATCTTTTTTAATTAGATGAATTTTTGTTTTTGCTTGATCTGAGATCAGGATAGCTACCCCTGCTTTTTTGACTTCACCTGAAGTATAGTAGATTTTGCTCTAACCTTTTACCTTTACTCTGCATGTATCTCCCTGCTTCAGGTGTGTTTCCTGTAAACAACATATTGTAGGATTCTGGGTTTTAATCCATTCTACTAACTGCTTCTTCTTTATGGGGGAGTTTACCCCATTCACATTTATCATTAAATTACCAATTCTGTATTACTTGCCATCTTGTTAACCCCTGTTTATGTTTTTCTCCCTTCTTTCCCCCTTCCGCCCTTTCCCAGTATTAAACTTGTGAGCACCACTTGCTTCTCACAGCCCTCCCTTTTTAGTATCCCTCCCCCCCCGCCTTAGAGTTCCTTCCCCTATCTTATTCCTTTCCCTCACTGTTTTCGTATTCCCTCTGCTTAGCTTATTGCTTCCCTTTTCACATTTCCCTTCTCACTTTTCAATGAGGTGGGAGAAGTTTCACCATAAATTGAATATGTCTACAATTTTTCTCTTAAAGTCAATTCTGATGGCAGTAAGATACCCACTATATTCATCCCCCTCCATTCTTTCTCTCAGATATAATAGGTTTCCTTTGCCTCTTCGTGAGATGTAGTACCCCAACTTTACCCTTTTTCTGGTACAATGTACTTTCCACCTCTAGTTTCTAGAACAAGATATACATGCATTCTTTATACATCTTTACAGCAGAAATATAGTTCCCAAGATTTCTTTTTACCTTTTTAGCTTTCTCTCGAGTTCTATATTTGTAGATCAACTTTTTGTTAAGTTCTGGTTTTTTCATGAAAAATAGGTGAAATTTATTTTGTTGAATGACCATCTTCTTCCCTGGAAAAAGATGCTCATTCTGACTCGGTAAGTTATTTTTCGTTGCATACCAACTTCCTTAGCCTTTTAGAATATCATATTCCAGGTCCTTTGGTCTTTTAAAGTGGATGCTGCTAGATCCTTATTGTGACTCCTCTATATTTGAATTGGGTTTTTCCAGCCACTTGTAGTATTTTTTCCTTCCTTTGGGGGTTCTGGCATTTGGCCACTATATTTCTTGGTGTTTTGATTTTAGGATATCTTTCAGTAGGTGATCGATGAATTCTTTCAATGTCTATTTTACCTCTGTTTCTATGACTTCTGGGAAGTTCTCTTTGATAATTTCCTGGAAAATAATGTCCAGGCTCTTTTTTTCATCATATTTTTCTGGGAGTCCAATAAGTCTCAGATTGTCGCTGCTAGACCTATTTTCCAGGTCTGTTGTTTTCCCAAGAAGGTATTTCACATTTTTATCCATTGTTTGATTTTTTTGGTTTTGTTGACTGATTCTTGTTGTCTCCTCTAATCATTCAATTCCATTTGTTCTATTCTGATTTTCAGTGAAGTGTTTTCTTCACTCACTTTTTTTATATGTTTTTCTAATTGTCCAATTATGTTGTTTTGTTCTAAGGAATTTTTTTCCATTTCGCCAATTTTATTTTTTAAAGAGGTATTTTCTTTTTCCAGTTCACTAATCCTATTTTTTAATCATTTGATTTCTTTATCCACTCTGTCTTTAAATGACTGGGATGACTTCTCCAGACTCTCTTGCCAAGCCTCCCTCTCCTTTTCCCATTTTTCTTCTAGCTCTCTTATGAGAGCCTTTTTAAATTTCTTCTATGAGATTCATCTGTGCTGAGGAACAGATGATCTCCTCCTGTGAGGATTCACCTGGAGACAGTCTGTTTTTAGTCTCCTCAGGGTTTAGAGTCTGCTCTCTGTCCATATAAAAGCTGTCAATTTTTAAGGTCCTTGTCAATTTTTTGCTCATTTTGTCAGAGAAGAATCAGAGAAAAAGTAGCAAAGAAAAAAAGAAAAAAAAAAAAAAAAAAAGAACAAATGGAATCTGCTTTTTGGGGGGGAGGGGCTGGGTGGTGTTACCGAGCTTCCTCTACTGACTGCGGGGGGCAGCAGAGAGGCACTAGCAGGACTGTGCTGTGCCTGTGCTCTGAGAGTGTGCTGAGACATTGTGGGGAAGGGGTGGCCAGGTCCCCAGAAACTCCAGCTGGTTGTGGTTGTATTCTTCACCCCCAGTGTTTTTAGCTTCTCTGCTGGGCTCCTGATTTGCTGTCAGGGCAAAGTATCCAATCCTGTAGCAAAGTTCTCCCCATAGAGATGGCTGAGATCACACCCCACCTCCCCTCAGGCTCTGAGCTGCCTGCCCTCAGCCTGGACTCTATCTAAAACTGTCCCCGCCCTCGAGCAAAAACAGACATTTCCTGTCGAATTTCAAGGATGTCTTCTTTTGGTAATTATTATTTTTTTTCAGTCATATTTTAATTCAGAGGCTTGTCATGAAATGAATTCTGAGAGAAAACGTGGAGCTTACACAGCTGTGTGCCTCGTCTCCCTCTGCCTTCTTGGCTGGAAGTCCTTTAATTTTTTTCAAATCAAAAGGAGTGTATCTTCTCCTTTTTTCACCTGAAGAGTCAATCTCTTCAATCACAGGATTTGAATTTATAAAATCAGATACATCCTGTCCTTCATTTTTTGCCTTAACTAATGCTTTTTCTAATCTTGTCATAGGCTGCTTTATAGGTGATTCTGTTTGTGTTTCTGCCTCTCCCCCTTCTCCTTCTCCATGCAGGGTTAATTGAGGGAGGTCAGGGGATTAGGAATGATTTAATTTCTCCTGCTGTGAATTCTTCTCTGATTCTTCATCCTTTTCACCTAGTTTAGTTGGCACCTGACCCTTCCTGCTCTTCTTTTTCTTTATATATTTATATATACACATATATAATTTCCTAAAGCCAGTTGTATTAAATTATATATATATTAAGTGTGCCTTTGGAAATTGAGTCAGGTCCAGTATCATTATAGGATTGACAAAGTTGCTCTCCTACTAATTTCTACTCCTCTAGATAGAATTCTTTTTCCATAGAGAACCAGAGATGTGTACTGTACAGTTTCTAAAAGTTCAGTGATCTGCTCCCAAATTATAATCAAATAATGAAGGAAGAAAAATTATGACATGAAGTTTTACAAAAATGAAGATTGAAAACTATCTTTATATATATTTCAAAAAATAAAATGTTATTGAAAAATAAAAAGAGCAGTTTATATTCCTTCCAACAGTCAAATCCCTTTCTGTGAACATAGAGCACAAGACAAGTATGTAATTTTTCTTCAGGAGACATTATCAATGGAAAATTAAAGAGCTTCATTATTGTTAAGAGAGAACAGATATTTTAGAAATACCAAAACAATGTCTTTACAAATCTTTTTTTGTTCTTTTGCATTTAGTTCAATGGTTCTCTCTTAGTTCTAGAGTCATATCTGCAGTATTCTGGCTTAAATCTGTTTTTTAACTTGGCCCTTCCTTACCTTTCTGATCTTCTTAAACCATACTGTCTTCCATATTCTATAATCCAGTGAAACTGGTCTCCTTGTTATTCCTCATGGAAGTCATTCTATCTTTTTACGCTTCAAATTTTCACCATGTCCCTCTGAGGCTACTTCTGAGGCTCTACTTCCTGCCTTCCTGTCTTGCTTCAAGTGTCAGCTAAAATTCCAGCTTCTTCAAGATGCCTTTTCTTTTTGCTTTAAATAACTTTTTATTGACAGTACATATGTAATTTTTTACAACATTATCCCTTGCACTCACTTCTATTCTGACTTTTCCCTTCCCTCCTTCCACCTTCTCCCTTAGATGGCAGGCAATCTTATACATGTTAAATATGTTATAATACATCCTAGATACAATATATGTGTGTGCAGAACCTAAAAGTTTTCTTGTTGCACAGGGAGAATTGGATTCAGAAGGTAAAAATAACCTGAGAAGAAAAACAAAAATGCAAACAGTTCACACTCATTTCCCCGTCCTTCTCTGGGTGTATCTGATTCTGTCCATCATTGATCATTTGGAACAGCATTAGATCTTCTCTTTGTCGAAGATATCCACTTCCATCTGAATACATTCTCATACAGTATTGTTGTTGAAGTGTATAATGTTCTCCTGGTTCTGCTCACTTCACTCAGCATCAGTTCATGTTAGTCTTTCCAAGTCTCTCTTTATTCATCCTGCTGTTCATTTCTTACAGAACAATAATATTCCATAACATTCATATACCACAATTTATCCAACCATTCTCCAATTAATGGGCATCCCATTCCTTTTCCAGTTTCTAGCCATCAATAAAAGGGCTGCCACAAACATTTTGGCACATACAGGTCCCTTTCCCTTCTTTAGTATCTTTGGGATATAAGCCTCATAATAACACTGCTAGATCAAAGAGTATGCAAAGATTGATAGCTTTTTGGGCATAATTGCAGATTGTTCTCCAGAATGTTTGGATTCGTTCACAACTCCACCAACAATGCATCAGTGTCCCAGTTTTCCCACATCCCCTCCAACATTCATGATTTTTTTTCCTGTTATATTAGTCAATCAGACAGGTGTGTAGTGGCATATCAGAATTGTTTTAATTTGCATTTCTCTGATCAATAATAATTTGGAACACTCTTTCATATGAGTGGAAATAATTTCAATTCCATCATCTGCAAAATTTTCTGTTCATATCCTTTGACCATTTTATCAATTGGAGAGTGGCTTGATTTCTTATAAATTAGAGTCAATTCTCTATTTTGGAAATGAGGCCATAATCAGAACCTTTAACTGTAAAAATGTTTTCCCAGTTTGTTGCTTCCTTTCTAATCTTGTTTGCATTAGTTTTGTTTGTACAAAGGTTTTTTAATTTGATATAATCAAAATTTTCTATTTTTGATCAATAATCATCTCTAGTTGTCTTTGGTCACAAATTCCTTCCTCCTCCACAAGTCTGAGAGGCAAACTGTCCTACGTTCCTCTAATTTATTTATAATCTCATTCTTTATGCTTAAATCATGGACCCATTTTGATCTTATCTTGGTGTACTGTACTAAGTGCGGGTCTATGGCTAATTTCTGCCACACTAATTTCCAGTTTTCCCAGCAGTTTTTGTCAAATAACGAATTCTTATCCCAAAAGTTAGGCTCTTTGGGCTTGTCAAAGACTACATTGCCATAGTTATTGACTATTTTCTCTTGTGAACCTAACCTATTCCACTGATCAACTAATCTATTTCTTAGCCAATACCAAATGGTTTTGGTGACTGCTGCTTTATAATATAGTTTTAGATCAGGTACAGGTAAGCCCCATTCATCTGATTTTTTTTTTCGTTAATTCCCTTGAGATTCTCGACCTTTTGTTCTTCCATATGAATTTTGTTGTTATTTTTTCTAGGTCATTAAAATAGTTTCTGGTAATCTGGTGTTATGGCACTAAATAAATAGATTAGTTTAGGGAGTATTGTCATTTTTATTATATTCACTTGGCCTATCCAGGAGCACTTAATATTTTTCCAATTATTTAAATCTGCCTTTATTTGTGTGGAAAGTTTTTTGTTTGTTTGTTTGTTTGTAATTTTGCTCATATAATTCCTGGCTTTCCATTGGTAGATAGATGGTCAAATATTTTATGCTATTGACAATCACTTTGAATGGGATTCCTCTTTGTATCTCTTGTTGTTGGATTTTGTTGCTGATGTATAAAAATGCTGAGGATTTATATGGATTTATTTTGTATCTTGCACCTTTGCTAAATTTATGAATTATTTCCAGTAGCTTTTTAGTAGAATCTCTGGAGTTCTCTAAGTGTACCATCATATTATCTGCAAAGAGTGATAGTTTGATTTCCCCATTACATACTCTTAATTCCTTTAATCTCTTTCTTGACTCTTATTGCCAAGGCTAGCATTTCTAATGCAATATTGAATAATAATTGTGATAATGGGAAACCTTGTTTCACTCCTGATCTTACTGGGAAAGGTTCCAGTTTTTCGTCATTGCATATGATGCTTACTCACAGTTTTAAATAAATGGTCCTGACTATTTTAAGGTAAAGTCTATTTATTCCTATACTCTTAAGTGGTTTTTTTAGGAATGGATGTTGGATTTTATCAAATGCTTTTTATGTATATATTAAGATGATCATCTGGTTTTTGCTAGTTTGGTTATAGATATAGTTAATTATGCTAATTGTTTTCCTAATGTTGAAGCTTCCTGGCATTCCTGGTATAAATCCTACTTGGTTATAGTATAATACTGGGAGTTATTTTCTATATTTTTTTTGCTAACATTTTATTTCAGATTTTAATATCAATATTCATTAGAGAGATTGATCTATAATTTTCTTTCTCTGTTTTCAACCTACCTAGCTTAGGTAACAGTACCATGTCTGTGTCATAATAGGATTTTAAGGACTCCTTCAATCCCTATTTTTTCAAACAATTTATATAGCATTGGAGTTAATTGTCCTTTAAATATTTGGTAGAATTCACATGTAAATCTATCTGGTCCTGGGGATTTTTTTTTTCTTAGGGAGTTGATTAATAACTTGTTCTATTTCTTTTTCTAAGATGGGGCTGTTTAACCAATTTACTTCTTCCTCTGTTAATATAGGCAAGCTAAATTTTTGAAGGTATTCTTCCATTTCATTTAAGTTATTGAATTTATTGGCATAAAGTTGGGCAAAGTAATTCCTAATTATTGCTCTAATTTCCTCTTCATTATTGACAAGTTCTCCCTTTTCATTTTTAAGACTAACAATTTGATATTCCTGTTTTCTTTCTTAATCAAATTTACTAAGGGTTCATCTATTTTGTTGGTTTTTTCCTAGAACCAACTCTTAGTTTTATTAATTAATTCAACAGGTTTTTTTTTTAACTTTCAATTTCATTAATCTCTCCTTTTATTTTTAGAATTTCAAGTTTAATTTTTGACTTGGGGTTTTTAATTTGTTCCTTTTCTAGCATTTTTAGTTGCAAGCCCAATTCATTGACCTTCTCTTTCTCTATTTTATGCAAGTAGGCCTGTAGAGATATAAAATTTCCTCTTATTACCACTTTGGCTGCATCCCACACATTTTGGTGTGACATCTAATTATTGTCATTTTCTTGGGTGAAATTATTAATTATGTCTGTGATTTGTTGTTTCACCCAATCATTCTTTAGTATGAGATTACTTAGTTTCCAATTATTTTTGGTCTATTTTCCCCTGGCTTTTTATTGAATATAATTTTCACTGCATCGTGGTCTGAAAAGGATGCACTTACTATTTCTCCCTTGCTGCATTTGAGTTTGAGGTTTCTATGTCCCAATACAAGGGCAATTTTTGTATAGGTTCCATGAACTGCTGAGTAGAAAGTCTACTCCTTTCTGTCTTCATTTAGTTTTCTCCAAAGATCTCATACCTAACTTTTCTAGTATTCTATTTACCTCTTTGATTTCTTATTTATTTTGTGGTTTGATTTATCCAATTTTGAGAGTGCAAGGTTGAGATCTCCCACTATTATCGTTTTGCTATCTATTTCTTCTTGTAGCTCTCTCAATTTCTCTTTTATGAATTTAGATGCTATTGCTTCTTCATCTATGCTACCCTTTAGCAAGATATAGTGCCCTTCCTTATTAAGAAGCCTTTTCTTGTTACCCTAAATGCTGTTGCCTTCCCTCTGGGATTATGTCCAATTTATTTTGTAGCCCTCATTTTACTTGTAGTTTGTATTACTTTTGTTGTAATATGAGCTCCTTGATGGCAGGAACTGTATTATTGTTATTGTTGTTGTTTGCATTTATAATCTTAGCAAAGTCCTCATCACATAATAGGAATTTAATAATGCATATTTAATTGTTGATGAGTTCAGCAATTTTCTCTATGTATTTTTCTCCTTTTTCATATTTGAACCCAAAGCCTCCTTAATCAGGTCAAGTATTATCTAAGAAAAATATAATTTTCCTGTATTTAGGATCATTGAATTAGAGTACTCAGAAATTTTAGAGATTGCAAATTCAAAATGGGAAACAAGAATAAATTGTAAGATTAAATAATGTATGTGTATACTAATATGTTCACTTAATTCTATTTTTCCACCAATACAGACATATGTTGATGCTATTGGGTATTGGTCTTGGGTTTTTTTTTTCCTTCCAAGCAATTACCAACAATCGACATACATTTAATAAATTATCAGAAGTAAAAAAAATTCCTTATAAATCAAAGAACTCTAATCCTTTATCCAAAAGAGGGAATTGAGACCCAAGTATTTAACTTACTTTTTTCTTCTGTGCAAAGTACTTAAAAATGAATGGGATAAGTACAAAACAATGTCATTTCTCAATATGAGGGTCAGAATCAGCCCAGTGCTTTTTTTTTCTTCCTTTCAGAAACAAAAATAAAAACCATAAATATTCAGATTTGGAAAAGAACTTATAAGACTATCTTCAATGATCCAGAAGAAAAAAATAAAAATTGAAAATAGGAATAATGAATGAAGCATAGGATTTACATATTCTTTATTCTATAATAATTATATATTCTTAATATATAACCAAATATGAAAAAAATGTTAATATATAAAATTATATTTCTGAATTTGATTTTTTTTTAGTTATACTGATATGATTTATGGTAGTAATGAGTCTTTTGTTAAGCCATTTCATTTTTTTCTTAAAAATAGTCATTCATTTTCCAAAGTATTTTCCTAGATAATGTGAACATAATAAATTGTAATCATGCAAAATCCACAAGGAAATAGTATGTTAATATTTGATTACATCCATCATAACTGCAGCATTTTAAAGATAATCATAATTAGGGCTTGCCTTGTTTTCATAACCTTTCAGTTGGCATTCTACAGGTCACCATTTATTAATAAATTTGTCAAATTTGTGTAAACATTTTTAAAATGTAGCTTTTAGTTTTGATGTACATTTTTATTGAGATTAATTTATTATGCTTGATCAGATTTTTCTGTTATTTAAATTAGCTTCATTAATATTTACTCACTTCCTACACAATAGAATAGTAAAATGTATCCATTAAAAATTATTTTTACATAGCATATGGCACCTAGATAACTATTTTCTGTTTTCAGAAAGATTAAATAACTATTTTCTGTTTTCAGAAAGATTAAAATATATATTGGGTGGTTGAGTGGGAATGTGATTGTGAAATATACGAATTTCATGGCTTAGTTCAATCTTTTCTCTTTTACTCTAACCATTTCCTTCTCTCTCTGAATCCCTCTGGCTTACATTTCTTTGATCCCTTTGATAGTTACTTCTCAAGTGGGGTTATATGTCATTTTTCCTGAGAAATATCAAAAACAATCTGTCTCTAGGGACTCTTTAGGTTTTTCTCACATCCACAAGTTCTTAGTTTCATTACTATTTTTTTCTCGTTTGTAGTATTGCATAGGCCCTATTCCTGATTTCATTTCTTCTTTTTCGATATGTCCATTTACAAAACAAAGCAAAAATACACCCCACCCCCAAGTATGTTCCTATATTTTAAAATGTTCATTTTTTCATTGAATTCACTATTCATATGTGATAAACAAACCAAATTCATGATCCTTATCCATTCCCTACTGTGAAGAAGATAACTTTCTGTTCCATCCTTCAAAATTTCCAGATGTGTGAGAGAAAACTTCATAGTTATCATATTTGGATCATTTAGCAGGAACAAGAATGTTAAAATTATCTTGTTAAATGTTTTCTACTTTTACAATACTGTATTAGACTCTGTGGTCAGTTGGCATTTGGCAGAGCTATCCTACTAGAGATGCTATGCTAGTTGAAGAGGTACCAATTTTAGTTTAAATATATATTTTTTAATCTTTAAATCAGACATTGCCTATTACACAAACACATACACACATACACACAAACTCACTCACTCACTCACTCAGCACACTATACCACACTAAAGATTGCCCTTGAATTAAGCTAAGAGCAATTCATCAGTGGTCTTCACATTTAAATGAGTTTTTTTTCAAAATAATTATTTTTTTATTTCTTCAGTGATATTTCTTGTTTCTATGGGATTTCTGATATCCAATAGTATCAGGGAAGGTTTCAGAGGGGTAAGCTCCAAAACTGTAAAATTCTAGTAAGTGTTGAAGGCTTTGAGTTTGGACTGCTGTTATCAACAAATCAGACTAGCAAAATTCAGAATATCTCATTACCGAAAATTGACCACCATGTGATAAATGGCATGTATTTTCAGCCATGGCAACAACACAAAGAACATGTAATACCTTATACCAACATAGGTTGAAATGGGTTTCATGATTTAGACATAAAGTATGCTGTGATACTATAAGCAAATTAGGAAAACAAGGGACAGTCAGATCTGAGAAGAGAGGAATTGATGGCCAAAGAAGAACAAGAGAACATTATGATCATTTTGATTACATTACATTAAAAATGTTTTGCACAAATAAAAGCAATGTAACCAAGATTAGGAAAGAAGCAGAAAGAAAGCTGGGAAACATTTTTTTACAGCCAGTGTTTCTGATAAAAGCCTCATTTATAAAACATAAAGAGTATTGATTGAAATTTATAAGAATGCAGGTCATTCACCAATTGATAAATGGACAAAGGATATGAACAATTTTCAAAGGAGCAAATTAAAGTCATTTCTAATTATATGAAAAAATGTTCTAAATCACTATTGATTAGAGAAATACACATTACATCTAATGTGAGGTACCACTTCATACTTTTCAGATTGGCTAGGTTTACAGGAAAGGATAATGATACATGTTGGAGAAGATGAGGGAAAACTGGGACACTAATTCATTGCTGGTGAAGTTCTAAATTGATCCAAACATTCTGGAGAGCAATTTGGTACTTTTCCCAAAGGGCTATCAAATTGTGTATATCCTTTGATCTATCAGTGTGTCTCTACTGGGTCTGTATCCCAAAGAAATCATAAAAGAGAAAAAAGGAGTCCTAGGTATAAAAATGTTTGTGATAGTTTTTTTTTTTTTTTTTTTTTTTTTTTTTTTTTGTGGTGACAAGGAATTGGAAACTGAGTTGATGCCCATCAGTTAGAGAATGACTGAATAAATAATGATATATGAATACAGTGGTCTATTATTGCTCTACAAAAATGATGAGGAGGTTGATTTCAGTAAAGCCTCAAAAGGCTTACATGAACTGATGCTGAGTGAAGCAGAACCAAGAACCAAGATAACATTGGACACAGTAATGCCAAGATTATGTGATGATCAATTTTGATGGATTTTTCTCTCAACAATGCAGTGATTCAAGGCAATTCCATTAGAATTGGGATAAAAAATGTCATCCACATCCAGAGAGAAGGAAGACTAAAAATGGATTGAAACATATATTTTCACCATTTTTACATTTGTTAGTTCTTTTTCATTTTTTTCCTCTTTTGATCTGATTTTTCTTACACAATATGGCAAATATGGGAATGTGTTTAAAAGAATTGCACATATCTAATCTTGCTGTCTTGGGAAGTGAAGCAGTGAGGGAAGGAGAAAAATTTGATACACAAAGTCTTACAAAAATGAATTTTGAAAATTATTTTACATGTATTTGGAAATAAATAAAATGCTATCAAATTTTCAAAAAAAGAACATGCAATATGTTGAAAGTACTTGCCTTCTCTGTTGGTTGCTAACTTGCATTGGGAAAGGAAGTTTTCTTATTGGGAGTTTTCTACATCAATTAAATCACAACAACAGAATAAAATGATAAATATGTATCAAACCAGTTTAGCTGCTGAATAAATCTTGCATATATTTTTCAGTTGAATAATATTTATTCATGTCCTTTCCTCTCCCCTTATTTATATTGCTAATCAGCTGCTTATATATATATATATATTTTCCCAATCTGGGCCAGGCTTAGGATCCATGAACAATAGTTTAAGGTGTTAGTTTTATCTTATATACTTTGAGATTGATATAGATATAAAATGCCTTGGTTTTGTTTCTAACACTTTTTTTCAGAATTTTATTGTGTTTGAAAATTTTGCTCAGAAATCTGCACTCTATTACTAATTTTAAAAAAATCAATATCTATGGAAGGCAAGAACTTGAGGTATGTGTATAATCTAGGTTCTAGTCTACTTAGTTGATTGAGCAAGGAAATGACTCAGCAGAGTTTAACATAACCCCTGTTTTTCTCCTGTTTGAGAGAATAGTCATATTGAGCAATAATGGAGTGACCTAAGAAACTGTGGTTTTCTATATCAATAATACACAAATAGCATATTCTTTGAGGCTGGCTTGGAGGACTAATTGTGTATATTTGTGGCTCTCTTAAGTTTATGAAAAATTATTTATAGATTTACAACAACCCATGTGACTTAAGGGGATAATTGTAAAACCATCTAAAGAATTTTCTCAAAGTTCTAATCACATTATGGGATCATATATTTAGAAGTGTAAGAAACCATTGAAGAAGTCTTAATAAACCATTTAGCTCATATGAAAACTAAAGCTAGAGAGGTTATTTATTTAATGTCACTTAAGTAGAAAATGGCAAAGCTGAATTCAAGTCCCTTATTCTTAATTACTGATCTTTTCATTCTATTATGTCACCACTCTAAGCATTGCTATGATGCTTCCTCATAGCTGAAAAATGGTATTGATTTCTTGAGAACTATGCAACATAGCTTGAGTTCTTAAAGGTTCTAAGAAATAGAAAATGTTTTCAGTATGTTACACACTTGTCTGTGGATCGGCCAAGTCAAATTTTAGAGGATATCATTAGAAATTTGGTAACCATGAGTAATGAACTTGATCAGAGAAGACTAACAATCTCTTCTGCTGGAAGAAGCAACCACATACTTGAAATCACAGATCAAAGGACTAAAATAAGATAAGTCAATGTATAGCATGTAAATAATCATAGATAATCATATAGTCATATACAAATGTGTTACTTTTGTGGAGTAAGAGATGGATGTCATGAAAGCTTAAAAATAGTAGTAATAATAATAGCAATATGACATGGAATGCTCACTTGGAAGTCATATGTACATGGCTGAAATTCTGGTTATGCCATTTTCTTTTTCCGTCACCTTGGACAAGTCACTTCTTATTTCTGTGCTTTATCTTTAAAATAAGAGAGTCAATCTAGAGAGTATCCCAATTCCCTTCCAGTTCCAAATTTGTTACTAGTGGAGTATCACAGTCCTATAAAGATTAGATATCACTTTTTTATGGATATAAAGTTTTAAATGAGGATTATTATTATCCATTCTTTAACACATTCCACCCTGGAAGCATGTAGGGTCAGAACACAAACAGATCAGGGTAACCCAAATAATCGTAGCATAATTTCTGTTATGTATATGCACTTTTCTAGCATCAAAATTATTCCTTTATATTAAGACAATTTGGGGAAATTCCTCAAGTCTTATAATTTCTTAAACTATCACTGTGCAGCATAATCAATTTTCTTTTCAAAATAATATTTTATTTCCCCCAATTTTATGTAAAAACAATTTCAAAAATTTTTTTAAATTTTGAGCTTCAAATTCTATCTCCTTTCATTGTAGTCATATACATACCTTGTTTAACCATTACCTTTGATGAAGATTCCTTCAATTTCAAATTCTTTGCCATTGCAAAGGAACTACTAGTATAATTCATTTAAAAAAATGTCTGACTAGAAAAAATAATTTCTCAGTCTGTATTCTTTAAAAGGCTAACAATTCCATGAGTCATTTACATGAAGGAGAGAATGAAAGGGGATATTGGACTGAAAAACCCTGTAAAAGAAATTTATGAGATTACCCTTTATATTTTTTGGTATTTTGCTTCCATTGAGATCAATTGTAATTTTAGAATGTGGAGTTGTCCACAGCAATGCTCATTTGGAAATTGTCTATTCAGACAAAAGAAGATGAATTACAAATAACAAACTACTATTGATTTCTTATTTGGAAATAGCCAAAATACAATTTTCTTATGTGAGGAAAAAATGTTTTGAACACTGATAGTTTGTCAGTTCCTTCACAATAATTTGTTAGTTATTTGCAGATTATTGGAATATATCAAGACTTATTTTTCAATATAACCTAAAAATTCTTAATTCCAAAAAAAAAAAACAAACTTGTCAATCTTCAGTAGAAAAAGTCATTTAAAAAATACTCTTATTAAACAACTTTCTTAAGTTAACATTTTAAAAATAACTTTTCCCTTAAATATGGGAAAGGGATAAACATTATTAAAAAAGAAATTTATGAGTTTTTTGGGGTGGGTAGAATTGACCATGAGACAATTATTAGAACCTTTTTATAAAATCTTCAACAGGGAAGATATAAACAATCCCAAACTTTATTATTATTAATTACTATTGTTATTATTTATGCTTATTTAACATTAACATGTTTATTATATAATAAGTCTCGATCATTTTCAAACACCTCACAAGGTAGCTCATTCCCTTTGGGCCAGGCAACTATATTTGATAGAAAAATTTTGAAAGTTTTACTCATTCAACCTATAATATTGCTTCCCTCCTCCAAGAATAACAATTCTTTACGTGTTTCCTTTATAAAAATAAATAATTTTTAATGAACGAAAATCCATCTTATTCTCTTCTACCTGGAGTCTTCCCCTATTGAGGAAAAAAAAGAAATACAAAAGCTTCCTAAAATATATATATCTTTATCTATATCTATATCTATATCTACACATACAGACACACACACACATTCAAACAAATTGAAAATCTAGCTAGTCTATCCCAAACCTTTTGCTATTTTATAATCATATATTTCTAATTGCTTTTCAGACATCTCAAGCTGGATGTTCAGAAAATATCTTAAATTTAACATATTGAAAATGTAATAGATAATCTTTGCTGTAAATCATCCTCCTCTTCTAATTTCTCTATTATTTTAGAGGGCAATATTATTGTACTTGTCTCTCAGACTCCCAAGATGGGTGTTATCCTTACCTCCTCTTAACGTCTTTATATCCAAGCTCTTGAGTATACTGTTTTAACTCCTCTGACACTACCACAACTCTCACACAGGATCTTATCATCTAATGTCTGGGCTACTGTCTGCTTCAAGTCTTCCCCACTCCACCCTATCCTCCATTCAGCTTACAAAGTAATTTTCTTAGATTACAAATTAACTAGGCCAACCCCTTCCCTAGTTAGTAAATTCAGGCTCAAATACAAAATCCTGTGTTTGGTACTCAAAGCCCTTTATAATATAGTACCTTCCTACTTTTCCAGTCTTCATGTACCTTATTCTCTGACAGTTACTCTTTGATTCAGTGGCTCTGGTCTTCTTGCTGTTCCATGAAGAAGATACTCCATTTCTTGGCTTTGGGCATTTTCTTTAATTGTCCCCAAAGCTTGGATTTCTCTCCTTCCTATATACCTATTAGATTCAAAGTCCTTAAAATCCCATTGAAAATTTTTTCTTCTACAGGATTTTCCAACTCCTTTTATTTTTATTACCTCCGTTCTCTTAAACATTTTCCATTCATCTTGTGGTTTGTTTGTCCATGTTTCTTATCTTCCATCATTATACAGCATCTTTTTGTTTCTCCACCCCTTAGCATATTGCCTGCCACACAGTAACTCTTAATAAATGTTTATTTAAGAGAGACTCATGGGGTAAATCTTTTCTCTGATGGCCTCAATTGCTCAATCAACATTATTTGTTTCTGGTGTTCCCAGAAACACACACACACACACACGTATGTATATCTTAACCTGAAGGTATCACCCCTATGCTCAAAGATGAATATCATTTTTCATCCTATTCACATGGAAACATATTTCCACAAATTGTTCAAGATCCTTCTCTGTTTAGTCTCTGATTCTCCAGGTGGACCAACTTTAAATCTTTTAACTATTTCTGAAATGATATGATTTCAGGTTCTTCTCCCCCCATACCAATCATCATCTTCTAGTCTCTCTATCTTGTCCACATCCTTCTGAAATCATGTCTTTCAGAAAGGAAATAATATTCTAAGTGTAAAAAAATGATAAAATAGTACTATTACAATCCCTCCCCCATAAACTAATACTTCTTTTGATGGATTTGTATTTTAGGGTAGCCAAAATTTCAAGCTTTTTAAGCTTGCAATCAGTTAAAATATTTTTCTTCTTGCAAAAATTACTTTTAAGCTAAATTTCCCTCATTCTGTGTTGTTGTTGTTGATTTTTTTAGCCTACATACATGCTTTTAATGAGATAAAATTAAATAGCTATAAATGTACTTTCATTCCATTGTTCTATTTTGCTGAAATCTTTTTGGATCCTGATCCTGTCATATCTAGCATATGATATATTCCTTTTAGTTTTGTGGCATGTATAAATTCGATAAGAATGCCAACTATGTCTTCATCCCACTTATTGATTAAAAAAAGAGGACAGAGCCAGGAAGGAGTTATGGGTTTTTTCTGGCTTGACTCAATTCATTAATCAGCATTATTTGTTTCTGATATTCTAACTAATTACACATTGAATTAATTTTACCATCATGCATCCTATATTTCTAACCTTTCCATATAAGGATATAATAACACAGTGGTCTATATTACAAATTTAGATTTACCAGTTCTGCAATCTATGCATAAAGGAAATAATAACAGTTTCTAAGGTTCTCAGGGAATTTAGCATCAAAAGATTAACTCAGGTGCTGGGACCAATAAAAGAGGAATTATAACAGTTTATGTTCTAGGCTGGTGGCTGGTGTTTCAATAATGTTAAATTATGTGTCCCCAATTTAACTTTCTTGGTGACAAAGGGAATTTATTAACAGGTGCTAGGTGAAGCAAAGTAGACAGAATCTATATATTAGAATCATTCTTGGAAACCAGATAAGCAAGTTGTAAGAAGTTTTCTGAAGGACCCAAGTTGAAAGAAATGTATAAGAAAAGAAGTTTTGTCACAAGTTCTTAAGCAAGTCCAGATGAGACCAAAGGGATAAATCTACAATATAGGAACAGTTAGAGCTAACAGAAATTGACAGCAACTCCATTGAAGCAGGCATATTTTGAAAGTTCAATGTGTTTCTATGGTTTTAAGCCTCTGGTACAAAAAAGGCCTCAACTTGGCTTGGCTATGATAAAGTTGGCCTGACTGTTTTTGTTGTTATTGTTACTCTATACTACTGACTTTGGATTACACATTTTGTCATAAGTGAGTTGAAACATACGAGATGGTGAAATTTCCTTCAGATCTCTCTTCCAAAATGCCAAGGTTCATATCTCTGAGAGTTCTATTGAATAATTGTTCTGAGTAATTAATCAGTATTCTCTATTACTACTAACAGGTTTGCATTTTACTGTTCTTCAGCCTCTGTACTCTTACTTTACAACTTTAGAAAAGTGATAAATTTGTTGCTATTTCTTTCCAAACAATGTTTCTATTAAAATTAGCCCTACTGTGTATTTTCAGAATTATAACATAGAATTATAAAGTTCACTTGAGAGGGATTTCTATGTCCATCAAGCTACTGCCTACTTGCATAAAATAGAGAAAGAGAAGGTTAATGAATTGGGCTTGCAACTAAAATGCTGGAAAAGGAACAAATTAAAAACCCCCAGTCAAACACTAAACTTGAAATTCTAAAAATAAAAGGAGAGATCAATAAAATTGTAAGTAAAAAAACTATTGAATTAATTAATAAAACTAAGAGTTGGTTCTAGGGAAAAAATAACAAAATAGACAAACCCTTAGTAAATCTGATTTAAAAAAGGAAAGAAGAAAATCAAATTGTTAGTCTTAAAAATGAAAAGGGAAAACTCGCCAGAAATGAAGAGGAAATTAGAGCAATAATTGGGAGTTACGTTGACCAACTTTATGCCAATAAATTTAATAACTTAAATGAAATGGAAGAATACATTAAAAAATATAGCTTGCCCAGATTAACAGAGGAAGAAGTAAATATCCAAACAGTCCCATCTTAGAAAAAGAAATAGAACAAGCTATTAACCAACTCCCTAAGAAAAAATCCCCAGGACCAGATGGATTTACAGGTGAATTCTACCAAACATTTAAAGAACAATTAACTCCAATGCTATATAAACTATTTGAAAAATTAGGGATTGAAGGAGTCCTACCAAAATCCTTTTATGACACAGACATGGTACTGATACCTAAACCAGGTAGATTGAAAACAGAGAAAGAAAATTAGAGACCAATCTCCCTAATGAATATTGATACTAAAATCTGAAATAAAATATTAGCAAAAGAATTACAGAAAATCATTCCCAGTATTATACTATGGCCAAGAAGGATTTATACCAGGAATGCTGGGAAGCTTCAACATTAGGAAAATTATTAGCATAATTAACTATATCAATAACCAAACCAGCAAAAATCATATGATCATCTCAATATATGCAGAAAAAGCGTTTGATAAAATCCAACATCTATTCCTAATAAAAACACTTAAGAGTATAGGAATAAATGGACTTTTCCTTAAAATAGTCAGGAGCATCTATTTAAAACTGTGAGTAAGCATCATATGCAATGGGGAAAAACTGGAACATTTCCTAGTAATATCAGGAGTGAAACAAGGTTGCCCACTATCACCATTATTATTCAATATTATATTAGAAACCCTAGCCTCGGCAATAAGAGTCAAGAAAGAGAGTCAAGGGATTAGAATAAGTAATGAGGAAACCAAGCTATCATTCTTTGCAGATGATATGAGGGTACATTTAGAGAACTCCAGAGATTCTACTAAAAAGCTACTGGAAATAATTCATAACTTTAGCAAAGTTGCAGGATACAAAATAAATCCCCATAAATCCTCAGCATTTTTATACATCACCAACAAAATCCAACAGCAAGAGATACAAAGAGAAATCCCATTCACAGTGACTGTCAATAGCATAAAATATTTGGGAATCTATCTACCAAAGGAAAGCCAGGAATTATATGAGCAAAATTACAAAAAAAAAAAAAAAAAAAAAACCTCCTTTTTTATTTTTCAATAATATTTTAATTTTTTTGAAATATATGTAAAGATAGTTTTCAATATTCATTTTTGTAAAACTTCACATAATAATTTTTTCTTCCTTCATTCCTTAGTCTCCCCCTCCCCAAAGACAGTAAGTAATCTAATATAGAATAAATATGTGAAATTCTTTTAAACATAATTCCATTTTTTGTCATGTTGTGCAAGGAAAATCAGACCAAAAGATGAAAAAAAAAACATAAGAAAGAAAACAAAGAAAAAGGTGAAAATATTATGCTTCAATATACATTCAGTCTCTATAGTTAACTCTCTGTATGTGTTTGGCATTTTCCATCCCAAATCTATTGGAATTATCTTGAATCACAACATTGTTGAGGAGAACCAAGTCCATTACAGTTGCTCATCATATAATATTTTTGTTACTATGTACAATGTTTTCCTGGTTCTGCTCAGTTCATGCATATCATTCCAGCCTTTTCTGAAATCAACCTACTCATCATTTCTTAGACAATAATATTTTATTAATATGCTATAACTTAAGTCATTACCGAATTGATGGGCATCCACTCAATTTTGTATTCCTTGACACTACAAAAAAATTGCTACAAACATTTTTATATGTTTGTGTTTTTTCCCCTTTTTATTTTCTCTTCTAGATCCCCTAGAAAATACTTATTCCCAGATTCTTGAGTGAAAATATGAGATGCAATGATACAAGAGTAGGTTGGAATCACAGAATAATAGTGTCAGAGCAAAGACAGAATACTCTAACAAGTGGAAGATTTCCAGAACTAAGTATTTCAAAAGTAGAAGAGGTATTCCTGGAAACAAACAAGTTTTTGGATCAAACTTCCTAAAAAGAAGGGAAAGAGATCTTGGATAAAGCTGAGTTCTTGAAATAAAAGTGTACCTAGACCAATCAGAGAAGTGCTAATGCCAAGCATGAATAAGGACTCTTTACTCCTTTTTTATTGAAGACATATTTATGAGCCCCAAAATGATGTTTTTATTATCCATTTATGAGAGAATAAGACAAAAAGTTATTTTAATTTTGTCTATAGCAATCAGAAACTTTGGTTTTGAGAAAAAAGGTTTCATGTTAAAATAGCAAATAGGAATAACAAAACTAAACAATGATTAAAAGATAATCACCAGGGGAATAGTAATACAATAACCATATGCTTGATTATTTATAACCAACATAATCCAGTCTAAACACTTATTAGTTGTGTACTTAAAGATGAATTACCTCATCTGTAAAATAAAATCTTTTATTTTTCAGTGGTGTAGTAAGGCAAAAAGGAAGTATTTATCAAGGGCTTTGAAACCATAAAGTACTATATAAATGACAAGTTATTATTAATGAACAAAATTAAATATGATCCATTCGGCATAACTGATATTTAGATAAATGTAATATTACTGAAATGTGGAAATGAAAAGTAATTTTTTTTTAAGGAATTGATTAGCTAAAATAAGAAATGGGCTAATTTTGAATATATGTTGATATTGCTTGCCATTCCCATTTTTCAGTTCTGGACTTAGTTTTCAGTTATGGGCCAGAACTTAAAATAAGGTGCTAAGTCACTGGAAATGATAGAAACAATGTTAATATACTTGGTTCACACCTTTGGACTTCACACCTTTGGGAGAGTTCACACATTAGTGTTCGCACCTTTAAGAGAGGATATATAAGGAGAAGCTCCCACAAGCCCACTAAGGACTTCAGCAGATTCACAAGTCAGGATTGACTTCGGGAGATTCACAAGTCAGGAACCCACAATCCCCCTCTTGGAGGCAGAGTCAAGATTCATTCCAACTTCTACGTTTGTGCTGGCTAGAGGCTTTGGATTTGGAGAAAGGTAGAGGCTGGAGTCTTTGGATTGGGAGGATGAGACGCTGAAACTGGCAGAGGCAAAGGACTAGCAGCAAGAGCTTTTGGAACCAAGGAGAGAGATAGGCCTCTAAGAAACCTAACCAAGCTATTTTGGAAGAGATAATAAAGGACTGTTCTTTGGCTGCATTTGAGGTGATTATTACACTGAACTGAAACTAAGGCTGCCTCCAGAAGCTCCCCAAGAAACCTGCTCTCAGAGAACATTATAATTTAAAGAAGAACATTACAGTTTTCTATTTGTAGTGACTGTCCTAGACATAAATAGTGATGAAACAGTTTTATAAGTTATTTTTAGAACTGCATTTCATGAATTGGACAACAGGTATTCTTCCTCCACCTGTTTTTTTTTTTTTCTTATTTGGATAGTTGAGCTATACTCATATGAATCATTGAAGAGCTATCATGTTGAAGAGTAATTTGTCTTATTCTCATTGGCCACATGCAAAACAAAAGCAAAAGCAATTGAATAGTCCAAAAAGGTTAATTTAGGCTTGATGTCAGGGGAAAAAATCCTAACAATTATAGTTGTTCCAATGTAGTATGAACTTGAATATGTTCAAACAGAGATTAAAAGAGTACTTCATGGATACATTATAAGGGGCCAAAGTTTGGGATATGCTTTGGACACTAAGATCTATGCCAACTTTATTTTTTAATTCTTCTTTTGAGTAAATGATTATTAGAAGCCAGTTATGACTCCATAAAAGTAGACTATGTTATGCTAAACTTATCTTTTTTTTTAAAACACGCCTACTAAACTAGAAATATACATAGATGTTACTATGATGCTTGATAATCTTGACGGTAAGACAGAGTATGTGTTTGTTTATGTGGGCTATAAATGAGCTGATTGAAGTAAACTAAAAAAAACACTAATTGATTGATTTCAACATGAATTGTCATGTCCAGCAGAGTGTTAGGAGGTTTTGAAGTTGGATTTATTCCATTCAGCCTTCTTTACCAGTAGCTTGGAGGAAGACAATACAGTGTGATTATCAGATTTCTGAATGATGTGAATATGAAGGAGATAGTTAACACACTGTATATGAGATTCAAAAATATTTCAACAGACTTGAAAGTATCAAAAGTAACATGAAATTTTGACATAGCAATGGACTTACATGGATGCTCTCCAATAACTTATCCCATGGCTTCCCCTCTTTTTGACATTAGACCACAGCTCTTCTGTAAATCCTGCACAAAGAGTACAGCAAATTTGCATGCAACATTCCTCTAGATGCCTTAATATTGTGTGGAACCCAGTGAAGCAAAGGGCATATCCATAAGTTATTCCTTGTTCTTGGTTCATACATTTCTTTTGCAATGCTTTTCCAGTACACTTATTCCTGGGTAATAGTCTGTGATTATTCACAATCATCATTCATCTTTCATTGATTTTTGTATGATTTGAAACTTGTTTTTAGATAACATAGTATTCCATGCTTCAGAGACATAAAATGTCATTGGAAGAATTCTGGTGTTAGAAAGGTGTACCTTTCCTTTTAGGAAAACCACTCTGCTCCTATCAAATGTGAAATAAACTAGGAAAAGGATAAAGTCTTACACTTGATAGTAAAAAAAAAATCAGTTACACAGGTAAATGATAGAAGTTAAGAAGAATAAGACTAAAAAACAATTCATATGAAAAAGGCAATGGAGTTCTAGGAATCTCAAAGCTCAACACAGGTCAGGAAAAATATATAATAGCAAAAAGATAATGTAATCAAATGCTACATAAATGGAAATGTAGTATCCCACAGAAAGGACCACTAACTCTGAAGGGGCATCACACTTAGCTAGCAGTAAACATTCTCTATGAATGAGGGAAGCTGTCATGGCATTTCCCATACTAACAGCAGCTAAGCTCCTTGTGAAAACATTGGAAGTGATTTTTTTTTACTTGTGCTCCCATGACATAGAACATGGGAAGCACTTAATAAAAATCCATTTGCATTGAACTTAATTAGACTTAATTGCCCAATCTAATAGTTTCAACTAATTCCTTCCTGTGTTATATTTAGACAGCTTATCCTTGTAGGCATTCTATTTGAAATTTACTCATCTATTCACAGTAGATATTCCTTGAGCATTTTTTATAAGTGTTATGTAACTCAATGAATTACCTAGAGCTTTAAAGAATATGCTTGCCAGGATTTGCTTCCCATGCAAATATACAGCATAAATAAAAGCACAATATAATAAAATTAAAATGTCTCCAAAATTAACTCTTCATTACTTTGTTATTAGTGTTCAATATTAAAAAAAAAAAACCTCTTATTTACCTTAACAATTGAGCACTTCTTAATGAACTAACCTACTTTTGTTTCATACTTGGTGAGATATTTAACTTTCTTACCCAAAATTAGAACCACAAATGACAATATTGGCTCCTAGAGAAAGCTTCATAAAATCAGTCTCCAGAAGGAAGCATAAAAAAATCATTGTCAATCACAGTTGGTTACAGTTAAAGGGAAGACATCCCAAGACATACAGACTTAAAAGTAAAAAAAGAACTCAGAACACTTTCCTAAGTATTATGGAAGAAAGAGAAACAACCACCCTTAGATCACTGACTTTCTGATTGGAAACAGGAAGAAAATATTCAGATATTAATGCCACCTGCAAAGAAGGAAATAGGACTGAGCAAGACTCAGAAAGGAATTCATCTGGAATATCTCTAACTCACATGGATGGAAGGAAGTTTGTTATAGTTAATTATTTTAGTATCTGGAACAAAGCAATCACCCTGCCATAGACAGAGTTCTCCCTTTCTCCTCGTCTTATATTTTACAGAAAAAAATATTAAAATGATTCACCATTACCTTCCTCATCTCCTGTTATTCAGGTGCCTTCTGCTACTTTTTCCTTCTTTACCTTTGTTTCATGTGAAGAAGCGCTCTTACTCCTCACCAAAACGTACCACTGTGGTTACTTAATAGGTCCTATTCCAATCCATCTCCTTAATATAGATACTGACACAATATACTGACTCTTTTGTTATCCCTACTCTCACTTATTTTCAATCTTTCCTTAACCACTGGATCATTCGCTACTTCTTACAAACATTCTCATGTCTCACCTAACCTGACAAAACCTTATTTGATCCCCAAATCCCTGCTAACTATTGTCCTCTATTTTTTTTTTTTTGCCTTTGTAGCTATCTCCTTGAAAAAGCCATCTACTTTTTGAAGTACCTCCACTTTCTCTCCTCAATTTTTCTTAGCTTTTTATAATCTTTTTTTTGAACTTATCATACCACATCTCTCCAAACTATAGAATACTCTCTCTTCCTTGATATTCTCTTCTATCTCTATTTTTGGGACATTCTCCTGGTTGTGCTTTTACTTATTTGTTTAACCATGCCACTATCTGCTTTCCAGGATCCTTAAACAAATCATGTCCTCTAACCATAGATGCCCTTCAATATTGTGCCTTGAGTCTTCTTCTCTTCTCCTTCTATTCCACTTTACTTGGTGATTTCATAAGCTCCCATGACTTTAATTAACATTTTTATGCTTATGATTTTCAAATTGACCTTTTCTGTCCCAATTATTCTGCTGTTTCCAATGTCATATCTCCAAATGCCTTTTAGATATCGTGAATTAGATGTTCAGTAAACATTTTAAACTGAATATGTCTAAAATAGAAGCTATTTATCTTTCCTTCTAAATGCTTCTCCTTCCTGACTAGTCTATTACTGTAAAGAGAAGCATAATACTCTCAGGCTCAAAACACAGAATCATCCTGGATTCCTCACTATCTTTCACCCTCCATATCCAATCTTTTGTCAAGGCTTGTATATTTTACCTTTGCAAAACTTTTCAAATATCTTCTCTCCTTTGATATTGATACCACTTTATCATAGGCCCTCACCTCTCTCTCTCTCTCTCTCTCTCTCTCTCTCTCTCTCTCTCTCTCTCTCTCTCTTTCTCTCTCTCTCTCTCTCTCTCTCTCTCTCACACACACACACACACACACACACACACACACACACACAGTGTGGCTTCCTATTGCTTCCAGAAGCAAATATCAAAAGCTCTGTTTGACATTCCAAGCCCTTCATGATAGTCTATTCCCAGCTTTCTAGTCTTCTTGCTCCTTAACATGTACTTTTTGATACAGGGATTTTCCTGTCTTTTGGAGCTAAGTGGAATTATCTCCCTCTTCCTCTTTGACTACTGACCATCCTGACCTTCTTTAAGTCCCAACCAAAATCCCACTTCTATAGAAAGCCTAATTTTTTTAAAGATATTGCTAGTACAAATTAATTCACACCGTACTTGCTCCATTGGGAGTAAGCTTCTTAAGGGCAAGGGCTGCTTTTTGTCTCTTTTTGTATCTTCAGTACTTAGCACAGTAGTTGGCACATGATACATGCTTATAAATGTTTATTGATTGCCATTTCACATATAATTACAACTAAGAATCAACTATGATATATATAAATATTATGTGCTATATGTGCTAAAGTAATAATAATTCTTATTATTATAACTATTCTATAAAATATTAGACTAGATAATGATTATATATTAAATATATTAATGTAAGTATTAACTATAACATTCATATTAAGTATATATCATAGATTTAGCGTTGACTATAGCCCATAGAACAAATAGGCTAATTTCTCAGCAACAATTTTCTAGAGTGACTAGAGAAATTGATTTGAAATCATTGAGATTTGGTTTCTAATTCTACCTCAGACAGTTCCATTGTGTGATCCTGAGAAAATCACTTAATTTATGTGTGCATCAGTCTCCTCATCTATAAAATAAAGAAGCTGAACTTGATGCCTCCATGATCCCTTCCGGACTCAAAACCTGATACCAACATATTTAATACCTATCACAGAATTATTGTGAAGCTCAAATATGAAAACATAAAGAGATATGCAAAAGTTGTGTTTATCAGCCATATTAAAGTAGAAACCCTTAATTAAACAAATAATTCTAAGGGTTCAATAAATGTACAACATATGAATTTGTTAAATAATTTTCCCAAATAAGGACATTAGTCATGAGATATATTTGCAAACACATGTTAATATACAGATCATCCACATTATTTAAAAAGTCCTTAAATAGAAATTCATTTTGAACCTATTCTGCTAAGCATATATTAGTATTTAATTTAATTTAATTAAATCATTAATTAAACAAATAATTCTAAGGGTTCAATAAATATACAACATATGAATTTATTAAATAATTTTCTCAAATAAGGACATTAGTCATGAGATATATTTGCAAACACAAGTTAATACACTCATCACCCACATTATTTAAAAAGTCCTTAAATAGAAATTCATTTTGAACCTATTCTGTTAAGCATATATTAGTATTTTATATTATATTTATTTATTCTTTAGGCAATCAGGGTTGAGTTATTTGCACAGGGTCACATAACTAAGTAAGTGTGTGAGGTCAAATTTGAACTGAGATATGACCTTATACCAGAGCTTTATCCACTATATCATCTGCCTACCCCCCAACAAATTTATGCTCTGTAAAGACATGCCATGATTTTGTCTTACTGGTTTTTGTGCATCTGATCTAGAGACAGGGACAAAGACAAGAATGTAGAAATAAAATGCAAATTAAAAGCTATTCATTTCTAAAGAAAAGGTTCAAATTAGTGCTCCAATTTATCTGTTCTTTAATTTGAAGATGATTATATTTCCTTGACATAACAGACAAACCCCCTAAGAAGACGTGTTAATTAAAAGCTATGATCAGGTATATATTATTTATTATAATGATAATTCAATATACTGTATCTCATAATACAAGTGACTTAGAATTATACATTTTGTAAACTGTCCATTTTTATAAAGTACAATGGCTATCCAGCAGTGACATGAGCCCTTATTATCTCCTGTGTTCAGTGGAATTTAATTCTATTCCTGCCTTGCTCTCATTAATCATTTCTTTCTTACTATTTTCATTGTTCAGAAACATCTCTTTATTCTTCAAAAAAGGAATAATAATGATAATAATAAATAGTATCAGCCGCTTCTACTTTACTACGTTAATCATTTTTTCTCTAAGGTTTCAACATTTTGTGACACAATCTTTTCTTTTCAATGGGGATGTTTTTTCCTAACACTCCCACTTTTAAATTCAAGTTCAGAGCATGGCAACATTTAATACCTTATTACTTTGTCACAACTTCCCATTTTCTTGCAAAAGGAAAGAAAAAATTTAAATATGGATATAATATGCTAAAATATATTTGTTTTCATTCTACTTCATCCCAAGTACTTAAAAGACATCTGCAATTCTATCAACATCTATATCTCCATTGCCCCTTCTTTAATTATTAGTACAGTCAATTCTAAGTTATAAGCAGGAAATAGCTTCTTAAAGTAATCTTTTAAAACACATACTACATTTTGCTTTTAGTTATCCAAAATACCACTGGCAAATTTACAGCTATTATTAGTAGACAATCACATCTTTAGAGAAGAAAAATTGCAAATCCACTAGCCTTACAAATATCATGCAACAGGAGGTATTACATGCCCAAAGGTTCACAGAGTGAGATTCTCATATGTATGAAATATTATACTTCTTTTTTATCTTTATAGCACTGAGGAACTTGGTAAAATACTTGGAATGAATTATCCAGTTAACAGATAGTATATCCCCCAAATATATTTAATCTGACATATTTGATTTTATAAAGCACATTCCATTGCTAAAAGTTGCACTAAAGCGTATACTAAATGTTATATGTTTACTTTCAGTTTAGAATATTGTGTATATCAGGTTTTCTATCATCATATATTCTTGTGTTCCAGTAGCATCAATATAGAATTGACAACTAAAGGTCACTAAATAATATTAAGATTAAGCCATCAAATTCCATTCCAGATAATAAGATACATTAGAAAGACAGCCATTATCCAATGCTCTTTTTGTCCTCAATTTTCTTTCATCAAATGAAATAACCTACTACCTGTAAACTAAAAGGGAAATTATCAATGACCCCAAAATGTATAGAACATGTCTACACTCTGAACTTCCAATATTTCTTATACTAAACAAATGTCTACTCTCTTTGCAACACTACAATAAGTACTGATACCTGACTTGGAAATCTTTTTTTCAAACCCTTATGTCTCAGGATGCAGAAATTTTTACATATACCAACAACATTAAGCAATTTAAAAATCTTCCACTTTTCCCCAGACATGATTAAAGATCCTGAAGCCATCAGAAGAGAAGCATTAACCATTTCAGCTATGCAATGAAAAAAGAGGGAAGTTCTCCAGAGGTAGTTTTTTTACCAAACAAGCAAAGAAACATCTAAGGAATGAAATTTAATGAAAGCTCTAGTGAAGTTAGAATAAAGTGAAATTCTTGCCTTTGTAAAATTGTACCAAATAAAATGTACAAGTTGCTTAATATGCTAATTCTGCCATTTGGTTAGAACTTATCCAGATTTATCTATTCTAAATTTATGTGAAAAGGTTTTATATCAAGTATTCCAAAAGCTTCTGTGTTATAGAGGTATTACAAGGGGATAGTTAGAAGGAGTAGAACACCAAAGATAAAATCAACATAATGAGAAGGAAAGACAAAGTGAAAGAGAATCCAGAAATAATCACTGAATCTGATTTTCCATAGCCCACTATCCCCAAATGAGAAGGTTTCTGTGATGCTAAAGGGCAGGCAAACACAACCATACAGACACAAACACAAAAAGCTTGGATAGGACTGTATTCACATAAAATGATTTTGACAGTCTCGGGGGCACACATGAAAACTTAATTTATGGAGAGATGAAATGGTCCTAGCCTTTTACCACCTATATAATTCCCCCCAATAGGGGAAATTTCCTCCAGTCCCAATGCTAGTAAACCCATCTCATCTCTTCATTCTAATACAGCTAGCATGGTTTCCATTACCTATTTAGGGATCAGTGTTTCATTGAACCCCCGATGCTTCTGTAATTTTTTTCCTGTTCTACCCTTGTTCCCATTTCGGCTATCACTAAAGCCTGGAGAAGTGGAATCTATGCATGGAAACACTCCAGAAATGTAGAGGAAGGGGGCATAGGAAGCTATCATTGCAGATCTGACTTTCCAAATGGGAAGCCTCAATCCATGCCTGTTTCACAGCAAACCAGTACATTTAGGTTGTGTTAAGGGTAGAAAAGCAACCCTTATTCTTGCCACCCAACACACCAGCAACTAAGAAAAATAAAATAATTCACACACAATCTTACTTTCCCCTAAAATAAAAACATCTCTGCACCTGTCCACTTCTAGCAGCCCGACTTGAAAATCTAAGCCTTTCTTTACCCTTCTACCCTGCTGAATGGTATTAGAAATCAACTCTTGGGGCGGGGAAGAGAGTAACAACAACGCAACAATAACATTATTTTGTGTCCTTTCCCTTTACTACGTTCTCTCCTTCGCTTTTTATACCACCACCACATCCATGCACACACACACATACAGAGTTCGTAGGTTTTGGCAGAGTAGAAAGCAGTGGCACTTCAAGCCTCCTTGCCTGCCATAACAGAGAATAACTCAACACGGGGACCGAATACACTGGAGAAAGTTGCTAAGACTGACAATAGAGATCCAAGAGTTGAGGTAAAAATAAATAAATAAATAGATTAATTAATTAAATTTTTAAAAATAGTAGGATTCCTGCCCTCCCTTCTGGAAGACAGAATGGTTTTATACTTCCCTTGCGGGGGGTGGGGAAGGGGTGTCAAAACACTGCCATAATTTCCTTCATCCTTCTTCTCCTCAAGTTCAGTTAAGGGAGTAAAGGCTGCGAGCGGCTACAGAAAGTTCGGCGCATCCCGGGTTCTCTGGCTCGCTGCGCTGTACTTACACCTGCTGTAGCTGGCGGCACCGGATAAAGCGTGTCCCCTAGTCAGAACCCGGTTACTAGTGCCACCTTCCACTTCTCTTTGACAGCCCAAGCCTCTCTCTGACTCAGTACAGCTCCGATGCTCCCCTATCTCGTACCCACGCTTTACTTGTGATGGGACTTTACCTCTTGCTCATTCCCTGCGCTTGGGCCGAAGGGGGATTGCCGAAACCTTCTTTCGCCCACGGGTCAATCACCTCCATCCTCATTTCCCGCGTGCCCTCCTCTGCCAGGGGAAGAGGAGGGAGCACAAAATCTGCTCGCCTTTGGCAATGATTCTGTTAAGAGGGAGTGAATAAATACCACGGGAATATAGAATACACACAGGAGCAGAAGCTCCTGGGGAGCAGACCCCGGGAAGCTCACCTGGAAATCTCCGACTGCCCTCCCTTTGCTCCGCGGATCACTCCCCCCTGCTCCCCCTAATGCCTCTTCACACTTCCCGAGGGGAAGAGCAAGCCAGCTCCGGCCTCTTTCCACTCCAGATAGGCTTCTTCATATCGCAGCCCCGGGATGGCAGTGGCTCCGAGTGGCTGAAGAACCAGGAATGAGCCAGAGGACGGGAAAAGAGAAGGGAACGCTGTCACCTATGGATCAGCAGCAGCCGCTACCGCCGCTACCGCCGCCACCGCTGCCGCTGCTTGGTCACTTCTCCCCTGCCCCCTCCTGCTCTTCCCTCTTTCTTATCCCTCCCACCCTACCCCCCCTTTTCTCTCTTCCTCCTCCTCCTCCTCCTTCTCCTCCTTCCACCCCTCCTCTTCCTATAGCAGAAGCCTAGAGGCTTCTCGCTGGGCTGGTATCATTTACGTAACCAGTCCCCCATCCCTCATCCTCCCCACCTCCTTTCCCCCAACCCCAGGCTAGGGCTCTGCCAGCCAAACAAGCTATAGCTGCACTAGAAGCACCGACAGCAGCTCGAGAAATGTTCACAAGTCCCGCGATACTTGGCCATTGCGTGCCCCCAGATTCCAGCCTTAGCGTCTGTGCCTTCTCCTCAGAACCTGGGCACTGGAACCTTTTTTTAGGTGAAAGGCTTCTGAACCGCGGGCGAGATAATCCGGCACCGCATCAGGCCGGCACTACGTCCATCACACCAAAGAGTGGAGTGTACTCGGGCGGAGGATAGAGGTTACCGGGATGCGGTTGAGTCCTGAGAAAGACTGTGCCTACTATCCTCCCATGTATGCCCTCTGCATCCAAAACCACAGCTTAATTGGAGAGTACGGGTTCATTCTAGAAAAAGAGAACAAACAAACAGTGCTGCCCAAATGTCTTGATCGACTCTGAGTAACCCAATTGGCTACTGATTCTTCCTGTCGGTTTATGCTGGAAAACGGAGGAACCCTAGTGCCCTTAATTTGCTCCAGAGGGGTGTGGCAAAAGCAAAGCTTTAATTAATGGCGGGAGGAAATGATATCTATGGGTCTACCTCCCAGGCAAGAATGTATTTTCTCAGATTGTTTTCCTTAGAACAACCAAGAAAAGGTACTGTATTAGACTTTTAAAATAGGCACACAAATTAGCATTTAGAGGGCAGCCTTTAATTCTTGAGCAAAAGATTAAGCTTTTGGGGCAGCCAAATGACAAAGGTATGTGTATGGACTGGAGCCTTGGTGTTTAATGTCAGCATCGTCTGTATAAATCACAATATTTCTTGTTGTCTCCTCATCTGTCAAGTAGGGACCAGAATATCTTCCCTAATCTCATCAGATTATTATGAAAAGGAAATGAGAACGTGTGAAAATTCTCTTTAAAAGTTGGCACACAACACAAAAATTATAATAATAATTAACTTTAAGAATGTCCACGCCATAAAAGACATGGAGGACAAGTATTTTAGTCTGAAATATGACAAAAGCACAGCCAAGTGGTATACTGGCATAACACAGATTATAAAAAAGCAAGAGGAAGACCCTTAATGGATTGAGGAGATAATGAATGGAGGATTAATCAGAAAACAATGACAAATATCTCAAAGAGAAACATTGGTGGTAATCTGCATTAGTGAAAGGAGTGGTCCCACTATTGAAATTATGGATTCACCCAAGCATAATAGTGTTCATGGGAAAGGAGAGTCTTAAAATATAGACAAGAAAAAAAAAAAAAAAGACATCCTTTAGGAAACAGTCTTTTCTTGGTTTACAATTCAATTAGTTAATTTTTTCATTAACCATAAATATTTGAGTATCTACTTTATTCATATCTGAATATCTATCCAAGTCCCTCTCTGTTTTCTACTATTTAAAATTAACTACTCATCCTTCTGTTCTGCTCTTTCCATCTTCTTAGTAGACCATATCAATTATCATTCTTAAGCATCAGCTACATGACAGAAATAGTTCAGATTCTCAGATTATAAAAGATAAAAGACTCTTCCTTCAAAGAGCTTAAATTCTGATAGGGGAAATGACATGAATATTTCTAAGCAGATATCAAACAGAAAAACAGAAACAAGGAATTTGGGATGGAGAATAAAGGGAAGAAAGCTCCAATAGCTGGGAAGATGCAGGAATGTTTTTTGTTTTTTGTTTTTTTTTTTTTTTTTTATTTAATAGCCTTTTATTTACAGGATATATACATGGGTAACTTTACAGCATTAACGATTGCCAAACCTCTTGTTCCAATTTTTCACCTCTTACCCCCCCACCCCCCTCCCCTAAATGGCAGGATGACCAGTAGATGTTAAATATATTAAAATATAACTTAGATACATAATAAGTATACATGACCAAAACATTATTTTGCTGTACAAAAAGAATCAGACTCTGAATTATTGTACAATTAGCTTGTGAAGGAAATCAAAAATGCAGGTGTGCATAAATATAGGGATTGGGAATTCAATGTAATGGTTTTTAGTCATCTCCCAGAGTTCTTTTTCTGGGTATAGCTAGTTCAGTTCATTACTGCTCCATTAGAAATGATTTGGTTGATCTCGTTGCTGAGGATGGCCTGATCCATCAGAACTGGTCATCATCTAGTATTGTTGTTGAAGTATATAATGAACTCCTGGTCCTTGCAGGAATGTTTCAATGCAAAGTTAACTCTTTATTTGACTCATGAAAGGAACCAGGGATTAAACACCTACCAATATTATCCTGTGTTAAATTTTATAAAAAGCATGATATCCTTTATACTATAAACATTATCCAAGTTTTGCAGCTTCTATCCTATTATCCCTTCCCAGGAGCTCTGACTTTCTTATGAGGCAGTTATTTAAATTTTGTTTTACTTACAGATATCTAATAGACTCTTCTCCATTTATCAATTAATTAAGTAGCATTTATTCAGCATCTTAGCCATTTGTACCATTCTCATTGTGTTGAAAGAGGGTTAGTACAGGCAACAATTGATAAATCTCTTGGTAAACAGGTGAGTGGATAAAGGAATGATGTTTCAGATATTATTTCAAACCTTTCCTCAGGACATAACTGGCTATGAAATTCTACATGTCAGGCTATCTCATTCTGTTTTCTTGTTTGAAAATTGAGATAATAGCTTCAACTTCCTAGATCTAAAAAGGGATAAGTGAGAAAATGTATATAAAGTGCTTTATGTTAGAGTTAGGATTAGGGTAAAGAGCTATATAAATGCTAACTATAATAATGATTAGATTTAATATCTAGTAGACAACTGCTATATACCATTCAGTTAGGTAGCTCAGTCGACAGAATGTCAGACCTGGAATCAGTAAGATTCATCTCCCTGAGATTCAATCTAGTCTCAGATGCTTAAAGTTGTGTGACCATGGACAAGTCATTTAACCCTGTTGGCCTTTGTTTTCCTCATCTCTAAAATGAGCTACAAAAGGAAATGACAAACCATTCAAGTATCTCTGAAAAGAAAAATCCTAATGGTATAATGAAGAGTTTATGACTAAGTCAAGAGTTAATGACTAAAAATGAATGAACCATCACAACAAATGTACTATTAAGGAAAGTCTGAATCATTATTCCAGAAAACACACGTGTCATTTAACTACTATCTGGTATACACCTTGAGATAAATATGTCAACAATAATCTGAAATCTATTGCTGAAGATGATATGAGAAAGAACCTCTCTCTGAGTCTTTTTCCTCCTCCAGAGAAGAATGGGATCCAATATATAATGTGCTCAAACAAGTAGAACAAAATAGTGCCCTGCAGAAAACAATAGAAGTCAGGAAGCCTAGGTTCTAGTCCCATTGATTTGCTGGACAAATTTGAACAAGATATTTATTCCAGTTTCATGTTCCAGTTTTGCCTGTCAAATAAAGCTAACAAATAATTCTTGGTCTACCTTTGTCAGTGTTGCCATGACATCAATGAAGATAATCTTTGTGGAAGGCACTGAAAAGTCTAAAGTGCTATGCAATTTAAAGAGATAATTAATTCCTCCATCAAAGACATGAAGTCAAAATAATCAATAGTCATGCATTGTCTACTATGTTCAGGCACTGATCTTGGCACATAGTTCATGGAATTGCCCATATGGAAAATTTTGTAGTCAAGTTAGAATTACTGGACACATATATAAAAACAAATAGCAATATAAAGTACATTATACTAAGTGCTAAATGAGAAGTAGAAATTTCAAATGCTGCAGGAATACAAAGAAGAGTACAATTATGAAACCATATCTTTATTTTACAGTATTGTGAATCAGAGAAACATGGTAGAATAAAGGTAACACAAGTAGTAGAATAAGTGCTACATTTGTTTACAGATAATATGTTTAAATCATGGCTTTCCCACAGCTTACCTGTGAATAGGAATCTGCTTTACATCTCTAGGTATGTTTCTTTACCTGTAAAAATCATAAGCTATTTGAAATGATATCTCAGGTTTTTTCTAGTACCATTTTTAAAAATAGTTCCTTTTGCTATCACATGATTGTCAAGCTATATGCACCTCACTAATCAGTTTTCTTCTATCTGAAATAGCTTAGACTAAATCAAGAATAGTTTGTCCAATGTATGTTGACATCCAGAGTTCTAAAATAGTATCACTTCACTTTGAAGTAATGACAATCATTGGCTATTCCTACTTTCTCATTGAACCAGAATGATAGCCAAAGGCAGTTATAAAGTACTGTAAATCTCATTCAATTTATTTGAAATTCATTTTCAAGAAATCCTTAAAATAGTTCCCTCTTGTGATGAAGGAACTTCCGATGTGTTTCAATAAGATATTTGAAACCTTACTTACAACTCCCATATACAAAATGTCACAACTTCATAGTCCTTTGTGAAACTGACAGGCTTAGTCAAGAGACAGCAACTGCTCCATAACTCATCAAAAGACTAGAGAGGCGAGTGACTGCCCTGTAGGCCTAGGATGTGTTTCAAAAAGAAGCCAGGAATGAAAAAGGAATAAAGCAGCTTTAGAAGTCCATTCAAAGATTTACAAAACAATTTGTCCTCTGAATTCAGATCAGATTTTCTACCTCGGGCCTATTCTAGTGTAAAACCAAACTCTTCATTTTTCTTCAATTTTATGTAAACACAAAGTAAAATATTTAGGCCATTAACTCTTTGCATAAAACAGAAATTACTGGCTGTTCTTTTTGTGAGTAATGACCAGGAAAATTTAAATCAGGTGAAAGTATAAATTATTCAGTGTCAGCTTGAGAGCAGGAGGGAGGACATCACTGAGCAGAGTTTTAGAAGTGTTGATTCTGAACTAGGTACTATTTTAAAATGTTATTAATGAATTAGGTAATGAGTAAGGATATTTTCTTATTAAATCTGTTTGTAACATCAGACTGAACAGAGTATATAGGACCTTGAAGAAGTTGAACAATATCGGATTAGGAAGAGCAGACACATATTAATAATGAACAAAACTAGACATTCTGGAGTATAGGGCTAGGAGAAATGGTAAGAATTGTAAAAAAAGACATTTCAGCTTGCTGTAAAAGGAATATTTCTAATAATCATATTATTCAAAAGTGAAATAAAATACCTCCAAAAGTAGTAGTTTTCCTTCACTTGAGAGTGTAGTCTTGTCATGAATGTTGCAAAGGAGATCTTTTCAAATAAATTGTTTGACAAGATGTAAAAGAAGTGAAAGTTTATGACAAAATAAGTTTCTCTATTTTTTATAAGCTGAGCTGGAGATTCTGAGTAATCAATTAATAATTGATAGACTTTGCATTTTTATCATTTATAAAGACAGATCTGAATATACACTTTGATTGTCTTAGAAGCCACACACATACACACACACACCACACACACACACACACACACAGAGAGAAAAAAAATAAGACTAAATGGTGTGATTTTCTGTGTATCTCAAAGGTGCTGATCACCACCTTCATACTGCACAGAGATTGATTCAAGAAAATTAGCACAACTCTTGTTGCATGTGAGATGCAAGTTGTAAAGCTGCTATATCTAAGTTTTCAATTCTGTTGTGTGTAGAGAGTAGCCAAAAAACAAGAAGAAAAGAAAAAAAAAATTAGGAGATTCTGATTCTATGATATTCCTTGCTTCCCACTGCCACTTCAATCCCTTATGTTTTCTGTAATGATTTCTCAACCACTTCTCCTTTGAGGTTCATTCTTTTTATAGCTCTCTTTCTTCTATGCACCATCTCCTCCCCTCATCTGAGAAACATAGGAGAAAATATATTAATTGATGCAGAAAAAAGTAAGCAAAATTAGAAAAACAATAAACAATGACTTTGATCATATCAACTAAAATACTACAAAAAACTGAACTCAAATTAATTTTAATGCTAAATCTCAGTCTAATAGAATCAATGGTGAAATATATCTTCCTCTCCTCAACAGAGGCCCCAGGACCTATGGACACAGAAATTATTGTAACCTGTCAGATGCAATTGTTTTTAGATTGGTTTTCCTTACTTTTCTCTGTTATGTAAGAGAGTTAAATAAAGAAGAGGGATGGGGAAATAGCAGTAGTGTATAAACAAAAATAAGAAGAAAACATTAAATAAACTGATCAAATAAGAAGCAAAACCATAGTTCATAAAGGAAAAAAAAAAGTTAATATAAGGATAAGCATGACTTCTTAGAGGATTCCTTCAGAGATTTCTTTGTAAGGTAGAATTCCTTCAGAGATTTCTTTGTAAGGTAGATTTGTAACTATTTTTGGGGTCTAGGTACTTAAATTATTAAATTTATCTATTAGCTTATTATATGGACATTTAATAATTATTTTTTGAAAACAAACATTAAATAATTTAATTGTTGATTACCAAAAATTATTAAAATAAAATTCTTTAAAATGCTTTATTAAATTATTAATTATTATTAAAATTATACATAATGGACCACTTTCAGGTTTAGAGTCTTGAAGATTCATTTTCACGAGTTCAAATTTAGCTTTAGATATTAGCTATGTGAGCAAATCATGTAACCTTATTCAGCTCAGTTCTTCATTTCTAAAATAAGCTGAGGTAGGAAATGAAAAAAACATTCCAAAATCTTTGATAAGAAACATAAGAAAATTAATCCATAGGGTCAGACACAACTGAAAATGATTAAACAAAATTAAAATAGGTCAAAGTATAACCAGTTATACTATTATCTAAACCACATTTCTGCATTTTTAAGAGAACAAAGACCTTGACAAATAGTTTGCTTAAGATGTATCCAAACTGTTTTCAGCAATTCTCTGATAACCAGTCTTATAACCCTATTCTTTAAAAGGAACTAAGGTATTATTAATGAAGTCAGCATGATTTCAGAGAATTATTTCTTATTGTTCTAGACCAGTAAATCTCTCTATAATATTAATTATTTATCTTCCACAATTACAAGTTAGATTCATTGGCCAATAATATAAAAATTTTCTCTTTACCCATCCTGTAGTAAGTATTTAGCCTCTCCATATTTTCAAAATTTCTAACACTATTTCCCTATTTACATCTGCCAGGTTCTTGTTTTTGTTTTTGCAATTCTAAACTATCTTATTCATGTTACCTTGATGACGATGTAATCAAGACAGTTAGAAGCTATCTTTCTGTCTACCCAGATATTGGCTATCAGTCAATAATTAATCGATTAATTAATCAATTAATAACCATTAGTTATTTTTATTCTGCAAGTTCCAATCTAAAGATCATTTTTCTTAGTGTAGAAGAGAAACAAAAAGAAGAATGGAATAATTCTGCTTCTTTCATTCCTTTTTTTCTTTCTGTCCTTTCTTTCTTTCTTGCTACCTCCCTTCTTCCCTCCTTCTTTGCTTCCTCTCTTCCATTTCTTCTTCCTTCTTTCCCTTCTTCCCTAGTTTTTTTCTTCTTCTTTTTTGATTCTTTTTTTCTTGTTCTGATTCTTCTAATTCTTTTCCTTTTCATCTTTTGATTTTTTTCTCTCTCTTCCTTATTTTTCTGTCCTTCTTCTTCTTCATCACAATGTCTTTTAGAACAACTCTCTCTTTCTTTTCATCAAAAGTGTTTCTTTTGTATTTTTTCATAATTTGATTCATTATAAATCTCTCTCCTCAGCTGACATCTGTTGGATTTTAGTACTTAGAATTTTATCTATATTTTCACTAAATCCTTCAAAATCTCTCTTAAAGAAAAAAACAACAACTAGATCACATGTCAGGTTATAACCAACATTTATTTTATCCTCTATAACAAATTGTAATATGAAATAGTAATTTGCTTACAAAGTTCTCATTCTTTCTATTGAAGTACCTGGTTCTTCCTTTTAGTGCAAATTTGATCCAAAAAAAAAAGTTCTCAATTATTCCTTAGGTTTTTGAAATTATTATGATTAAAGATGACCAAGTGCAAAGAGAGGTCCAGCATTTATTTAGTTAATGGAAATCCTTCATCATGCCTCCATACTAGGTTTATAGTCTGTAAAGTCCTGGCTAGCTCCCTGGAGGCCTCAGAATCAGCCACAAATCCCTACACTTTTCTCCTCCTCCTTCTGAGGCCAAGTGAAGTTCTCTCACCTCTCTCACTCCATCCCTTAATCCTTACCTACAATTCTCTTAACCCCAAGAATTGAGCCAGCATTAACTGTGAGAAAAGAAATTCCAAACATATGCTAATAGAGTTATTGTCCAATAGGTAATAAGCCTTAATTGCTCAGCTGTCTGATTCAAGCACACCTTTTAAGAGTTTCAGCCCTTTACAATAGTGTGTTTCTTGAAATCCTCATTATTTTTCTAATTTTGTCTACATGACCTGTAGAGTGTGTGTCCATGTGTGTGTTTATGTGTGTGTGTGTGTGTGTGTGTGTAAATAGAAGTGACATTATGTATTGTAAACAATATTGTGTATGTGTCTATGAACAATACCATTTCTGTTTTTCCCCCATTAAACTTCATTTATATGTCCTCTCTTTTGATACTTAGGATTTCTTCCCATGATTCCATTTTAATATATAATTCTAAAAACAGTCCATGTTCCCCTTTACCCATCTTGTTCATTTTGAATAAGTTGTAATCTACAAGACTCAAATTCCAATATGAGACACTGTGCATCAAATATGAAATAAACTTTAGCTCTCCTCATGCTAGACTCTCTAGAAACTTTCTTGTTACTCCCACTTTGTGCTTACATATGTAGACATCTGAAGCCATGGGGTTTATTGACACAAATTTTATTATGTTGATTCTCCTGTGAAAACATCTGGACATTTCCATGTCTATTCTTGCTGTGATATAGATATTATAGCTGGCTTGGAGAATACATGTAGACCGTTTTCCACTTTCCCCTTCTCTCAAAAGTTATGTTGTTCCTTCTTCTAAGCCAATGGTGCTAGGACATAATTCAGAGAATATTATAAGCATAAGTAAATAAATGACATAAACCAGCAAATAAATATCTAGATTAATACATAAACACATATTCATGCATGCATATTGACACATGTGTGTATTCACATATTTATATGGCTTAGGTGGTAAGGACACAGTTCTGAAACACAAGAAAAGAATGTATAATGATAGGAATCAATAGCAATTAAAGTTGGCAGAGAGGATACTTGTGCGACTTTCATGTGATGAATATCTATATAATCTTCTGGATTATGAAAGGATCTTTCAGTAGCCAGCATATGGATTATATCTCATCTGGTCAGGGAAACATTCACCTTATTTCCTGTGATTGTTTTTAAACCCAGATAGTAGATACTTCTATATCTGATTGGAGATGGCTTGGTTCTCATTGCCTAGGAAAGGCAGTGTATTGTAGTCACTCAGAGAATCTCGGTTTGATTCCCACTTCAGCCACTTTTTACTTTTGTGATTTTTGACAAATCACTTAATTTTTCTAGATCTTCATTTCCTCACCTATAAAATTATACTGGACAGCCTGTAAGGCCCCTTTTCATTTAAAATTCAATTTTGAATGGTATCTAATAAGCAAAAAACAATGAAGACTCATCATCTTCTATGTTTCTTATCACCTGCATAGAACTATAAGTAACCAATCAGGGTGATAAAGTAATTGTATACATTTCTAAGTTATAGGAATCTCATATGGATGTCCCTCATTTCTGGAATGCTTTCTGTCCTAAAATCTGCCTATTAATTTTCCTGACTTCTTTTGAATCCTAACTAAAATCCCACCTTCTACATGAAGCCTTTCCCCTCTTTATTCTATCACCTTCCATCTATTAATAATTTTCTATTTATCCTGTATATAACTTCTCTGTTTATATTTCTTTGTATGTTGTTTCCCCAGCAGAATAATTCCTTGAAGTCAGAGACTATCTTTTTGTATCCCCAATGGTTAGCACAGTGCCTGGCATACAGTAAGGGTTTAAAAAATGTTTATTGACTAAGTTATTGAAGAAAATTCCAGGGATATTCCTTGGTTATTTCTTTGCATGCGTGTAAAAATAAATTGTGTAATTTGACCAAATATACAATAGCCATTCATGACTTTTTCTGGATATTTTTATGATTCACTATTTAACAAAAGATAAGAGTAATTATCACTTTTACTATTTATGAATGAAAATTACTGAAAAATAACATTTCCCTGTGAACTTTATAATATATGTGAGCTTCCATTGTCCTGATTTTCAATATTTATTTTTTTAAAAAGACAGTTTCATTTTCACTGGGAACATATTAAAGAGATTAAAACAAAAGTTCATGGAATAATTTAGTTCCAGAGATGGAAAAGACCTTAGATAACATCTGTTATGACTTCTAACTAAATTGTGAAATAACATTTACCAAAAGTGAATCAGCATTTCAAAAATTGCATAGGAATCCTAATTTTATCATATCTCAACAAACCACAGAATAACAACAACAACGAAAGAATAACATAAAGAACACAGGAGTGAAAATTATTCACCAATTATATTTACCCATCTGTAAAACTGTTTTAGTTATAATTGTTCCTTTTCAATGATCTCAGAGGTTCAGACAAGGGATCTTTTCTATTCTTCTACAGGTTACGTTCATATTAAGAACTGTTGCTCCAGTCCATAGGGCTTACAGTAGGGGTTTAAGGTGAATTCAATAATAATTTATTTTCCTATAAAGAAAAAAATAAAGGAGGAATCAAAGCTATTGGCAATATTTTAGCATATCCAAACAATAAAGAACTATGTTAGTCAGCATATTTTCTCCTTATATTTCAATTATTCTTATCACAAATACATTTTCACTGAAGTTTGACATTAAGATCTTTTATATCTTAAAGAAGGGAAAGGGACCTGTATGTGCAAGAATGTTTGTGGCAGGTCTCTTTGTAGTGGCCCAAAACTGGAAACTGAGTGGATGCCCATCAATTGGAGAATGGCTGAATAAATTATGTTATATGAATATTATGGAATATTATTGTTCGGTAAGAAATAACTAGCTGGATGATTTCAGAAAGACCTGGAGAGACTTGCATGAACTGATGCTGAGTGAAATGAGCAGAACAGGAGATCATTATATACTTCAATAACAATACTATATGATGATTGATTCTGATGGACATGACCCTCTTCAACAATGAGATAAACCAAAGCAGTTCCAATAGAGCAGTAATGAATTGAACCAGATATACCCAGTGAAAGAACTCTGGGAGATAACTATGAACCATTACATAGAATTCCCAATCCCTCTATTTTTGTCCACCTGCATTTTTTATTTCTTTCACAGGCTAATAGTACACTATTTCAAAATCCGATTCTTTTTGTACAGCAAAATAACTGTTTGGACAGGTATACTTATATTGTATTTAATTAACTTTTGTTAGTTAACATTTATTGCTAGGCTCAACTTTTACTAGATCTTTAGACTTCCTAACATATGCTATATTGGACACTTTTGTGTTCATTCTCATTTCCTACCCCTGCTTTCACTTTTAGTAATAGCAGCAGTAGCAGCTAGAATGTACATAACACTTTTAGTTTTGTCAGTAAATAAATATTTATCAAGCACTATGTTCAGTAAACTATGGTACAAAATGGCAAGATGGACCTTGGTTTTGAGAAGGCCTCAGTAAAATTGAAAAGAAAATAAATAACTATATACAAACAATGTATGTATGCGTATATATATATATATATATATATATATATATATATATATACACAAGGAAACTAGCATAGCAGGAAGGTATGATAATTAGGTGAGATTAATAAAGGTCTTATAGAAGGTGGGATTTTGGTCAGGAATTAAAGAAAAATAGTAGATGTAGATGAGAAATGAGAGTATTCTATTCAAGGAAGAGAACTAATGAAAATGTTCAGTGTTAGAAAATGGAATATCTTGCTCCAAGAATCATAAGGAGCCCTCTGTCAATGGATCTCAATATGTGAGTGGGGTAAAATGTGTTAGAAGACTGGAAAGGAGAGTGTATATGCATGTATGTGTAATAAAGTATGAAGAACCTTGAACATCAAACAGAGGACCTTAGTTCACAAATATTTTATTTTATCCTCAACAAGCAACAAGCAGATAAACAAACAAAATAACCCTGAGTAGGTATTTTTCCCCACTGTATGGACAAGAAAATTAAATTTAAATTATTTCCTTGTGGTCACACAGCTAGTAAGTATCTGAGATTTTATTTGAACTCAGGTCTTTTTTAAAATTTTAATAGCTTTTTATTTACAAGTTATATGCATGGGTAATTTTACAGCACTGATAATTGCCAAACCTTTCATTCCAATTTTTCTCCTCCTTCTCCCCACCCCTTCCCTAGCTGGCAGGATGACCAATACATGTTATATATGTTAAAGTATAAATTAAATACAAAATAAGTATACATGTCCAAACCGTTATTTTGCTGTACAAAAAGAATCGGACTCTGAAATATTGTACAATTAGCCTGTGAGGGAAATCAAAAATGCAGGTGGACAAAAATATAGGGATTGGGAATTCTATGTAATGGTTCTTAGTCATCTTCCAGAGTTCTTTCTCTGGGTGTAGCTGGTTCAGTTCATTACTGCTCCATTGGAACTGATTTAGTACATCTCATTGCTGAGGATGGCCAGGTCTATCAGAATTGATCATCATATAGTATTGTTGTTGAAGTATATAATGCTCTCCTGGCCCTGCTCATTTCACTCAGCATCAGTTCATGTAAGTCTTTCCAGGCCTTTCTGAAATCATCCTGTTGGTCAAACTCAGGTCTTAACATATTTCATTTTAAAAAGCTTAATTCTTTGATAGTTTCTCTAATTAGCTATATTGGCTTTGCTAAATACATTTCTCTGTTTCCACTTAAACTGTGTTAGCAGACTATATTCTTCAAAACCTCCCTTATGCTTTAGTTAAATTTTCTTTTTAAGTTTCAGGGATCCCCACCTTATTGAATTGTTTGATATTCTATCCCTCTTCTTTCATGAGTTCTAACATCATTCTCAGTGCCTCCTATAGTTTCTGCTATCTTTTCTTTACCAATTAGCTTTCTATTATTAATCATAATAAAGTGAAATTTGAAAAAAGTGATTTGAAAAAAGTGAAATCTCTTTTATTTGCTAATCCATTCTTCAAAATTTACCAAAAAAAGGGGGGGGGGATTTCATAGCACTCACCAGTAACAAGATGAAGACATTAATTTATTGATTCTATCCTTCAACAAATATTTATTAAGAAGCCACTATAGGTAAGGTACTGGAACAAATGCTGGAAACACAGACATAAAAAGAAGTCATTCTCTATATGCAAAGAACTTAAATTCAGTTGAACCTAATTCATAGTTCCAATACTAGTTCTTTTTTTTTTTTCATAGATCATACAATTCTAACTATGAGAAGATCATTTGAACATCTGACTATGGTACACTTTAAAAGATAGAAATAAAAACAAAACAGGATAAATTGCTAAAGGAACTATTATAATTCTGAAATATAGTTTAATTTTCTATCAAAATAGAACTCTAAAATAGAAGTGGTGTATTTCTACTTCAAAGATCCGGCAATGGTGTCTTCATAGCTTCTCTCCTCAACTCTGTAAAGTTACACGTTATCTACAGTAGAAAAAAAAATATTATAGTCATTTCCCTTAGGGGTGCACTTATTTTCATAGTTGTAAATTATAAATGTTATGAATGCACTTTGACCTTAATAGAAATCCAAATATATTTCAGATTTATTGTGTATTTCATACTTTGGAATCTGTTTGCAAATTTCCAACACATCTTCTCAGAAAACTAAACTACTACTCATTTTTATTTTTAAATGCTAAACTTACTATTAATTAAATAAACACTGTAGTAAAAAAAATAAAGAAAAAAAAGATTCCTCTAACATTTTATATCAAATCTTTGAACTACTTAAATTCTAAATTAACTCTATTTATCCTTAAACTTGTTTTGATCATGGAATAAATAACTGCCTATCAGACTATCATAATAAGAAAATGAATTTTTTCCTTCATGGCCTTACTAGTCACACTGACAATAAGATATAGATAGATAGATCCATATATGTATATATATATATATATATATATATATATATAATATACACACATATACATACACACATACATATATATGTATATATATTCACTTCAAAAGAATAGTTCTTTTAGAATCATAATTGTCATTTTTAACTATACTTGGTATTATTGCACCCATGTCTATTTCCCCCTATGCTGTCTCTCATATCTCTTTATATAAGTAGCAGATTCAGACTTTCCTTTGGAAATGGCCTTTTTATCAGTATAAAAAGTCCAGGGACTTCCTTATTAGATATAATAAGCATCTTTAATTTGTACCAGAATACTGCCTCTGGGACTTTTGTACATAATCTCTTAAAAACCTCTGCATTATTAGCCAGAAAATGAGATTTCTCTCTTTTGGTCACATGCATACCAATGATATTTCTAAAATCAAAATACTATCTTTTATTGAATAATACTGTAAAATAAAGTAACAAGCATTTTAAAGATTTGAAAATTCTGCTTGCAGTCAGTTAGTTTTATTTTGACAGAGAGGCAATTTGTGTATAATAATATTTAGTGTACATTTAAGTATTGATTTGAATTTCTATCTCCATTAGATAATTCATTAAATGAGTTTCCTTTTTTTTTTTGAGATATCAGTCTTTTAGTAAATCTAAAATTCTGCCAAATTCAGGATGGGGGTTGGAAGAATTTCAGCAAATCAGGAAACTGAATTTGGAATTTACTATTAACAATATCAGCAAGAACTAATCCTAGCACTAACACCTTCATTCTGTAGATCACTTTAAGGACAGACTCCTTGGAATGAGTGAGGTAGACTTGATTTTACTTCCGTTTTAGATTTAAACCTGTGTCTCTTTATTCTTTGTCCAATGTTCTTTTTACCTGCTTTTTTTTTAAAGCATTGACCAAATTAGTTTTCTTTTTTTTAAAATTCAACTACTAATTTTTTTTAAACCCACAAATTACATGATATAGTTTCATTCCAGTTTGTGCTGATGGGTGTAGAATATAGGAAAAATAAATAAAATACCTTTCATTTGTGTATGAGATAGAAACAGTATTTATTTGTACTTTTAAAATATTTTGTATGAACTTTTTTTTTGCAGAAACAACCCAAAACAATAAAATTATTTCTAAATAATATTTTGTTATAGTAAAAAGCATTTATTATGTCAAAAACAAGTTTTTAATCTCCTAGTGTTTTAAATATAGTACTAAGATATTAGACATACCAAAAATGGCAAAAATGGCCTTCACTGTCAAAGAGTTAAAACTCTGATGTCGGAGACAATATGAAAATAGTTATGTACAAAAAATGTATATAGAATAAAGTGGAGATTATCTTAGAAAGAAGGTAATAAAAGCAATCAGAAACAGTTTTCTCTAAGAAATGGGATTTGAATTGAGACTTGAAGGAATCCAGAAAAGGTAGGAGGTAGAAAAAGGGAGGGAGAGAGAGAAAGAGAGAGAGAGAGAGAGAGAGAGAGAGAGAGAGAGAGAGAGAGAGAGAGAGAGAGAGAGAGAGATGTCCAGATATTGGAGATGGTCAGTGATAATGAACATTAAAGAGATGAAATGTCTTGTGTCAGGAATAGCAATGAGATCAGTAGCAACAAGATAGAAAGTACTGTGGAGGGAAGGTGAATAAAGATTAGAAATGTTGAGCTTGGGAATACCATGAAGCAGGTTATATAGTAGAAGTTTATTTCTGAAGTGCTTTTCCATGCTACTGCTGCACCCACATCTCATAAGCACGTGACTAACATAGCAAAAACTACATCCTTTCATCAAGATGTGTACTTTCTACTGATTCATACTTGTTCATACTTATTAAAATAGTGTATCTCACAATTTTAGAGACATCCATTCTGTAGAAGAAAAAATAAACATGTAACTGTTCATCCTAGTGTGCAGAGTTTATTGCCAACATTGAAGAAAAGCAATTTTTCACGAATAAGGAATAGTCTCAAGAATATACGAGAGCATTTTCAACTCAGATGATAATTTAGATGTTCAACAAATCAATTTCAATGCTTTTCTTCTGAGAAGGTGAATCTATTCACCAATTCAAACATGTCCTTGGTCATGTCCAGTGGGGACTAGGTCTTTATCCTACTACCATCTGTTTATTTAGTAAAATGAATTACCATCACAAAGAGAAACAATAATCCATATATGTTTCTCATTGAAATTGGTATTTGTGATTTGCATGCTATAATACTCATTTTCAGAGATGAGGTTTTCTTGGAAATCTTTTTTTCTCTTCATAGATAATCCCTCATAGATAAAAAGGATTTTGTAATTTTTTTTTACATTTACACTGATGAAAAGGACATCATCTTTTAGAAATTAAAAGGTTTTTGAAGAAAGTATCTTCTTAGTGATTCTGGGGAAAATCAAGTCTTCAGAAGCTCCATAGCACTGACATCTTGATCCAAAAGAATATGGTCAAAGTAAATAAAAAAAAAAATAAAAAAAAAATAGAGGTCAAAGTAAAAGCCTGAATTCACATGTGGGCAGCTCTTCAGAAGATATATTTCAAGGGGACAATTTAGCATCTACACCGTAATATTAGTCTTTCCAATCATGCCTTGGATCCCAGATCACAGGTTTCAGGGCAGACGACCTCACAAATGGTCCTATTACACTGTCCAATATCTTATTTAACAGTTGGGGAACCTGGTTTCCAAGAAAGATAGGAAATGACCATTGACTATTACTAAAAATCATATCCAGTCTCAAAGCATACCAATTTCATATCTTCAAAGTCATTCAAATGGAATTTGAGCTATCTGAGCCCATTCATACAAATAATATTTCTTCTTGCCCTGAGAATGTCTTTCCCCTCCTGCTCATCTTTACCACATCTTTTTCCTTTTGAACTAGATCAAGAAACTGTCTGCTTTCAAGAAACTTCCTACTTGGTAAATGATTATTCATTTTCAAAGTGGAGAAACTAAAACTTTATTTCATAAAATCTATACATATATATGAAAAATGAACTTTTTTTGTAGAGGGCCAGAACTCTAAAAACATATACTTGAATCAAGGACAGTGGGGAGCTTATAGTTAAGCACCTACTCAGTGTGAGATAATGGTTCTCTAAACATATACTTAATGTGATCTAGTGATGTAATGGTTGCACATACTCAGTTGTTGTAGTGATATATTTTACTAAGGTACTTAAGAGAGAGTCTCTCAGACACAGAGAGAAAAGTCTCTCAGCCACATCAGTGGAAGAATCACGGTCACAGACACAGAGAAAACTTCAGATGCTAGATTCTATCTTTGAGCAGCCTTGTGGTGGCTCTCCTGCCTTCATCACTTCTCCACCTAAAGACCAAGGCCCATCCAGAGATCCTCCAGAAAGGTAGCCTGGACATTACACTTATTAATTTAATTTATTCAGTAGATTTAGGGAGTATAAAAATAAGAGACCAAGAAGAACATAGCAGCTTTTCAAATATTTAAAAATGCTTACGATGCTACTTCTAAATGTTTTCTGTATAGTGAATATTTATGATGTTATTACCAATATTAATATAACATAGTCATCTGTCTTCTTATAATGCTAGTTTTCCTTTAAACATCTTTGTCTAAAACATTTTCTCTCTCTCTCTCTCTCTCTCTTTCATTCCTTATGTTCCTCTCTTCCTTCCTCTCTTCCTCCCTCTCTGGACGATAGACCTTGTGACTTGTCTCTGGCTTTTATAATGAGGATGACTTGATGAAAAAAGGATGGTCAAAGGATTTAATGAATCTGAATAATCGAAAGCAATAAGATGATAATTCAAAAGTTTCTGCTTGATTACATAATTCACTTTATCAAGACTTAATAACATTTTTTTTCTTGAACTTCATTAGGAAGATTTCCTTTTCTGCCCTGTCTCTTCATAATCAATAAAAACCAGATCTCAGCTTCTGATTCATTGTCATTAGTGCTTTTTACAAACAAAAGCTTTGGTTTCTCCATTTGGAAAATGACTGGCCTTATGCTTGTGATTTGCAGACATAGATAGATAGATAGACAGAAATATATATATATATATATATATATGTACCTACATATATATGTATCTACATATATATATATATGTGTGTGTGTGTGTGTGTAGAGAGATATGCATATACATAACAATTGATAAGTATTTCATATTTTAACTAAAACCACAGAGTGAATACAATATTGTATCAGAATTTTGAAGAATTAGTTATATCCAAAGATAGGAAGCTACTTCAGTAGATTTGTTAATACTAAAACAAGATACATTTCTTGTACTATATATTATTGCAATTATTGAAATATTCTTATACTACATATTATACCAATCAGAAGATCTATTACAAAAGAAATTGTATTAATTCTTTATTAGACATCACAATGTCTAATATGTGAACATGTGGACCTTCCTGGTTCTAATTTCCAAACAAAATGAGATAAGCATCTATCCTACTGAAATAGATTATACATGTATTTGGAAGCAGCTGATTAAAGAATTTGCCTTCAAAGCTGCTTCAGACTTTGAGTGATTGGTCAGTTTCTTTAATTTTCTGAAGGATATTAAATTGTATACAAATTTCCTGCTTTTCATTCCCATGAATCTCCATGGTTCAAAGATATCCACTTCCTTCAGTGTTGCAGATGTCTATTTCAGGATATAACAGCTAACTTTAGGATAAACATCCACATATCTTCATGCATTTTACATATTTTTACATGTTTTGTAAGTTTTGATTATTGTGATCATCTTCCTTTGGAAATACTTGTTTTTGTTTTTGATCCAACTAAAATGAGTTGACCAGGTTTAAACCCAATATCACAGAACTGGTCTGCTGAGGTAGGTTTGAGTGAAGAAATCACTTTTCAGATTCTCTAAACAAGGGGTGATTTTGCAGTCTTCTATTTATTGTTCTATTCTAATAACATTGAAAATATTTGTACATTTAAAAATTTCACTAATAATCTATATAATCTTTAGGCTAATGTTGACCTTATGATATGCCAATTTCATATATGCTTGAATGTAAAAGGCTGAAACCCTTAAAAGGTGTGCTTGAATCAGACAACTGAGCACTTAAGACTAATTACCTATTGGATAATAACTCTATTAACATATATTTGGAATTTCTCTTCTCTCCGTTAATGCTGGCTCAATGCTTCGAGTTAAGAGAATTGTAGGTAAGGATTAGGGAGTGGATTGAGAGAGGCAAGAAAACTTCACTTGGCCTCAGAAGGAGAAGGAGAAAGGTGTGAAGATTCTAAACTCTAGAATATAGGAGAGATCCTTGGCAAAATTCCTGGCAGTTTTGTCTGTCTCCTTCACTCCTCCCCCTAAAGACCAAGTACTTAAGCTTATCCTGTCTCTGGCTCACTCTGAGGCCTCCAGAGAGATGGCCCAGACTACACATTTGAAGATAAATTTTAAAGGGGCGGAGCCAAGATGGCAGAGAAGGCACACATGACATTCTAAGCTTCTCTCACACCCTCACTACTAATTACTAAATTTAGCCCCCCAAAATAGCACTTGACTGGTAAAATTCCTGAAGATTGGAAGTACAACTCACCAGCCAAAGATAATCAGGAAAATCACTAGAAAAGGTTTTTCCTGAGCTGTGGGAGCAATCCAGCACAAGCAGGGAGATAAGAGAGGCTAGCATCCAGAGCAGACTGGGACAAAGGCTGTCTCTGTGGCTGGAAAATTTACAGGGAGCACTCTAGCACAGGTTGGTTACTCTGCTTTGGTTGCAAAGCAGTAGACGAGCAGAGAAATTAAAGCCAAAAGTAGAGGATACTCCAAAAAACTTCAGAACCTAACAGGATCTGGCTACACCCACCCAAAACCAGAAGTGAGTGACTGAGCACAAACCACAGCACAGTTGTGCAGCCACATTCTGCAGCATGGGGCTTTCACATGGGGCAGTCACAAATCTGCACAGCACGGGGGCAACCTCTAATCTGCACAGTGGGAGGCTCAGCTTGGGGCAATAGAACTTGTGCAGCACAACTGTGCTCTCCAGGACAGAGACATTTCTGATTCCTTGCGAGGCTATTCACAGGGCAAGTGCCAATACCAACAGTGGGCATCTGCCTGGAACACTTTTGCTGCTCAGCCTCTAGCCACAAGAAAATCAGAAACTTTATGAGCAAAACTACAAAACACTTTCCACACAAATTAAATCTGATGTAACCAATTGGAAAAATAGTAAATGATCTTGGGTAGGGTGAGCAAATATAATAAAGATGACAATACTATCTAAACTAATCTATTTATTTAGTGCTATACCAATCAGACTCCCAAAAAACTATTTTAATGACCTAGAAAAAAATAACAACAAAGTTCATGTGGAAAAACAAAAGATCAAGAATTGCAAGGGAATTAATGAAAAAAAAATGTGAAATGAAGGTAGCCTAGCTGTAACAGATCTAAAATTATATTATAAAGCAGAGGTTACCAAAACCATTTGGTATTGGCTAAGAAATAGACTAGTTGATCAGTGGAATAGGTTAGATTCAATGGACAAAACAGTCAATAACTTTAATACTGTAGTGTTTGACAAAAGAACTCACTGTTTGACAAAAATTTCTGGGAAAATTAGAAACTAGTATGGCAGAAACTAGGTATTGACCCACACTGAACACCATACACCAAGGGAAGGTCAAAATGGGTTCATGATCTAGGCATAAAGAATGAGATTATAAATAAATTAGAGGAACATAGGATAGTTTACCTCTCAGACCTGTAGAAGAGGAAGGAATTTATGACCAAAGAAGAACTAGAGATCATTATTGATCACAAAATAGACACTTTTGATTATATCAAATTGAAAAGTTTTTGTACAAACAAAACTAATGCAGACAAGATTAGAAGGGAAGCAATAAATTGGGAAAACAGGTTTACAGTCAAAAGTTTCTGATAAAGTCTTCATTTCCAAAATATATGGAGAATTGACTGTAATTTATAAGAAATCAAGCCATTCTCCATTTGATAAATGATCAAAGGATATGAACAGACAATTTTCAGCTGAAGAAATTGAAACTATTTCTTGCCATATGAAAAGATGGCAAGTCATTATTAGAGAAATGCAACTTAAGACTCCTCTGACATACCACTACACACCTATCAGATTGATTAGAATGACAGAGAAAGATAATGCAGAATGTTGGAGGGGCTATGGGAAAACAGGGACACTAATATGTTGTTGGTGAAATTGTGAACACATCCAGCCATTCTGGAGAACAATTTGGAACTCTGCTCAAAAAGTTATCAAACTGTGCATATCATGTGATCCAGCAGTGTTACTACTAGGCTTATATCCCAAAGACATCTTAAAGAAGGGAAAGGGTCCTGTATGTGTTCGAATGTTTGTGACAGCCCTCTTTGTAGTGGACAGAACCTGGAAACTGAGTGGTTGCCCATCAATTGGAGAATGGCTGACTAAATTGTGGTATATTAATATTATAGAGTAATATTATTGTTCAGTAAGAAATGACCAACAGAATGATTTCAGAAAAGCCTGCAGAGACTTACATGAACTGATGCTGAGTAAAATGAGCAGGACCAGGAGACCATTATATAATTTTACAATAATACTATATGATGATCAATTCTGATAGACCTGGCCATCTTCACCAATGAGATGAATTAAATCAGTTCAAGTGGAGCAGGAATGAATTGAACCAGCTATGACCAGCAAAAGAACTCTGGGAGATGACTAAGAACTATTACATAGAATTCTCAATCCCTCTATTTTTGTCCACCTGCATATTTGATTTCCTTCACAGTCTAATTGTACACTATTTCAAAGTCTGATTCTTTTTGTACAGCAAAATAACTATTTGAACATGTATACTTATTTTGCATTTAATTTATACTTTAATATATTTAATATGTATTGTTCAGTCTGCCATCTCAGGGAAAATGTGGGGGGAAAGAGGGGAAAAATTGGAACAAATGATTTGGCAATGTCAATGCTATAAAATTACCCATGCATATAACTTCTAAATAAAAAGCTACAATAATAAAAAAGATATTTACAATTGAGAAATAGGATATAATAGTAGGAAGAATGATGTATAAATGACTGGGATGAACCCTGAAACTGGCCCCCTTCAGTTTTAGCAATGTGAGTGAACTCTGAAACTCTGACCCACCTTTCAGGGTAGTTCAGTGGTTTCATTCTGTTGGAAATCTTAATGGGGTCTAGTTGTACCCTCTGTTGAGTTAAAGATTAGCCCAGGACCACTCCCAGTAGCTGAAACTTAAATGGTCTCATTCAGTTGGAGATCTGAACCTGATATTCCTATTGAGTGGCTTGAAATTCCAAGATAAGTACTCTCTTTTTAACTGGAAATCTAGGCCTACGGGCATTGAACAGAAGCCTCAGCCTCAGATGTCTTATAAAAAGACAACCCTGAACGCCAAATTTCATGTTACAGATGAAGAAATTATTATCCAGATAGGTTGTGTAAATTCTTTAACCTCACACAGGTAGGAGTTTTCAGATAGAAAAGAAGAAGGCTCCAAGGGAGTAAGAAAAAAGGATAGCTAAGATTTTATAAGAGTAGAACATGGCGGGAAAAAGCCTTTAACATTGGTTCCTGCTGAGAAACCTAAATTTTCAAGCCTAATTGAAACAACACAGAGAAGAGTACTGTATATTTGTGTTGCTGTATGAGACTGTTAATATCGAAATAGAAAAGGAAAGCTTTAAAGTATGATAAACAATTCTAAAGTACCACACAATTTTAAGTGGGGTTCATTCTGGCATGTTTCCATGTGCTTCTATTCTATTCATGCTTGGATAGTATCCCATGTTTTAGACTGATACTTTGTGCTATTAAATTTTATAATGGAATAATTAAATATATAGTCTTGATTAGGATTTGGATTTGGAGAAATTGGTTGAACAAGAATAAGAAGAGGTTTGAATATATTCCTCCAGTATGGGGAATACTATAAGCTTTTTTAAAAGTCCAATTGCTATATGTTCAAGATTATTTAATAAAATTGGCATCTACAAATTTTGAGGTGTGAAAATCGAGGGTAAGAGAGCCTATTGTGCAGATTTTGTGAAAGAATTCATAAACCCCAATAAATACAGGAATGAGATTTGTGGCAGAGAGTGGGTTTATTTATTCTAAGAAATCAATATGCTAAGTAAGAAGACAGCTTTCTTAGAGGGCAAAATCCTTAGGACTTCTGTAAAGATGGATTTATACTGAGAAGAAAATATCTTCATCAGTGGGCTAAATCCAGAGGGGCATTTAGCAAAGATTTGGGGTTCCGAGTTGTCTTTTATTAGGCTTCTGAGGTTTGAGGCTGAGGAGGTTAAGGGCTAATTTTTTGATTCAAGAGAGGGCAATGATTATGTTTGTTGGTGGACAAGACCTCCAAGTGAAGGACATTACTTATCATGAATGGGTGTGGCCCCTCCCAGTAGCCAAGAAGATTTGGGAGTCATGAGCACCCTTCCCCTAAAGGTTCTTTTCTGACCCTTCCCCCCAAAAGATCTCAGTTTATATTATATCCACAGATATTTTAAGAATTTTCAACCTAAAAGGGAGTTATAAGAAGTACCATAAACACTCAGAGGAAACAGTTTGTTACAGAGCACTTTTTTCACCACTGTAAAGTTTGTAATAAAATGACAAAGGAAAAAAATTTAACAAAAAGACATCTCTCATCTCCTATAACTAATACTTGAATAAATACTATAAATGAGTAAATAAAAATTCAAAAATAAGAGATAAATGAGATTTCCATCAAAAGAAGAGGAAGTTTTATGCTGTTAGTGACTGTTCCTGGCACAGAGTCTTGCTTCATAAAACATCATACTGTGGGCAAGCATGTTTAAAAGCAGGAGCAAGGCCCCAGGGCTTTATGGGATAAAGTTAAGCTCTGCTCTGAGATGGCCATGATTTTCCCTGTTCCACTTTTTCTTATGATTCAATTTATTTGTAAACTGACTGGCCTTAGATTGTTTTCCTAGTACCTCCATATGTAGAAGATACAAAGATCATAGCAGGCATAGAATAAATGACTAAGGATAGACAAGAGATATGGTTTAATAGAGCAGAAATCAAGAGAAGGAAGGAGAATGTAAAATATTTATTTTAATATTTTTATTGTCAATTATATGCCAGGTACTGTGTTAAGCCCTGAGTATATAAAAAGAGGAAAAAGATAGACCCTAACTTCAAGGACCCTACAATCTGATAAATACCAACATTCTAGTGACAACCAATTCTGCTCTCTCTGACATGTAAATATTTATTATTTTATTTTGTGAACATTCATATTCAAACACATTCAAAGCTTTGTATGGTGGATAATTAGCTTCAAAATAAGGAAACATGTAAAAGGTTGTATGATCCTGAACAGATTATACATTATGCCAGTTCTCTTGTCAACTTTTTCAGACTCTAAGGTACAGGGAAGGAGCTAATCTGCATTGATAGGAATTCTTCATATAAGACTTCCCTGTTCCTATAAGTCACAGGTTCAGTCCTGGTCACTATCTACTGTTCAAACACATGTGTGTGTAGTAAATTATACATTGGCTATCTGAAAAAGTACTTTTTATTTATTTTAGTGGTTAGATCTGGCAAATTATTTCTCCAGTTGGGGATTCATTAATGTTATCCACATTTAGTTTCTTTCTGTATTTCTTTTCATTTTAATCTTGATTTTTACTTTCTTTCTTATGTGTGTGTAAATATATATATATATATATATATATATACATATATATATATATATATAAAAAAAGAATCAAAGTCTGTTGTATAGTCACATAAAGAGAATATTTTTTTTAAATATATGGAATTTTTTAGTTCATGGCTTGGGTTTAGGGAACTTGTTTTCTTTATAAATCAACTATATATCATTATCATTGCACTTGAACTTTTTGAACTCATCTGCCATAATCCACAGATATTTTGAGAATGGTTTTAAAAGCAAGAACTTATTGACCATCCACTTATTATTCCTTCAATACAAACGTAAGAGCATATCATAATAATTCCTTTCATGGAAGAAGAAAAAAGTGAGAAATATAGAAAAATCCTACATGAAGAATCCAGCAATAAAGTGTCATAGAGAATTCTGATGAAATTTCATTAGACAAAATTCAACAAATATGTATTAAATATATCCTATATGGAATGAACTATTCAAGTTCCATATCCTCAAAAAATTATAATTGAATAATAGGAAGATCACTTATATGCAAATTATTATAATGAAAAACAAATCACTTTAAGAAAATAAGAAATACGAAAAAAATTCTGTGACTGAATTAAGGAAATGAAAACTAATTCCAAACTGAAGGAAAGCTCTTTAGCTTAAATATTTTATTGTTCTCACATTGAAAGATGTGTTTCCCTATAGTCCAAATGTATATATATATATGTGTGTGTGTGTGTGTGTACATATATATATATATATATATATATACATGTGTGTATATATATATACATGTGTATGTATATATGTATGAACATATATATATATACATACATAAATATAAATTAAATATAGAGTACCATATTTATCATATTCATCCTAGAAGATTTGTTATTTTCTGATATCTTGTTGTTATTACTACCTACACTGAACTGATAATATTGGGGGGGAAATGGCAAAAAGCATCAATATTTTGGCTTATTTTTAGATTGTAATATTTTTCATTCCTAAAAATGGTTCAGAACAATAATAAACATTTATATAGTACTTGCAAATTTGGAAATAAAATATATAATTTTAACTGAGCTTCCCAATAACCTTATAAGATAGGTTATATATGAGTGTTTTATTCCCATTTTACAGAAGCGGAACCAAAGCTTAGAAAATTGAAGCAATTTACCCATGGCCCAAGAGATAATAAATATCTGAAATAAGATTAAGATTCAGTTTTTTTGTTCCTCTAAGTCCAGCATTCTGTTTATTATCCAATGCAACCTCTTTGATTTTGATTTTTTTTTTTTTTTGCTTATTGTTCTAATATGTGCTTTAAGAACACAAATACACACGTACTTTTATATAGGGCCAGGATTTTTTTTTTCTTTTTCTGAAGATCATAGCCTACTAATTTAAAAGTTTCTCATAGAATACTAAACATAGTCCAAATCAGGCCCACATTTCCTTGTATTGTTAACATGGTTGTATAACGAAGATTGTAGTAAGTTGGAACATTTTACAAAGAAATACTTCAGGGTAGGCATGCAGCTGTATTGCAAACTCTATTGCAGTGACAAACTCAAGCACAATATCAAATGGGACAGTGTCTGTACACAGCAGCTGTTCAATACATGATGTTAACTTTCTGCCTAACTCATTCCAAGGCTATGAAATGCTAGAAGATATAATTTTAAAGGGAACAGCTAGAGGGGCACTCTACCTGTGTATTGCTATAGATAAAGAGTCAGAATCACTGAATTCAAAAGGCCACCCTATCAGCTACTTGGTTATGAAGTAAATGTCAGATAGTGCTCATATCTTAGTGGGTATAGAAAAGACTGTCTGTCAGCTACCTGTGCATCTCTTCATATATCCACAATGAACATGTAAATAACACAAAGTTCCTGAAACCAGAATGATATAGTATATAAGAAACATATAAATGTAGACAAATTTTCTTTCCTCCACTTTTAAGTCCAAGATAGTAAAGGATAAGTAACTGAAGTTTAAATATTCTGTGGAGAGAAACCAAATATGGAAGGATAACTTTAGTAAAAGCCCAATTAGAGAATCAATGTGCCAGTTATAACAATTTAAATAAAAGAACATTTCCAGATACCATAGCATAATGGCTTTTTGTTTCTTAAGAATGTCAATACAAATGAGTCTTCTCTTCAGTCATTAACTGTCCATTGGGAAACATGAGCTAACAATCATTGCAAAGATGTCTTTATGAAATCCAAGAAGACATTTTTAGTGCTGCGTAAGTTAAAGTTCCCATTTCACATTTGAAGTAATTGCACTCCACTCTTCAGTTATTAAATTATCAGAAATAAAGAATGTATCTATCCTTCACATGAAAATATATGCAACCTCTTCCTGAATGTCTCATAAACACAAATGCATTACATGCTGTCTAAAAGGGTAGAAATACCCAAGGCAATTGATAGCATTCAAATGTCTCCATGTCCTGTTTTCCCTTACAGTGTGACATTTGGATTATTTGAAATCAAAGAAAAATGTATATTTGGGAAATTGATTGGAAAATGAATTGCTTTGTTACAAAAAATGTGTATTAGGAAAAAAGTCTCAAGTTCATATGCTAAAAAAAATTGAAAAAGATAAAAAGGATGCTCCAGGATATGTAAAAGTAAACAGAATCAAAAAAGTAATTTTCAGAACAGAAACACAGCAGTGTATTTATGTGGCTTCTAATACTTTTAATAGAGTGAATATAGTGCAGAAATTGAAATCAGGAAGATAAGTTTAAGTCCCACCTAGGACAGAATTTTATTAATTAGGGGAGCAATTTTATTGTCTTGTCTGCAAATGGACAATAATAGCATTACCCAGTAGTTATTGTGAGTATCAAACAAGATAACATCTGTAAAATGCTTTGGAAACATTAAATTGCACTCTTATTTTACATATAGAAAGAATGAGGGCCAACTAATGGATAGTCTAGGTGCTTCAATGACATTTCACAATGGTAAAAGGACAAATAAAGGACTCCAGTCTGTTAAGTACACCAGGATGTCAGATACACAGGAAAATATGAATTAGAGACACATAACATACAGAGGCTTCAGTGAAGTTTTTTTAGTTTTGAAGGTCATAGCAACATTAATAAAATCAAGGTCTATTGTGTAAAAGAATATATGAAAAATGCCTTCTAATAATTATACATTCATATATATATAATAACTATATATATATATATATAATACCACTATGTTATAGCATATGGCATTTGTTTCCCTTTAAGATTTGTTAAATATTTAACATGTATTACTTTATTTGATCACCACAATAACCCTTTGAGATAAATAGTGTTATCACCATTTTCCAGAGAAGAAAACTATGGAGAAAAAAATGTAAGGAGATTTGACTATTGTCACATATCTAAGAAGTTTCTGAAGCAAGATTCAATGCATCTTCCCTACTTTGTTTTTTATTCTACCTAATAAGGCACCTAGATGCATTATATATGTATATTCAAATATAAATGTACTTATAGATATCTACAAATACATATATATATATATATATGTCTATATCTATATCTAGAAAGAGAGAGAGAGAGAGAGAGAGAGAGAGAGAGAGAGAGAGAGAGAGAGAGACAAAGGGACAGAGAGAGAAAGAGACAGAGGGACACAGAAGGAAGAGTCAGTGTTAGGAGAGTTGGCTGCAGCTCAGTGATCTATGAAAGAATATGAATTTTTTTTGCCAACTTTTCAAATCACCTTTAGAAAAAAAAAGCACAATAAGTGTTGCTCTTTTTAGTGATCTCTGTTGCAATATTTTCACTACTTCCAGACAAAGGATTAATGTGGCAAGAATTTCTTCAAGGCTTAAATATTAGGTCTTTGAATCTTTCTTCCTTTATCTCTCACCTCAAGCTTATTCCAAAGCTTCTTTTTCTAGGAGAATAAGTGAATGCTACCAGGGCAACAACATTAGATCTCAAAGGGTGGAAGAATTTTCCATTCAGTTAAAAGCTACTGCGAATGACAAAAGGAGTACAGCTGTTGAGATCTTCAGATTTCCAGACTTTTGTTCAAGGGATACTGGCTGGAAGAACAGAATAAAGTAGGAAAAATTCAAGTGGGATCTTTTAAGGTTAAATATATTGAGCCAATGTGCTTAATTTTTAAGACAATTACTCTTTTGTGAAACATTTTGAAGTGGATATTCTCTACCAGGGCCAGAAAAATAGTTTAAAGGGAATTTTGGTCAAGCTAATATATTAGCCTCATATTAGAAGAAGTGAAGGCTTCAGTAAGTTGTGCTTTCCATCCCCTTAGGGAAAGAGACTATAGTACTCTCCAGTGGCTGATTCACAGTCTAAGGATGGTATCTCAGGACCTACTTTTGATACAGATTCAGAATGAGCATTACATATTTGGATTGTAAATAAACTTTCTGCCCTGAAATTTACTCACATACTTATTGTTTTGTTTTCTTTTTTATTGGTTTCTCTTGACCTTCCACTGAGTAGATAAGCATAAATTCTAGTTTTCATCCCCATATTCTGACCAAATGTATGATTAATTATTACTTTGATAATAAAGATTAGATAATATAAAAGTTACAGAAGTGACTTGTTATTTATTAAAAATGAAACCAAAATGAGGTTGATGAACTACATAATTCGTTCTTGGAATAAGAACCTTTTTCCCCACTTAATTACTTTTTATTGAATTAAGATTGCAAAGTATAGATTTTGCTGCAAACTGGCCTACTGAATTTTCCTGTACAAGATGGTTCATCCCCCATCAATGTGCCTTAGCAGAGATTGTGTAAAGAGAAAGCCTTGGCTTTCTCACCCTTTTTACCTTCGTTTCTCCCTATACCTTCCTACCTTTGTTTAAGTGCTACTCTTTTTGAGATCTTTTCTGTTCTTCTAGTTACTAAGTCCCCTACCACACAAAATTAATCTGTATTTAATGTGAATGTTCCCCTTTTTTCTATGCATGTATTTGTATATATACACACTCATACACACACACACATATCTATGTGTGTGTGTGTGTGTGTGTTGCTTTACCTCAGTAATATGCAAATGCCTAAAGGACAGGGACGATTATATTTTTTGTCTTTGTATCCCCATAAGCTAGTATAGTTGTTGCTTGGTACATAGTATGTGATTAATATTAATAAGTGCTTGTTGAAATTAAATGAATTTCTTGAGAACTCCTTGGCAATACACTTAGATCACTGATCAGTTGGGGAATGGCTCTTTTTCTTTTAAATTTGAACCAGTTTCTTATATCTTATCTATTTACTTATATTTATAAACTTTTAACAGAGAAAACAACTTCAAATTTTTTCCAGTTAATTATTCCTTTTTGATATAAGTTTTATTAGATTTGTTTGTTGAAAAACATTTAAATCTTATGCAATCATAATTGTTCATATCATCTTCTGTTATCCAATCTATTTCTTAGTTATTCACGAACTTTTCTCCTACCCAGAATTAATAAGTATTTTATCCACATTTCTCTAATTGCTTAATGATGTGATATTTTATATGGAGATCATGTGGCAATTTAGAAATTATCTTCACATAAATTAGGAGATAATGATGTAAAGATTTTTGGTTTTTTTACACTGTTCTATTTTTCTAGAAGTTACTCTTAAATTTAGAGTCATTATTCCCAGTCACCTCCTTTTAAAAATTAAATATAAGGATATTAGATACATTTCCTTCTAGATATTGTAGACCAAATCAGTTCCATTGATTGTTCTTTCTCTAATTAAACTAAATTATTTTGGTAATTATTGCATTGTAGTAAAGTTCAAAATCTGACACTATTAAACATCTATTATTCACATTTCTCTTCAGTTTTCTCCTGATATTCTTGATTTTTTTTTTCTTCTATGGGCTTTTTTTTCCCCTAAAGCAATTGGGGTTAATGACTTGCTCAGGGTCACATAGCTAGGATGTGGCAAGTATCTGAGGCCGTATTTGAACTCAACTCCTCCTGACATCAGGGCTGGTGCTCTATCCACTGTGCATCCTAGCTGCCCCATATATAAGAGCTTTTTAATTATTTTTTTTCAAGTTCCAGGAAGTAATCATTTGATACTTTGATATATCATTTAATAAATACATTTATTTTTATCGTGCTGTCTTTTTAGTCATAGTCACTCATCTATTTATGTTTCTCTTTCTAGTTTCTTATCTTCTTACTTATAAAGTGTTTGTGTTCACTTTGTTGGTAGACTCTGAAGTACTTTCTGTTGTATTTTTAAATGGAATTTCTGGTTAAATAACTCCCTACTTGGTTTATCTAAAACATGCTGGTGTCTGGCTGGATTTATTTTATAACCTATAAGTTTGTTGATGGTATTAATTAATTAAATTATTTTTAGTTGTCCCTTTAGATTTTCCATATCATATAATATGCAAATGAGATGATTTTATTTTTTTCTTTATCAGTGGTTATTTCCTAAATTCTTTTTCTTATCACTATAGCTGGTATTTCTAGTACTGCATCAAGTAGAAGTTGTGGTAATGGACATCCTTATTTAATCCTTAAATTTATTGGAAATAATTTTTATTTTTCTCCATTAAAAATAGTGGTAACTCTGGTTTTAAATATATACTATTTATCATTTTGAAGAGAGGGTCATTTATTTGTACATCTTCTAGTGTTTTAAAGAGAAATATGTAGTGCATTTTCTAGAGGCTTATTCTGCATCTATTAATATATAACCATTATGCTGTTATTAATATGGTTAATTAAATATGTATTTTCCTAATATCAAATCTGCCTCCACTCACTCTATCCAAGTGGGTCATAGTTTATAATTAGGTTATCAATAACGATAAAAAATGTTCCAAATCTGATGACAGATATTTAAATTAAAGTAATTCTAACACTTGACCCAATACCCATCTGAGTGGCAAAGATGACTTATCCAGAAGGAAAATGATAAATATTGGAGAATATTACCTTAATGCACTGTTATTTGGACCTGTGAATAGGTCCAATCTTTCTGAAAGGTAATTTATACTTATAGGCAATTTATGCTCTTTATCTTAGCTATACTACTAAAGGCCTATGTCCACAAGAGATCAAAGAATGAGGAAAAATTGATTATATGGAAAATGTTTGTAGCATCTTTTTTATGATAGCAAAAATTCTGAAAACTAAAGCATTGATGAATATGAAGAATAATTGAATGTGTTGTAGTATATGGACATATTATTTTTCTATAAGACATGCAAAATAGTAGTTTAAAAAATTAGCAAGGACTCATATGAATTGACATGGAATGAAGGAAGCAAAACCAGTACAGCATTTTGTACTATATTAATAATATTATGAAAATGAATAACTTAGAATACTCTTATAAACTGATAAATAATTAAATGAGTAGAAGTAGATGATCAACTTATATAATGGTAAACAATATTGTAAAAACAATAACTTCAAAAGTTATAAGATATATGAACAATAAAATTATCATTTATTCTAGAACACTTGTGTTTAAACAAGCAATTCATTAAAAAGTGGTGATAGATTTGGGTTTCAAGAGTATCTCTGTCTCTATCTTTATCTTTCTCATTTCTATCTTTACATATAGCTGTATAAATGAAATCCATTGTAAGATATTTATATGTATATATGTGCATGTATAATATATATATATACACACACACACATATATATGTATACAACCATTTATTTTACTTGACTAAGAAAATTTGTCACAAGAAATTTATCATTTTTTTTCTCAAAGAAAAGGGGAGGATGAAGAGAAAGAATGTAGATTTCTTTTTTGAAATAAAGAATTGGGGGTACTAGAGATGTGAAATCTTTTATGTATTTTCAGATGAGTTGACCAATATTGGTTTTAATTAACTCTTTTTTTATAACCTCTAATGAAAGCACTTTCTTATAAAAGCACTCTGTAAATGTTTGCAATATAAAACCAAAGCATACCAATAATTTTTTACTTGAAAAAAATAAAGAAATTAATTAAAAAATAAAACTTAAACTACCATGGCACCTTTACCCCAGGAGCAGAGTTCTACTTTAAAAGTTAAAAAAAAAAGAGAGAGACAGAGAGAGAATATAACAAAAGAAAAAGAAAGAAAATGAGCAAGACAGAAAAGAACCTTAATTATAGAAAGTTACTATGGTGATAGGGCAGACTAAAACACCAACTCAGATAAGGACAGATTATCCACAGAAGAAATCCGAAAGAGTGAGATAAAATGGCCTTAAGCCCAAAGAGGCTTCTTGGAAATGCTGACAAAAGACTTCAAAAGGCAAATAAGAGTGGTAGATGAAAAAATGAGAAAAGAAATGAGAGGTATGCCTGAAAGAGTAAACCGTTTGAAAAAGAAAGGGGGGAAAGTGTCTGGAGAAAACAACTCCTTAAACAGTAGAATAAACCAAATGGAAAGAGATACAAAAGATAACTGAAGAAAATCACACATTAAAAACTAGAACGGGGCAAATGGAAGCTAATGACTTTGTGAGACAGTAAGAATCAGTCAAATAAAAAATAATAGAAAAATGGAAGAAAATGTGAACTACTTCATTGGCAACACAGCCAACCTGGAAAATAGATCCAGAAGAGAAATGTAAAAATTATTGGCCATGACCAAAAAAGAACCTGATAGCAATCTAGTATTTGATAAATCCCCAAACTCTGGCTTCTTCAATAAAAACTCACTATTTGACAAAAATTGTTGGGAAAACTGGAAAATAATATATCAGAAACACAGTGGAGATATACATCTCACACCCCCATACCAATATACTGTCAAAATGGATACATGAATTGGGCATAAAGGATGATACCAAAAACACATTAGGAAAACAAGGGATAATTTACCTTTCAGATCTTTGGAGAAGGGGGGAATTTATGACCAAAGAAAAACTAGAAGATTTTATGAAAGCCAAAATGGACAACTCTCAATACATTAAATTAAAAAGGATTTGTACAAACAAAAACAACAACAACAAAAAAAAAAGATTAAAAGGGAAGTACAAAGTTGGGAAAAAATCTTCACAGTCAGTATTTCTTATAAAAGCCTCATTTTAAAAAATATACAAAGTATTTTGTCAAATTTATAAGAATACAAATCATTCCCCAATTGATAAATGGTCAAAAGAAATGAACAACTTTCAGATGATGAAATTAAAGCCAATTATTTGTTATATGAACAAACAGAGAAATGCAAATTAAAACTACTCTGAGGTACCCCCTCATACCTCTCAGATTGGCTAAGGTGACAGGAAAGATAATGATAAAGTTTGTAAAAGATATGGGAAAACTGAACCACTAAGGCATCGTTGGTGGAGTTGTGAAATGATCCAACCATTCTAGAGAGCAATTTGGAACTATGCCTAAAGAGCTTTAAAACTGTGCATACACTTTGATCCAGCAGTGCCACTACTAGGTCTGTATTACAAGGAAATCATAAAGGAGTGAAAAAGGACCCATATGTGCAAAACTTTGTAGCAGCTCTTTTTTGTGGTGGCAAAGAAATGGAAAAGGAGTGGATGTCCATCAGTTGGGGAATGGCTGAATTAGTTATGGTATATGAAGGTAATGGAATATCATTGTTCTATAAAAATTATGAGCAACCTTATAACAGAAAGGCCTAGAAAGATTTATATGAATTGATGCAGAGCAAAACAAGAAGGACCAAGAAAACATTGTACACAGTAATAGCAAAACTGTGCAATGATCAACTATGAAAGCTTTAGTTCTATATATAGAACATAGGTTCTATAGAATCTTCAATATACGTTCTACTGCAAGAAAAATACTGCAGAATTTACAAAAAAAGATTATTTTTGTTTTCTTTAATCCAGAATAAGAACTGGTTATCTGCTGAAAATAAAAGGAAAGGCAGTACCAACATCTCCCAGTAGCAGGATAAGCAAGTAGTTCTCCTTGATTCCACTACTTCTCTAACAATACTCTCAGAGTTTCATTCTAGAGATGAAGGGAGAAAATTATAGCCTCCAAAGTGCACATCCCCTACTAGCTCAGAGATTTATGCAGTTCTCTAATTGGTTTATCATGACATCCTCATCCTTGAGATATGCCTACTGAAAATGAGTAGAGTCTTTCCTTGCTGGAAAAGAAAAATAAATAAGAAAATACACAAACTTATACTGTAAATTTTAATGATTACTATAGTTAACAAAAATACTTTGGGCTTAATTGTTGCCTTGAATTTAAGCTGAAACAAAGAGCAGAACATTCATAATATTTATGGTGGTAGAAAAGCCAAATTCTAAAGGCAGAATGTTAATCAATTGCCTTTTTCCCACCAAGTTCTAGAGTGAAATTCAGATTCTAATGAGGTAGTCTTTTTGAATGTCCAGCTTGTTTAAGTCAAGAATGCCATTGAATAGCTTACCATTAGCAGTGTGTATTAGTTCCAACATCAGTAAATATGGGCCACCAGTCATTCTACTGAAAATAATCGTTTTTCAGCCCTGAACTTAGTAAATATACTATTAACTTTTATTTACCCTTATTCAACATTTATATCTATGTACAAGTATTATATATATATATATATATATATATATATATATATATATATATAACAATTTCCTACTATTCAGTCATAACCAACTTTGATAACACCATTTAATTTTTTGGGGGGTAAAAATACTGAAGTACTTTGTTGTTTCCTTTTCATGCTCATTTTACAAATGAGAAAACTGAAGTAAACATGGTTAAGTGAACTTACCTAAGGAATCACATCTACTAAGGGTCTGAGGCCAGATATGTACTCAGGAAGTTGAGTCTTTCTGACTTCAGGCCCAGCACTCTATTCTCTCTCCCAGCTACCCTTCTATTACAGCTTCCCAGTGTGCTATAATTACTAGAATTTAATTGATATTCAGCAACACTGAAAGTGTGATATAAGGGGCAGCTAGGTGGCACAGTGAATAGAGCACCAGCCCTGAAGTCAGGAGCACCTGAATTCAAATCTGACCTCAGAAATTTAACACTTCCTAGCTCTGTGATCCTGGGCAAGTCACTTAACCCCAATTGCCTCAGGAAAAAAAAGAAAAGAAAAGAAAAAGAAAAAAAAAAGAAAGAAAGAAAGAAAAAGAAAGAAAGAAAGCGTGATATAAGCATAAAATTAAGTGGGCACTTATTTGACCTATAAATTAGGGGAGGGTAAAACAACTCACTAATCAAGAAGGTTTTGCAAATCATGGGAGCATACATTAGAGGTGAGTTTAGTAAGAGCAGGGAAAATCTACTTTTCTTTGTATGTCCAGAATTTATCATAGTGCCTAGCAGTTAGTATGCACTTAACTGTTCATTTACTGAATGACTAATTCCAGAGGCCTTCTACCCCAAAACTCTCATTGTATAGATTAGGAAACCAAATGCATAGAGAGGCTAAATTACTTATTAAAAGTCAAAGGAAGGGAGATACTATTTCAATTCAGATAATTCCAAATCAAACACTTTTTTATATACCATGTGGCTTCAGCAGGGAAGGAGGGTCCTATTTTTAAGCCTTTTAAGAAAGAAATGCAGGTAAAGCAAGGGACAAAATGGAAGTGATTATAGTATTAATTTAAACAGTGCAATATTTTTTATTTTCAATTTTCTCATACCCAATTATAATTCTCCATTTCTTGCTCTTAAAAATATTTTATATATCACTTTAACAAGATATTTTCCTAATATCAATATTGAAGAGGTAGAATGAATATAGCTATTATTGGTCTTGAATGAGTTGAGTGCATTCTTCTTTGATATTAAATTATTATGAATTTACTATTACTATGAATTACTATAAATTACTATGAAATTCCCTGTATGGCTCCTTGATTCTGAATTTTAATCATTTCAGTTTTAAGATATAAAGACTTTAACCCAAAAGCTTTGACATTTCTTTTGATGAACTACCAAATTAGTTTAAGGAAAGGAAGACTAGTATCTAAGACTAAGTATCAATTAGCAAAAGCAAACTGCAAAATAAAAGTATTCTCCTCCATAGGTAAGAATAAAAAAATAAATAAACTGATTGAACATGAAGCACATTTTTGTTCTTTCTAAAATGTATTGTAGTTATATATTTTTGTCATTATATCATAGTCATTTCAGGGAGGAAATAAAATAGATCTTCCTACCTTTAGATTGAACTCTCCCTTGTAAAAAAAGAAAACAGCAAAACAAAAATGCATACTAATATTTTATTGGTGTAATATGTTATCATCATATAAGCTACCCTGAGCAATGGTCCAGCACTTTTATTAATCTTTTTAACCTTAATATAGGTTTAATATAGCTTTAAAAAAGAAGTTCATTTTATTTCTTTAGCATTTATCATGAACACCAGCTAATTCTTATACTTAATACTTATGAAACAACTCTTTTTGTATCCACTTTCTGTCACCTGTGATTTCATGTAATGTACATGACATTGAACTATCTAAGAGGAAAATTAGGACAAAATAGGACTCCAAATATCAAAGAAGAAGAAAAAATTACAATGTGTTAAAATATTAGCACTTTTTTGTCATAATAACACAATAATAGTATAAATGAAAACTATCCAAAACAGGGGAATTCAAACTAAATCTAATAATTAATCCTAGTGTTAGAGAAAAGATTGTGATAAAACATTATTCTTATTAAAAAGCAATATTTTACTAAATGTAGAATGCTGCATAAGCTGTAATCAACTGTTTTTACGCCAGTTGCTTTCTTGATGTTTTCTTTATTACTAGGGAAGATCTTATGGAAATATTCATTGGGAATTATTGTGGCATAAAAACAAAAGGTACTAATAAAACATATAAAAATTAGAATAAATTGTAATATGAAAAGCTTTAATGTCTACTACAAGATAATATGGCCATAATATGACTAGCTTTGCTCAAACAGAGACAGATAGGGAGAGGCTACAAGTAATTTGTCTCAGAAGTTTGCCATAGGTATTGCTTGTAAAATCTGCCAATAAAGATAAAAAGCTTTTGAGCACAGAGTACCTTGCTTACAATAAGAAGAGAGAAAGACAATTTTATAGGGCTATAAACAAAATTTACTCTGCCTATCTTTCCATCATGCTAAAGGTAGGACTCATAGAGACTTCCTGGGGTGAGAACTACTTAACTCCATTTGAGTTGCATTACTGATCTATATTACTAAAAGAATATACTTAACTGAAAATAAACAAAATTAATCCTAAAAAGCATTGGGGAGGTATATTATATATTAAGAAGAGATGCTGTCATAAGAATAAATTACATAGGTGGAATGATGCATCAAAAAGAATACTACAAAAGAGTCAGAAGACCTAGTATCAATTATTGCCTCTGACATTTATTATCTTCACATTCTTAAACAAATCTCTTAATTTTCCTAGGCCTCAGTTTCCTTATTTGGAAAATGGTGAGGGTTGGACTAGATAGATTTTGAAGTTATTTACAGCTCTTGATCTACAATACTCAGTAAATATATCATACCTGTATATAATAAGGAAATGGATAAAGATTTAGGAATGCAAATCACATGCATAGCAAGATAGCTTTATATAGTAGTTGAAAAGAAAGGGGTAGAACTTTCAATCATCTAGCCATCTATTTGTGAACTTTTGCTTGCCAAAAGTAAAACAGTGAATAGAATCCTGTTTTTCTTAATGATAATTTTAGTCTTCAAAAGTTGGACAGAGCAATAAAAGTAATAACTATATTGCAACTAATTCTGATCAATGAGGAAGCATTGGTTATGAAAGCAGAAATAATGAGAACCTGGGGGGAAGTAAGCAGTTTGTCTCAGAATTAAAAATAACAAAGAAAGGAGTTGGACATAGTTTGTCAAGCAGTATGGAACTGAGCATTATTTTAGTGTTCCCAAAAAAAACAACAAAAAAAAAAAACAAGTAGTACCTCAAATCTAAAAGTCTAAAGGAGAGGACAATCCATAAATAACCAGAAGCTCTCAAGAATGAAATTGGGAGGCAGTGAGAGAAAAAATTCTGATGAGGAGGAAAAGTGGTTAAAATAAAATAATGTAAATGTAGAAAATTTCTCAGCCAACTTAGATTTTACATCAATATATGGAAATAGGAGTAAGTTTTTGAAGAATTATTATATGGAAGAAGCTTTCTATTATTTTTTTTTCTTGCTAGATCCTGGATGACAGAATTAAGAAAAAATGCAATGTTGTTTAAGAGATTTAGATTTCAGGTCATTATAAGGGGGGAAAACTACCTAACAATTTAGAACCATTAAAAAGTATGATTATCTTAGCAGAAAATGGAGTGTTGTAATCTTCTGATCTCCAATGAAAGACTAAATGATCATTATTTAAGATCTTAAGATCATATCATTTGGATATGAAATGGGGAGAGAATTATGAAAATATAGCAGAACAAATAAGAAAATCCAGACTCTCCAAAGAAGAAAAATAGCATCTCAGGGTGAACAGAGAATAGGTTAAAAAATTTGAGAACAATGAATCCCCTCGAATAACTGAGAAGACCCAAAAAAAGATGCCAGAATGAAGTTCTAGCTCATGTGAAGTGCAAATACATTTAGACTACCTTCTCTGAAATAGGAAGTTACTAACCCTGGAATTAGCTGGGTTATAGGATAGCTCCAGACCTAGCCATAGGAATTTTACTTTCTTTTTTTTAATTATTACTATAGCTTTTTATTGACAAGACATATGCATGGGTAATTTTTCAACATTTATCCTTGCAAAAAGCTTGCAAAAACTTCCGTTCCAACTTTTCCCCTCCTTTCCTCCACCCCCCTCCCTTAGATGGTTCCATACATATTAAATATATTAAAGTATATATTAAATACAATAGATGTATACATATTTATACAGTTATCTTGTTGCACAAGAAAAATCAGATTTTAGAAAGAAGGTAAAAATGACCTGAGAAGAAAAACAAAAATTCAAGCAAACAGTAACAGAAAGGTGTTCCAAATCATTATTGATCAGAGAAATGCAAATTAAGACAACTCTGAGATACCACTACACACCTCTCAGATTGGCTAAGATGACAAGAAAATATAATGAGGAATGTTCAAGGGGATGTGGAAAAATTGGGACACTGTGGTCATTTGTTCATGATTTGGCCTCTGTTTATAGAGTAGCAGGACTCAAGACAATCATCTGCCCATTCACAGGAGTAACCCAATCCAGGTGAGAAGGGTGAGGCTTGTTCTATTTCTTTTTCTAAAATGGGACTATTTAATCAATTTACTTTTTCCTCTGTTAATCTAGCTAACCTATATTTTTGAAGGTATTCATCAATTTCATTTAAATTATCAAATTTATTGGCATACAGTTGTGCAAAGTAACCCCTAATTATTGTTCTAATTTCCTTTTCATTAATGGAAAGTTCTTCCTTTTCATTTTTAAAACTAACAGTTTGATTTTCCTCTTTCCTTTCTCTAATCAAATTTACTAGTGTTTTTTTTTTCTTTTGTTGATTTTTTTTCATAGAACCAACTCTTAGTTTTGTTTATTAATTCAATAGTATTTTAACTTTCAATTTCATTAATTTCTCCTTTTATTTTTAGAATTTCAGGTTTACTGTTTGGCGGTTGTTAATTTGCTCTTTTTCTAGCATTTTTAGTTCCAAGCATAATTCATTGATTTTCTCTTTCTGTGTTTTATGAAAGTATGCCTCTTAAGACATAAAATTTCCCCTTATTACCACTTTGGCTGCATCTCATATATTGTGGTATGTCATTTCATTTTTGTCATTCTCTTGGATGAAATTATTATTTATGTCTATGATTTGCTGTTTCACCCATAGTTTCCAATTACTTTTTGGTCCATTTACCCCCTAGCTTTTAGTTGAATGTAATTTTTTATTAAATTGTGATCTGAAAAGGATGCATTTACTATTTTTGCCTTTCTGCATTTGAATTTGATATCTTTATATCCTAATATATGATCAATTTTTAGTGAATTATTTTCTTTTTCCAATTCACAGATCCTACTTTCTTGCGTGTTCTTTGTCTTTTCCAATTCACAAATCCTCCTTTCTAGTGAATTCTTTATTTTTTCCAATTCACAATTCTTACTTTCCTGAGATTTTTTTACTTTGTCCAATTCATATTTCAGGAAGTTGTTGCTCTCTTGTAAGGCTTCTCTTTCCTTTCCCCATTTATCTTCTAACTCTCTTTTGAGACTTTTAATGGTCTCTTCTATGAGAGCATCATGTAAAGGAGGACAGTCTGATGCATTTTTGCTGTTTGAGGTCTCTTCAGGTTTGCTGACCTGCTCTTTTTCTGCATAGAAGCTGTCGATCGTTCTTTTCATCTTTTTATTCATGTTTTAAAGCCTTTAGGGTAGGTCTCCTAGGCAAGGGGGTTACCAGCTTCCTCTGCAGAGCAGGGAAAGATGTAAACCGATTTCCGGCTCCGAGGTATGGGAGTGCTCTGAGTGAGAGTTTTCCCTTCCCCCAACAGGAAGTGGATTCAGCACTGGCTGAGCTATCAAACTGCTTAGTAGGGCTGAGTGGGTTAGCGATTGCCCTAGGCTAGAGACTAAGGGGTGAAAGTGTCACCGCCCCAGGCCGGAGCCACTTGTGGGACTGTGAGTATTAGCAGCTGACCGCAGACCGCTGCAAACTCTGCCCAGCGTCTCTGCCTGATGCAAATCGGCCCTGGAAAAGCTCTATGACCCCAAGCCGAGCTCCCCCCTGCGCAGATTGGAGGCTAACCCGGGCTGCGTCCTCCTGCCGTGCAGGATCACAACTGCCCCAAGGAAAAGCCCGTACTTCGGGTTGGGGCTGCGGGCTTGTGCTGAGATCTGTGCCTTCACCCTCGGTTTGAGACTCTCCTCGGAACCTAATTTCTCTCCCCGTCTGCGCCGATCTCCCCCCTGGCCCCGGAACCAACCTTTTTTGGCGAGACTGCAGATTTTCTTCGGCCGGTGAGTTGTTCTACTTCTTATCTTTACGAATTGTAGCAGTCAAGACTATTTTTGAGGCTCGATATAATATTGATAAAGAGGGTAAGAGAAGAGCTTAGAAAGTCGCGTGTGTCTTCTCCGTCATCTTGGCTCCGCCCCCTATATGATCAATTTTTGCTGGTTCCATGAACTGTTGAGAAGAAATTGTAATCCTTTTTGTCTCCATTCAGTTTTCTCCAAAGATGTGTCATACCTAATTTTTCTAATATTCTATTTACCTCTTTAATTTATTTCTTATTTGTTTTGTAGTTTGATTTATCTAATTCTGAGAATTCAAGGTTGAGATCTCCCATGATTATAGTTTTGCTGTCTATTTCTTCTTGTAGTTCTGTAACGTCTCCTATAGGAATTTAGATGCTATACTACTTGGTGCATATATGTTTAGTATTGATATTGCTTCATTATCTATGCTACCTTCTAGAAAGATATAGTGCCCTTCCTTATCTCTTTTAATTATTCAATTTTTGCATTTGCTTGTTCTGAGATCAGGATGACTACCTTTGCTTTTTTCACTTCTCCTCCTGTAAAGTATGGGCTTGCTCCCTGGTGGGCCTCAGGGTCAGCCAGAGTCAGGATAAATTAAAGTCTTTAGTCTTTAGGGTGATAAGTGAAGGAGGCAGGTAAGTGGAATCCTGGATTCTGGAGTCCAGAGTCACCAACCTCCCTCTTCCTCATCCTGCCACTAAGTGACTCTGGCCTCTCTCTTTCCCCCCTCCCCTGCCCTTTAACATTTGCCTACTATTATCTTAACACCAAACATTCAGCAAGCACCAATGGTGAGAAGAGCCATTATCCAAATATATGCTAATAGAATCATTCTCTCAGATCAAATAGGTTATTAGCCTTAAATGCTTGCTTGTCTGATTCAAGCATACCTTTTTGGAGTTTCAGACCTCTACAACTTCCAGCATAGTAGATTCTGCTCCAGCCTTTTGCCCTTACTTTGTATGCATTGCACTGTTTCATGTGTGTTTATTCTAAACAACATATTTTAGGATTCTGACTTTTAATCCAGTCTGCAATCTGCCTCTGCTTTATGGGGAAGTTTACCCAATTCACATTTATGGTTACAACTACTAATTCTGTATTTCTTGCCATCTTGTTAAGCCCAGATTATGCTTTTCTCTTCCCTTTCCCCTTTACCCACCTCCCTAGTATTAACTTATGAGCACCACTTGTCTCATGCAGTCCTCCCTCTTTAGAATTCCTCCCTCCCCCTTGAGTCTCTCTCCTTTTCTTAAACCTTTCCCTTAAAATTTCTGTATTCCTTTCTTTTTAGCCTACCCCTTCCCTTTTCACTTTTCCCCTCCCACTTTTCAATGAGGTGGGAGAAGTTTATGTGCAAATGGAATATATTTAATCTCTTTTAGCCAGTTCTGATAAAAGTATGATTCACACTATGTTGATGCCCCTCCCTTCTTTCCTTCAGATATAATAGGTTTTCTTTGCCTCTTCATGAGATGTAGTACCTCCACTTTTTCCTTTTTCTGGTACAATTTCCTTTCCACCTCCAGATCTTTTTTAATATTATAACAGTAAAGCCAAATTGTACATGTACTCTTTATGTATACCCATAACAGAAATATAGATCCAATAGTCCTTTTTATGCTTTTCTTGAGTCCTATATTTGGAGGTCAAACTTTTTGTATAGCTCTATTTTTTTTTTCATCAGAAATAAATGGAATTCACCTATGTCATTGCATGTTTATCTTCTTCCCTGGAAGAAAATGCTCAGTTTGCCTGGGTATGTTATTCTTGACTGCATACTAAATTTCTTTGCCCTTTGGAATATTGGATTCCAGGCCTTTCTATCCTTTAACGTGGACATTGATAGATCCTGATTGATCCTTATTGTGGTTCCTTGGTATTTGAATTGTTTTTGTTTTTTTTTTCTGATTGCTTGTAGCATTATTTTTCCTTGGACTGATAATTCTGGAATTTAACCACAATATTTCTTGGAGTTTTAATTTTGGGATCTCTCTCAGTAGATGATTGATGAATTCTTTCAATGTCTATTTTACCGTCTGATTATATGACATCTAGGGAGTTCTCTCTGATGATATCCCAACAAATAGTGTCTAAGCTCTTTTATTCATTATGATTTTGAGGAAGTCCAATAATCTTTAGATTATCTCTCCTAAATCTATTTTCCAGGTCTGTTGTTTTCCCAAGTAAGTATTTAACATTTTTTTCCTATTTTTTCACTTTTTTGGTTTTGCTTGAATGATCCTTGGTGTCTCCTCAAGTCATTCATTTCTATTTGTTAAATTCTGATTTTAATGAATTATTTCCTTCATTTACTTTTTATTTCTTTTTTGTAATTGTCAAATTGAATTTTTAAATTAGTTGTTTTGTTCTATGGAATTTTTTTCTATTTTGCCAATTTTGTTTTTTAAGGAGTTATTTTTTTTTCCAGTTCACAAATTCTGTTTTTCAGGGAGTTGTTTTCTTTTTCCACCCTATCTTTTAATGAGTTATATGCCTTATCCAGACTCTTTTGCAAAACTTCCTTTTCCTTTCCCCGTTTTCCTTCTAACTCTTTTAAGATACTTTAAAATTTCTTCTGTGAGAGTCTTATGTGATAGGGACCAAATATATCCACCTTTGTGTTTTCATCTAGAGACAGACTGTTTTTAGTCTCCTCTTCGTTTAGACTCTTTAGTGTCCTTCAACAACAAAACAAAATACTTTTGTGTGGCACTTCAAGGTTTACAAAGTATCAACACATCATTCTACTTGATACACTAATTTGTGTTTTAAGACTCCATCTAGATAATGTTCCACAGAATACATATGAGGAAAGTGGTCTGAGAGGTATTAAATGATTTATTAAGGATATCATGACTAGTAAATGTCAGAGGTAGGATTTGAATCCAGGTGTGATCCTGATGACAAGAAGAGATTTTTTTAAAAAACTAAACCACACTAAAATCAACTTCAGTGATGTAAAGGACCATTTTTATCTTTTTTTTAGAATAAAGACAATAACTTTAATAAAGTACTTTACAAAATTATCATACAAAAAGTCATTTTTCTCCATGTTACTGATAAAATAATGCAGATTATGTAAAAAATAAATTCTTTCAAATAACAAAAACTTCATAAAATTCCAGCAAATTAAGCAACACTTAGGAGTTATACAGAATATAATCTCAATATTCTTATTAGAATCATTTAGGAAAGCAAATCATTATAATGAAATTTATTGTTCATGGTTGGACTGTGCTATTGTGATAACAATTATGATGATATCTTGACTAATTGTGATTTAATACTAAAACCAATGATACTACTTAAGGAAACACTTTATAGAACTAGTAAAATTATAATAACAGCCATCTGGAGAAGGGCAAAGATCCAGTTTCTTGGAGAAAATAATAGGTGAAAAAAGCCATAGGAATGAAGGGAGGAAAACATTATAAGCTCTCAAAGCATATTATTAAAAAAAATCACAAAAATATTTGGTGATGATAAAAATAGGAAAAAAATATTAATAGAACATGTTAAGTGTCATGGCTAGACCTGACCCAGAAAAGCCCCCAATAGTATACATTTACCATTGGAACAAAATTAGGCACACATTAGTCATTCAGCAGTTAACAGAAAGAAATTTAGTTAGTGATAGCAAAAGGATAGTCAACAAAGATAGACATCAAATAAGCCAACTAGTCAAAACTTCCTTACCTGAGTTGCCAATGGTGACCCACCAGCCAAGCATTAGAACTCTACAGGATCTCCTTCTATTTTCTTCTTAGGTGATATAGAATTGACCTCATCATCTTAAGTATTTTATCCTCTTACCCAATGCAGACTTCTTAAATATGACCACTTTTTTTATTTTAAAAATATTTATTAAAAAAAATTCTATATGAAAGTAACCATTCTGAATTTTAACCATTCAGAAAAAAGAGACATCTCTTATGTATTTGTCCTTTTCTGAAGTATAAAAAACAGCTCAAAAAAGTGAACAGAAATCCCATCCTTTCTTGTACATAATCCTTCATCGTTCACTTAATAACCATACTTGATCAAACAGCTCACTAAAACCTGAAACTATGAATTGAAGATTGATTACCCAATTGAGAGATGTTCAAAGAAAAGGGAAAGTGTAAGAGGAGGTGGTAAATCATAGGGCTAGCATAACTTTTAGCTAGCTTCCTTCCTTCCTTCGTTCCTTCCTTCCTTCACTTTTTCCTTCGTTCCTTCCTTCCTTCTTTCCTTCCTTCCTTCCTTTCTTCCTTCCTTCCTTCCTTCCTTCCTTCTCTCCTTCCTTCCTTCTTTTCCTTTTTTATTATAGCTTTTTATTTATTAGATATATACATGGGTAATTTTTCACCATTGACCCTTGCAAAATCTTCTGTTCCAAATTTTCCTCTCCTTCCCACAACATGTTAAATAAAACATCATAACATTTTTAAAGAAAAAAAAACTAACATAACTTGTGTTTGTTAGGAATTGGGGTGTTGGGGAGGTGGTTAGACTATTCTTGATACAACAAAAAGATCCAGAAAAAAAAACTAAATCTAATAGTTTTATTAGCGATAAGTTTCAAATCATAAACTCCTGGGAAATTGACTCCTTATTTGACAAAAACATTAAGTAATTTGGCAAAAAAAATTATTAAACAAATAGTTTACATAAGAATTTGACAGATTCTAATTATAAAAGATCACAATTTTACAAATAGGGTAGAAAAAAGAAGGTAACTTGTGCAATTAGGGCTGGGGGAGAATTACTATGCACACAAGAGTTGGAGGGGATCATAGAAGATAAATTAGACAACATTTATATGACAAAATTAATAAGTTTTTTAATAAACAAAATCAGAGTAAGCTATTGATGAGGAGAAATATTCATCTCAAATATCAGATATTGAATATAGAGAATTGTGACATATACATATATGTCCACATATATGCATGTTTGTATACACATATATGTGTGTCTGTGTGTGCGTAGGTGTATCTGTGTGTATATGTATATGTGTATATATGTGTGTGTGTGTGTGTGTGTGTGTGTGTGAAAGCCCAAAAGATTGGCAGAAACAGAGACAAAGCCCAATATATAGGTGGTTACAATATAGGAGAAAGCAGTTTTCAAAATTAAAATTATAAACTCTTAATAAGCATTTTTAAGAATTTTACAAAGTGCTAAAAATAAAAAAATGTATATATCTAAAGGAAAACTTTATGCTATTAGATTGGCAAGGATAATAAAAGATTAAAATGGCAAATAGTGGTAAGATAAATATATTAATGTGATGTTGATAGAACCATGAATTGATAAAACTATTATAACAATAATTGTACTAAATATTCCCTATAGTGTACCTCTTCTTTGACAGCAACAACAATAAAAAAAATTAAACATAAACCTCAAGTATATCGAAGAGAGAGTGAAAAGTTTCACCAATAAAGCCATTTTAATAGAATCATTTCTTTTGCTAGCAAAAAGCTAGAAACAAAGTGGATATCCATTAATTAAAGAATAGCTGAACAAATGTATTGCTTGTTAACATAATGAAATATCATTGAACTCTAAGAAACAATAGATATGAAGACCTCAGACTCAACTGAGAAGTTCTTTCTAAAACAGATAAAGTTAGAAGCAAACAGAATCCAGAAAATATTTTAGACAATGGCAAAGGATAACGATACAAAAATACACTTGAATTTTGATCAATACACTAATTAATCTTGAATCAGGAAGAATAATGGTACAAATCACCTCTTTCCTCTTGGCAAAGGAGTAATGGAATATAGGTTTATAATGAAGTATGCACTGTCACACATACCCGATACACTGATACAGTATACTTTACTATCTTTTTTAATTGTTCAGAAAAGTTTGGATGTGAGGGAACAATGTCAGAAAGTAACAATAATACTTAAAAGTGAAGTTAAAAAACTTATTTTCTGATTATGATAATAATCCACATTTTTTATTATTTCTTTCGTGGTTATTTTAAGTGTGTTCATTTATTTTCAATATTAAAAAACCTTATTAACTCATTATTCTTCTGGATATTTTAAATGTTTTCACACACTTTTCCTTTTAGAAATATTTAACTTCATCCCACAACTTTTTTTTTTTTTCTGTGTTATTATGTTATAAATGGTTATCTGGTTTCTTTTTGACTAACTCATTTTTTAAAAATATAGTTACCTACTCTTCATTTAAGTCAATTTTTTTCCTATTTCTCATACTATATATTATTTTAATTATGCCTTAGTCAATAAAGGATAACTTTAATATTTGAAATATTTTCATTTTATACATTTTCCTTGTTTCTTAGCACATGACTTTTTTGGTAAATGATGATGCATTGATTAGGAATATCTTTATCATTCTCATTGAGAAGATAATATAAATCTTTTAAATTTATCTTTTTATTAATTTTATTGTTTCTTGATTTCCATTACTCTTTTAAAATTGCCTAAAGCATAGTAAATATTGTTCCAGCCCACCACTTTCTTTTTGTGGGGGGTATTTTTAATGTGTTTCTTGTATGTAGCAAATTGTTGGTTATTATTTTATTCATCCTATATTCTTTGGTTTTATTAGAATGGGAATGCATTCACATTCAAGGTTACAATTATTAGATTTGACTATTCCTCTACTGAATTCTTTAATAGTGATCTTTTCTTTTCCTCTTATTGTCTGTAACTACAATTGAATTTGCTTATATTAATTTGATCTAAGTTATTTTCCTCAAATATTCTACTTCCAGTTCTACTTATTTAATATATCTAAAGTTCCTTGAGAAAATTAAATTTATTTTTCCACTCTCATTTTGTTCCTTTACCCTTTCATTTTCCTTTTCTCCTTCCTTCTTTCTTTGCCTCTTTTACAGTTTATCTTAAGTTTATGTTTAATGGATTTTTTTAAAGCCATTGAAGAATTTTAAAAATGTATAAATAGGCATAATTACAAGGTTCTTGAATATGTTAGGTCAATAGTTCCAAATAATCAGGACAATAGTACCAAATAATTTCCCCTTCTCAGATTAGACCATCATTCCATTGTCCTTCTAATCTTGACCCTTACCTTATTTGATTGCAGCTACCAATAATTGTCAAGAGAATTAAGAACTACTATTTTCTTCCTTATGTTTAAACTGAATAAATTAAATGGAGACCATTTCCTTACTTGAAAATTTTCCCTGTGCTCCATGACCCCATAACACCTACAAATATGTCATAATGAATATGGTTTCTAGTCTATGTAATATTAATTCACACTTTTCTACCCTTTTCTTGACTATTTTATTAACCATCAGTACTTTAGTTCCTTATTTCATTTCATCCCTTGATGATCCTGCTTTTATTGATCCTTTAAGATCAAGGTCACTTTTTAACAAGATCCTTGTGATAGGACCACTATCTAAGGGTCTCCTTCCCTCTCTTTGCCACATAGGTTTTCCTTGAAAAGCATAAAAAAACTTTCCCCAAGACTTCATTTGCTCAAGGACTAAGGCTGAAATTGTGCTTCTTTGAATCTTCAGGGAGAATTCCTGCTATTTATGTCACTTCTTGTTCATCTAACAATAGGCCCACACATAACAAGTCTGAGTCTTTTGGTTTTCTTGGATTTCCAAAGATCCAAGAAATTATTTATATGAATCAGAGATATTTATACAGGGAGTTGATTGACATTGCATCTATCCTAGCCGAGTGTTGCACTGTTGTTATTAGATATGCCTTATAAGCAAACCATATGTTATGTATATAATGTACATATATATTTTATAAATAATATATAACAATATGTATAAATTTTATTGATATTATTCCATTTTAATTAATGGAATAAAACAAGTGCTCCCATAACATAATACAACTTATTTTAAAAATGATTGGACATAAAACTGCAAGTCTCTTAATGTACAATTTGCTGTTCTTTTAAATATATTATAAAGTTCTATACATTTTTCTTCCTTCCCCCACTGTAGGTTACCTGTAGACAAAAAAAAAAGTATACAAATGTACAATACATGTGTATGCATACATATATTTTATATATAGACATGTTCTATATTCATATGTACATATATTCCATATATGCATATAAATATGAAAATTAAAATTTTCTCTTTCTGGAGGTCCTTTTTTTCATAATTAGATAGGCTCAATTTTGTAAGATATTCTATCTTGGGTTGCATCCTGATCTCCTTTGCTTTGAGAAATATTGTATTTGAATCTCCTTTTTATTTTTCATGTACAAGAAAATAATTCTGAAACATCTGAACTGACTTTGGAAAGAGCACTGGATTTGTAGTTAAAGTCCATGAGATATGGGCATCTCCTTTTTTTCCTATTATCTATATGAGCTGGAGAAAATCATTCACTTATTTGGGTTTAAGTTTTTCTCAGGTATAAAATAAGGCAATTTGAATAGATTATCTTGGATAATCCTTACCTTTTTAATTCTCTGATTCTATAATTTTCATTAGCAAGCTAAATGTCCTTCTTTAGGAAGCCCTCACATTGTATTATTTAATGTTGAAATAATGAAACTTGAACTCTACATTTATAGAAGTTTTACTCTGTCCATGATCTATAAATTCCTTTGATTGTCTCTAGCTAGAATGATATCTGAGTTTATCAAAACTTTGTGTTGTTTCTGTAAAAGTAATATTTTATGTTTTTAGTAACAAGTAAAATAAATTAATACTTATATATTTCAAATTTTGAATTCTAAATCATCTCTCCCCTTTTTACTTCCTTCCCCTTCTGTAAAACAAGAGAATGAAAGATGGACAAAAATTGGTGAATAGTAATAGCTAACTCAGTAACCTTGAGTTAAAAGAAAAGGAACAAGCAGAAAATATATTAGTTCTAATTTGGCAATGCTCCTATCTCTTTTCCTCCTCCTCTCCTTCCTTTTCCTTTTCTTCTTCTTGCTCTTGTTCTTCCTTTGTCCACATGGGGAGCCATATCCTTACATGTGAGTACTCTGTTCAAAGGAATATAAATTTTGAATGCTTATACTTTGCATGGTATCTTGGGGTTTGGAGGCTAGACTTTTTTCCTCCCTACTTATTTTGTTTAAAAAAAAACTGGGACAATCAGCTCTTTTGATGCATATAGTTTTAATAATTTCTTGAAATATAAATCTGATAAATCAAACTTTGGTAAAGCCCATTTAGCATTCAAATAAAGCTATTTGACTATGCCTTTAAACCCAAATCACTCTAGCTCTCACTGATTGATCAATAATAAGACTGAGCCGAAGTCTCACATTTTCATTGTTTAGATTTTGAAAATTTATAGTGTAAATAGCAAATGTTTCTGTTCTGGCCAGAAACTCTGAGATTCTCCCCCTCTCCAGAGAATTTTTTTGTGTAGGCAAAGTAGTCAATCTTTTGACCTCAGTTCTTATCTACTGAATGAGGGCCTCATTGAAGAGAAAGTATGATATGGGACAAGCAAGTCTTCATGAGAGAAGTGCATTTATTGATCTGAGAGCCAGGGTTTATATATTCTTTAAGCTAAGGTAACAATAGCTCCAGATGTTTCTAAGTTAATTAGTTTATATTCTGTGGTAACATCTAACTAGGCATTAACATTAAGCAGAAATTAGTACCAATCCATTAATGGCAACACAATTATAAAATTATCTCATTTATAATCTTCCTAATACAGGCATTCCTTGCCAAGGCCATCTTATGTTTATATCAGACATGCCTTCCTGATGCCTACATGTCCACATGTCCCAAATTGATTACATTCTTATGCCAGAAGCACTTCTTAATACCTATCAGGTCAGCATGTTCCATTTTCAACCTTAGTCACCTAGGAGTGGTGACACTGCTATAAATCAATTCACAGCTACACAGGGTTTTAGATCTGCTTGTTCCTTTTCTTTTAACTCAAGGTATCAAAGGTCTGTGGCTAACACTGAGAGACATTTGGAGTCAATTTTAAATAGGGCATATCCATATACACAAAGTAGTATCAAGAAAAGCAAACCAAAATGCAAAAATAATACTTTCCATTATTAAAAGCATTTATCTGTTTCAAAACTCACAATATTCTATAATAAAGACATTTTCATCCAATACAACTTTGCTATTTTCAATATCCAGTGTAAAATTTTAATCAGTCTAAATCTCTGTTCAATGTTATTAGTCCATATACCAAGTAATTTATTCCTTATTTTAATCCAGTTGTGTTTTGTATTATTAAAGATTATAGGTGGTACACACACATATATAGAGAGAGAGCGGTAATCACAGGATAATTGAGATCTTATTTCTAATAAATCTAACTCATCTCTAGTAGCCAATTACTGTGGATTGCAAAGCATCTAATTTGCATTCAAAGTCATGGTTTACAAGTCGCCAGGCCTTTAAAGTCTTAGATACATTTCTCAACAATTCTTGTGAAAAGTCTGCAGGTTTTTTGGGTTTTTGGCAGTATTTTGAGGGTCAATATCATTAATCTGAAAATCAATTATTTCATGTATTGTAGACAAATGATCAATTTCTGAAGCATTATTTTCAGAATGGCAAGCACCCTGAAGCTGTTCAATATTTGCTCAATAGTTAAATCTTCACGGTTTGAATATACAGACAAAAGAATAACAACAATCCCTGTAATGGGCTGAGGCTAGAGTTGATGCACTGAGGTCCCAAGCACATGAGGCTAAATAGTAATTGGATTATACTCTATTAATATATATGCTTGGAGAAAGAATGGTCTCCGCCCTCTTTGTACAAGTCCTGATGTGTTGTATAGGAAATGATGATTTTGGGGGGTGGAGGCAGAGGGGCGGAGAGAAAGGTGGAAAGAGACTGCTGGATGGGTCCTGTTGCAGCTTTGACCTCCACAAAGAATAAAGACTAAAGATTTTCTCTTAACCGGAATTCCTGACTCCAACTGATTTTAAAATACACGGTCATCACATTTGGTGCCCAAGCATGGTAACCAAGGACCCTACTTTCACTGAAGAAGTCTCTGGTGACCAGGAACTTAGGTGAATATTGTAATAGACAAACAGAGAACTTATTTTCTTGAAAACTAAACTAGTAATTTTTTTTGGCTGAAATGGGACAGATGGTAGCTAAAGATTCTCCACACCCCCAACCCCACCCAGGAATGGCGCTATATAAAGCATGCTTAAGCTGATAGAAGAACAAGGGCTACTTATAACTTGGGAACAGATAGCTAGACTTCTGGGTACATTAAAACGCAGCTCCCCTTAGTTCTTAGAGGAAGAGCAAATCTCTCAAGATAATTGGGCATTAAATGGGCAACAGCTCTCTTCATATTACAACAAAAACGGTCCTCATTCAATTTCGATCAAGGCATTCTATTTTATACAATATAATACAGTGGGCCTTAAAGAACATTATGATTTATAGAAGAAAGAAAAAAAGCTCTAGGAATAGCCAAATGGGGAAGCCTGAGATAAAGGAGGAAGACAATGAACAGATTAATGACCATATCCCCACAGGGCATGGAGACTTAAGTGAGGCTCAAGGATGTGGTGAATCTGAGGCAGCTTCATCCCCACCTAGGGAGCAGGTAATTGACTCTCCTCCATCAACTCCACCCTCTGGGATGGAAGGAGGAGAGGTAGTGGGGGGGGGGGGTGCAGTGACAGCCCCAGCACCTCCCCCCCAGCATTCAGCCACTCCTATGACTAGATTGCAAAAGGAATTAATTAAGGCCAAAGCAGAAGGGAGAGATGTGACAGAACTTCAACATCACATTTTTCCTGTAATTCAACAGTTTAATTCTTCAGGTCAAGAAAGTAGAAAATATGCTTCTTTTGATATAGAAATCCTCAAAGACCTGAAAAAGGTTTGCACTCTTTATGGGGCTACATCAGCTTATGTTAAGATGTTATTACAGAATTTGGCTTTTGAAATCTTGACCTCTAATGATTGGAAATCTGTAGCAAGGGTATGCCTAGAACCTGGACAAAAGTACTTGTGGCTTTCTGAATATAGTGAACTCTATAGGATACAAGCCCCACAACACAGTCAAAGTGCAGTTCATGCTGCAATCACTTGTGACCTACTAACAGGTGTAGGTTCCTATGCAGACGTTGCAGTACAGATTAATTATTCCATCGTAGCATATGAGCAAATTGCTGCTAATGCTATCAAAGCATGGGCTTCTCTCCACAATAAAAACGACAAGGGTGAGGGCTTCACAAAAATAACACAAGGGCCAAATGAACCCTTTGCTGACTTTGTGGGACGTTTGCAGACAGCTATCACAAGAACTAATGGGGAAAATGCAGTAACAGACATTTTGATAAGGCAACTTGCTAAGGAAAATTTCTAATGAGGTTTGCAGAAGAATTATACTAGGACTGCCCAAGGATGCTCCTTTAGAGGAGCTCATAAGATGCTGTGCCACAGTGGGCACAAATGCCTTTTTATAGCCAGGCTATGATACAGACTTCCCAAGATCCCAACATGGGAAGACAGGGTCCCTTCTGGCAAGGGACTTCTAGAGAAACTCGTGAATGCTTTCAGTGTGGTAAAATAGGGCATCTGAAAGCTCAGTGTTGGTATAGAGACAGAAAGAGAAAACAGGGAGGGAGAACAAGACCCATGTCCAAAATGCAACAAAGGCTTCCATTGGGCCTCAGAATGTAGACAGATTCAGGGAAATGGGATGAGTGGCCCAGCCCCAGGGCCCCAGGCAAAAAACACTTGGGGTATAATGGCAGCCAATGGTGCACCCAGAGAGTGCTTAGAAGTCCAGTACCCAGACATGACCAATCAGCCAGGAAGCCATATGATGGGAGAAAGGGATTACAGTTGGGGAGAATAGAGTTGTATGCAGCTGGGACAACTGAGATATCCCCTGGAGAGGTGAAATCTGTTCCTCTCCAGCCTATGGATCCCTTGCCTCTATGCACAGTAGGCGTGACCATTTCACCTCCTTTTTGTACGTACAAAACAGTGTCCATCCACACACTGATATGGGAAACTGGGGAATGTGTAGATAATATCCCAGTCACTAATACAGATAGGCAATGTGTGACTTATCACCCAGGGGAAGTAGTAGCATCAGGTTTACTCATACAGAATCCTAATAAGCAACCTGGTAATAGTCAGCCAGATTCTGACTCCAGACCACAAAATCCAGGAATACACTGGACAACAGCTGTAACAGCTGAGCGACCTATGCTCATGATCTATATAAATGGCCTACCATTAGAACAATTTGTAGACACAGGTGCAGATTGTACAGTCATTAGAGATGTCAATTGGCCCAGTCACTGGCCAAAGATTAAAGCAGACACCTACGTGTCTGGAGGAGGAGGATCAATAGCAGCTGAAGTTAGTGCTGCCCCTATGAGATGGACTTTTGAAGGCAAAACAGGAGTTTTTACTCCTTTTATAGTTGAAAAATCCCCATCAATATGTAGGGAAGAGACATTTTACAGCAATTAGGGTTAAAAATGAGTACTTCGGTTTTTTAAGCAGGACAGCTGTTGAATGGCTGCCAACACTTTCACCTGTTCCTATCCAATGGAAAACTGATACACCAGTGTGGATAGAACAGTGACCCTTAGGTAGCAAAAAAATTCAGGCCTTATTAGATATAGTACAGGAGCAGCTTGACCAAGGGCACTTACAACCTTCTCTAAGTCCTTGGAATTCCCCAGTGTTTGTTGTAAAAAAGAAATCTGGAAAATGAAGGATGTTGACAAATTTAAGAAAGGTGAATGAACAGATGGAAACTATGGGAACTCTTCAGCCTGGTCTTCCATCTCCTACTCAGTTGCTTAGAGAATGGCCTCTTTGGGTCATAGATATTAAAGATTGTTTCTATTCTATCCCTCTGGATAAGGAGGATATGAAAAGATTTGCCTTTTCAGTGCCCAGCGTTAACTTAGCTGACCCTTATAAAAGATATGAATGGACAGTTTTGCCACGGGGAATGAAAAACAGCCCCACTATGTGTCAAATGTATGTTGCTGCTGCTCTTGCACCAGTAAGAAAAACATATCCAAAAGTTATGCTATTACATTATATGGATGATATATTGGGATGTGCACATGAGGAACAAATGTTAGAAGTATGTGTACAAAAGACCATAGAAACACTAAAGAATTACAAATTGTACATAGCTGCAGAAAAAATTCAAAGACATGCTCCTTTTCAATATTTAGGATATGAAATATACCTTAAGGTGCTTACAGTACAAAAACTGTCCTTAAGAACAAAGAAGCTAAACACTTTGAATGATTTTCAGAAATTGATAGGAGATATCCAATGGATGCAATGAGTTTTAGGCCTGACTACCTATCAATTGCAACTGTTACATGATATTTTAAGGGGAGACAGTGCTTTAAATTCACCACGCCAGCTTTCAAAAGAAGCTCAAGAGGCTTTGAGAAAAGTTGAACTGGCTTTATCCAATGTGGTTGAAAGAGTCACTCAAAAACCCTTGGAAATATCAGTTTTTGCCACACAAGAGTCACCCACAGCAGTCCTTCATCAAGGAGACAGTGTGATAGAGTGGGTGAACCTCCCGGCACAACCAGAACAAAGCCTTACTCCTTACCCAATACTTGTGGCTAGAATTTTATTAAAGGCCACTAAACGAGCAGTACAATTATCTGGGACAAGACCTGACAAGATATACATCTTTTATACCAATTCACAAATTACTGTGTGCTGTGAGACCATCCCAGAGTGGCAAATTTTATTAGCCATGGCTCCAAATTTTACACATGGGTCTCCATTAAAGATAACCAGACTATTACATAATTGGCAATGGATTCTTGAAGAAAAAGTTTCTAAAGTTCCTCTTAAAGGACCAACTATCTTCACGGATGCATCCAAACATAATATTTGTGCTGTGTACTCTCATGATCTAACTATAAAGAGAGTAGTCAGAACTCCTTTTCAGTCCAATGAGCAGAATGAATTGTATGTGATCATTCTAGCTCTTACTTATTATCCAGGAGACAAAAATATAATATCTGATTCAACCTATTCAGTAGGTGTGGTACAAAGAATTGCCACAGCCCAAATAAAATTTGCAGCCTCTAATATATATCGGCTCTTTAAGAAACTTCAAGAGCAAGTGAGGAATCATCCAGGTAAGATTGATATCTTGCATGTTCACTCTCATAGTGGACTTCCAAGTCCCATTTTTGATGGTAATTCAAAGGTAGATAGCCTTCTAACTATGTTGGTCAATACTCCTTTATTCCAAGAAGCCCAGGCATCTCATTCTAAATATCATCAGGCTGCTCGAGTTTTACATTTACAATTTGGAATAACAAGAGAGGAAATCAGGAGCAGAGTAAAAGCTTGTATGGCTTGGCTTCCTTTCCACGCTCCTACACTGCCTCCAGGGAAGAACCCTCATGGTTTGAGATCCAATGAAATCTGGCAAATGGATGTCACCCAGTATAAATCTTTTGGTTGTCTGTCTTTTATCCACATTGTGGTAGACACCTTTTCAGGATTCACTTTTGTAATACCAGCAGCAAAAGAGAGCCCAAGTGGTCAATGAATTCCACACACAAGCATTTGCCATTATGGGTGTGCCACAAGCAATAAAAACAGAAAATGGCCCTGCTTATACTCCCAAACATTTTACACACTTTTGTGCATGGCATAAAATTTTACACACCACTAGCATACCTTTTAATCCTCAAGGACAGGCAATAGTAGAGAGGAGAAACAAAGACATTTAGACACTCCTCCAAAAACAAAAGAAAGGGGAAGACACAGGTAATCCTAGAGAACTTCTAAATCTCACCCTTTATACTATTAACTTCTTGATTTTTGACAAAGATGCACTGGCTCCAGCAGACAGGTTTTATAACCCACTGGAAGGTCAGTGTCCAGTGCGAGCAGCTCCACTATCTTCAGATAATTGCCAGGTGATGTGGAGAGTCCCAGAAAGTTATGAATGGAAGGGATCAGATAGGCTAATTGCTTGGGGGAGACGGTTTGCTTGTATCTCTACAGGTAGAGAAGGAATCAGATGGGTGCCAACTAGCAGTATTCACCTTGTCTATCGCAGAGAGACAGAATAGACCCTTGAAACGAAGGAGAAGACCCAAGAAATATCGGGTGGTTCTGTTGCTGATTGTGCTCACCATTGAAAGAGCGTGGCAGTTATGGCATTCAACTCATGAACATTGAAAATTGTTGGACTTCACAACCCTCAGGAATCATTGCATTCTCTGAGAAATAAGATTGTTGTAGGACTTGAAAACCCTCAGGAATCATTGGATTCTATTGAGAAATGATAAGACTTTTGCAGGACTTCAAAAACTTGGGTGGATAATTGGATTCCCTGACATGTGAAGCAATGGACAATAGATTGGTTTTGGACTATCTCTTGGCTGCTGAAGAAGGCATATGTGTGACTGTTGTTTACATACCCTCCTTCTAGGACTTCTGGCAATCTTTTACAACATCATGTTGATTTATTTTGTTTGTTATTCCGCTATTTGCATGTACAATTCATGTTTGTTACAGCACATTGAGCCTGCAATGACTAAGCTGAGGGTCATCATTAATAGCTTCTGCATTATTGCTATGTGCTTGTGTAATAAATACCTCCCATGCTGATGGGTTTGTGCATAATAAGAGCCTTCAGCCCAGAAACCCACTAGCAACCCCCACTTCCCTTGGTGCTTTTCATCTCCTTCACTGAGATGTCAGGGAGGGCGTGATCATCTCCTTTTTAGTGCTTTCACCTCACTTCCTGAGAAGTCAGGGGGGTCGTGATCACTTCCTTTTCCATGCTTTCACCACCTTTCCTGAGGAGTCAGGGATGGCATGACCACCTGTGTTCTAAAACAAAAGAATGTGGGAGATGTAATGGGTTGAGGCTTGAGTTGATGCACTGAGGTCCCAAGCACGTGAGGCTAAATAGTAATTGGATCATACTCTATTAATATATATGCTTGGAGAAAGAATGGCCCCTGCCCACTCTTTGTGCAAATCCTGATGTGTTGTATAGGAAATGGTGATTTTGGTGGGTGGAGGCAGATGGGCGGAGAGAAGCGGAAAGAGACTGTTGGCTGGCATCTTGTTGCAGCTGCTCACATTGCTAACCCTCCTTCACCTCAAAAAGAATAATGATTGAAAATTTTCCCTTAACCTGAATTCCTGACTCTGGCTGATTTTAAAATATGCGGTCATCACAAATCCCATTTAAAATTGAAGTGAGTTTCTAATTGTTGTATATGTCTACTTGATGCTCTCTCACTACTCTAAAACATCCAACTCTTGCTGCATCTGAGCATCTATTTCAATTTGTTATTGTAAAGTCATGGATATACTCTGAGCTAAATTGTTGGCAAACTGATAATAGTAATTGTGGCTATAATTCCTATAACTAGAGTGGCAAGAAATGCTTTTCTTGTAGGTTTTATAAGATCCATTTCCTGAGCTATTATATCAAAGATTTCTATGTCTACAGACACATCACCCATGTGACACATTCATAGCAAGCAAGACATAACTAGTTTCTTCTACAATCAAAACTATCTTGAAGTAGTGTCTATATATCTAGATAGAGAGCAGTACACACAAGTTATATTAGAAACTTGATCATGATATTTTTGAACTGATAAGCTACCATGAAGAAACACTAAAGGGTATTCAATACAGGTTTATACATAAAGAACTTTGGAACTAAGTAATTGTTTCCATACATCTTCCTGAGTAATTATAGGATTTAGTGCTGCCATAACTCCCAAAAATTTTCAATAACTTTCCTGATTGTTATAATTGTGTCCTCTATAAAGAGAATCTACAGATACATCACCTCAAGTGACAGATTATACAAACAATCTACCCCCCATAACCCTTACAGATTTAGCTATGTTAAGGTGAACAATACATTTTTCCCCAAAGTGCAGAATAGTGCTATGTAACATTATTGGTGAGGAAACAAGTATGATAAGGAACACTAGAAATTTGTGACATAAACATGTTTCTATGAGCATGAGTATTTAAGAAAAATTTCTGTACTGACCACCACTACACATGTTCAAAAATTGATTCATCTTATTAGGAAAAAAGACCATGGCACATGTTTTGTTTCCTATCACTGGTTAAATTGATGCTAGAAAAACATGGGGGCTCTTGTTGCTAAAGCTGCATAGATACAGTCTTATTTAAATTTACAATATGCAGGTTATGTGCTTTTCCTCCAACGTAATCAGTATTATTTACAATTATCAGAGACAGGTTTAATTCCTGGGAAGTAAGGTATATAAATCCAATGTAATCATTTTTCCATACTGTAAGCATACATTCTCTTCTGCCAATATCTTTCTTCTTCCATTGATCCTTTCTTGAAGGACTTCCCTGGACACTAAGGTTCCTTATTCTTATTGATAGTGTGTTGACATATTCAGATGTTTCTCTTGGGGACCCAGACTTCTTCTGCATTTTCTGGAAGAACACAAGCATAGTGTTGAACCCATGTTAGTAATTTTACTGGACCAGCCCAATTACCTATTTTTGGCTTTTTCTATATTACCATGACATCTGGTTGCTCCTCAAACAAATTGTTCTTTTGTTCCACAAAATGTTTTTGTTCAGGAATACATCCCTGATCATCTAATATCAAAAATTTTATGGTATATATTATCTGATCAAATCTTCTTACCCTATTCTGTATTTCCCCTTTTTTTCTGTTTGTCTAGGGGAACCTTAATATCCTTATTGCACCTTTCAGCAATGGCTTGCCCCATAAGATAGGATGGGATGCTAGTAGAGTGAGTGATATTATAGATAGACAAAATCAAATAAAATTCTTACTAATATAGGCGAGACCACTGTCAGTCTTGAGGTATCTTGGAATGCCAAGAATAAGGAAGCAAAACAATAATGATCAATGACATGGACAGAAGGTTCTCCAGCTTAGGAGGTAGAAAAAGTAAACCCAGAAAAAGTATTCAGTCACATGAATATAGAGAAATCGTCCAAAAGATGGATAATGAGTGACATCCATCTATCATATGTCTAATGGATGAAGGCCTCTCAGATGGTGGATTATCGATTTGATGATCTATCAGACAATCATACCTGAATTCAAAATTCCAAAAAAATTTAGTTAAAATCCCAAGAAATTTCATGTTAAATATCAATTTTCATCAATTAAAGGTTCAGGTGGATTTAACTTTCAAGATCATACATTTTAAATAAATATTGACTATAATCTTGTGTAGATCACTGTAAGAGATTCATCTCTGAAAATTCACAACTTATCTTGATATATGAGTAGATGGTTTTGAGATTAACATTATAAAAAGAATTTTGCTTTAAGATACTCAATAATCAATAGCCAAAAGTTCAAGTTTTAGAAATATATATATAAAAAAATCTGCATTGTATATTGTCTCAAAAACATGTTCAGTTATTTAGGCATATTCAAAGAGATGAAGGCATAGACTACTATTCTCGGAATCACTTTAAATAATGGGAAGACATACACTGTATATTTACTGTATGAATGTTGAGGAGTTCAGTAACATCTTTTTTTTGTTTGTTTATTTTTGCTGAGGCAATTGGGGTTAAGTGACTTGCCCAGGGTCACACAGCCAGGAATGTTAATTGTCTGAAGTCAGATTTGAACTCAGGTCCTCCTGATTTCAGGGTTGCTACTCTATCCACTACACCAACTAGATGTCCTGGTTCTGTAAGGAGGATGATGATTACTAAAATTTCACCTTTTTGTGTTCAATTGTAATGAATTTGCATGACATTTTTTCTTATCTTTCTTATCTTTGGGAATATCCATTGATATTTTTCACAAAAGGTAATTAATTTTATAGAGGGTCTATGATTATCTATCTTACCACTGTAAGTAGAAATAAAACCTTACCTTAATAGCCTGAAATATTAAAGATGTGTACTTGAGATAATGTATATGGTTGATGTATGATTAACAAGGAATAGCCATGAATTAAAGATATCATTTGTTTAATTTATTCATTAGACAGATGTCATAAGAGTGATAGGAAATTGGTGAGAAGAATTCATTCAAGTATTCCCTGTGATTGATATAAAGCTGCAATAAGGGGCATAGGAGTAGCAAATATTGTCCCTTATACCTTTTCATAAGAAAGTATTCTTATTAATTGGGTCTCAGATAGTTTTTTCTCTACAAAATATAGTTCATATTTTGCCTCCGAAGACAGAGTTTTAGGAGAGTTTTAATGAAAGGTCTCCTTATAAAGTACAGAATAAATAGGAAAGTTGATGTATGGGTACCTGTAGCATGGGTCAAAGTCAACTAATGTCACCTAACAATTATTTTAAATCATTAAGATTTTGTAATGAATTTGTATTTGTCTCAAATTTTTGGAGTTGGATTATTTGAGAATCCATTAGATGGCCAAGATATAAAAGAGTCTTGTCTCTGAATTTTTTCAGGAGAAATTACCAAACCTTATGAATTGTAAAGCTTGCTTTAAATCATGTATTAAGAAATGGAAATTGTTTTTATCTTTACTACTATGTAAGATATCATCCACATAATGAATTATTTTGGAATCTGGATATTTCATTCTCTCTGATGAAATAGTATGGATAACAAAAAATTTTGGCATATCATAGAACATTTTTCATACCTTGAGGTTAACACTTTACATTGAATTTTTGTGCAGGTGCTTCCACATTTATACTAAGAATAGTAAAGACAAATTTAGCTTAATCCTCCTTTTGAAGAGGAATAGCAAAGAAATAGTTTTTTAAATCAATAATTATCAGGGACCATCAAATAGGCACCATGGTAGAGGAAGGAAGCCCTATCTGAAGGGAATCCATAGTGACCATGTTATCATTGATTGCATGAAGGACATGTAACATTTCCCTAATTTTTTTTATTATAAACTAGAGAATTCCAAGGGCTAGTAGAAGATTCCATATGTCCTATTTTGAGTTGCTCAGAAATTAGTTGATGTAGAGCAAGACTAGTTGATGTAGAGCAGTTACCTTCTCTTTTGACAGAGACCACTGTTCTACCTACACTACAGTATGATATTGTTCATAATGACCTTTAAAAAAGATACAGTACATGACTAGAAGAGATAAATATGCATAATTTCATCTGTTCAAAAATGTCTTTGCCCCATAGATTTATAGAATTTTTTCCCCTAAAACATAAGGTTGAAAATAACCATTATTCCCTTCAGGATCTTTCTTATTTCAATATTTTAGCATTTTGTTTTGGTAGTACTACTGTGTCTATCTCTCTTGTTTTACGTGCATAATAATTACCAACAGCCTTTTTAACTCACAAGAAAAAGTGGAAGGCTGATAATAATAACAGATTTTTAAACACATTTTCCACCTCCTGGTGTTTTTTTTTTAAATAGTTCAATAATTCAGGGTACTAGATAACAAGCCAAATCTGGGTTCTACAGTCTCGGAAAGAACCCACTAATTACTAAATCAATTCTGCTAGAACTGGATCTATTACAACCAATTAAGTTGACCAGTACTTTAGTTTGTGAAAGTGCCTAAAATCTACTGAGATAGTCTATTCAAGCCTCTTTTCTTTAGTAAGCCAGGAAAGAGCTAAGTGCCAATTCTTGCTTCATATCGGTTTTTAACTTGAGATTCTTCCTGGCATGATTCCATAAGCCTTGTTTACAGGAATTTTTAAAGTGATAGCACCCTACTTTTCCATATTCCCCAAAGTTCCCAAACTTTCTAATCCCTTTCAGTATATGCTGTTCACATCACTGCATGCTTAAACTTTCTCACTATTTCACTACAATAAATATATTTTTTCTTTTGCTTTCCCCTTTTCATGCAAAGCTACTGCAGTCAGTCAGTCAAAGGGAGAGAGAAAAAGAAAAAAGATTCCTTCCTTGTATTATCTTAATCATAAGGATCCCAATCTCTTCCCAATTTTCTTCCCTGTATATTTTGATATTTCAATTCCAATTTCAGAAAGAGGAAAAGAGAAAGGGGCTTTTATTTTACTACCCCGAGGTCTCTTTGGATTCTCTCTCCTTCATGGGAAAGTCCCAATCCCAGAGTCAAACACAAAAGCCACCAGGAGTTTTGTCATAGTGCTTGCTTTCAGGTTTGAGTCAGGGGACCCCAAAGAAAGAAGTTAAAAAACCCAGATGAGTCCCATCTATTTTCCTATTATTTCCCAATTTTCCAAATCAAGACTTCTCTGAGATGGGAAGCATTTTTCCCTACACATATCATAAATTCCTTTACTTGATTAGTAGTTATAAGCAATTCTCTTTTACTACCATTTTTTTAGCACTTTTAGATATACTTGTCTGTTTTTCTCCTGATTGAGACTGTCCCATTTTGTTAAACTAGACAAATGAAACTAAACTTAGCCCAAGATTTAAATGAAACTACAGCTCCTATTCTACCTTCAATATCTACTACGCCTGTTGATTTTTATGCTTTCCTGTTGCCCCTCTTACCTGTGTTGTTCCAGAGTCTTGAATGCTTAAAGAAACCTTCTCCTCCTCACTGCTTTTCTGCTTCAATGTTTATGTCCCTATTGAGCGGCCACTTGAGACCAGCTTAAAGGTCTCATTGAGAAGAAAGTATAAAGTGGGATAGGCAGGTCTTTATGAGAGAAGCCCGTTTATTGATTTGAGAAGCAGGGTTTATTTACTTTTTAACCTAAGATAGCAATAGCTCCAGATGTCTCTAAGTTAATCAGTTTACATTTCATGGTTACATTCTAGCTAGGCATTAACATTAAGCAGAAACTAATAGAACCAATCCATTAATGGCAACACAATTATAAAAGTGTCAAGTTTGTGATGTATGGTTCCTGATACAGGCATTCCACATAAAGGCCATCTTATTATATTAGACATGCCTTCCTAATGCCTACATGGCCACATAGAAGACTCCTAGATTGATTTCATTCTTATGCCAGCAGCATTCCTTGCTGCCTATCAGATCAGCATGTGCCATTCTCAACCTTAGTCACAAAGGAGTGGTGAACCTGCTGCAAATCAAGCCATGGCTGCACAGAAAGTATATCAATTCTTGCATAGCTTTTTAGGAGATATATTTATCTACAACTGAATGCTTGTTGCCTCAGACAAAGTGAGACTTGAGAAAGACTTAGCTTAAAAAGAGACCAGTCTTCCAATGACTTCTTGGCTTTTTCTTGACATATGTCTGTCATTGAATTCTGATGATTCTGGAGGAGAGAGTGGAGCTGAATTGATTTAGTAATTAATGGGTTCCTTCTGAGACTATAGAACCCATCATCACCATGGTGATGATCATGGTGACATGATATTGGTGTATAACAACATGGTGTATATCAATGTGATATTGACATAATGGTGGCATGGTGGCACAATTGTGGATGACTTTATGATAATTCTGTGATACTGGAATAACATTACAGGGTTTTAACATATTGACATAATATCATGATATTGATGTGATATTGATATGACAATGGGGTGATATTAGCATGATATTAGAGTGTTGATGGCCTGTTATTGGTGTGACATTGGTATGGTGATGGTATTATATTGGCATGATTCTGGCTTAAGAATGAAATTATGTTAGTGTAAAAGTGAAATGATTTTGGAGTGACAATGGTTTGGTAATGACATAACACTGCAACTTTGCATGATTTTAGCATGACAATGAGGTGATATTAGTATGATATTGATGTGATTCCTGTGTAGTGTGATGTTGCTATGATGATAGCACGATATCAATAACACAATGACATATTGGCACCACAATGATGTGATATTGGTGTGACATTGCCATGAAAATTACATGAAAATGATGTGACAATGATATGAAAATGACATGATATTAGAAAACCTTCCTGAGTTTGTGTTGACAAACAAACAGAATCACTGACTAGTAGGAAAAATCAAGAGTCTTCATATAAGTAGTACTTGATCTGATTCTTCCAGGAATTAGTGCTTTCCATGAAGAATTAAAAATAACTGCATTAAATTCAAAAAGGAGTTCTCAAAATTAAAAAAAAATTCTCCTAAATCATGAACATTACAAAAATAGGGAGTTTTATGTGGCCAATGTGTTAATGATACTTATTTATTCCCTCTTCCAAGTTTCTATTCAATGGAAAACAGACCAAAGCTTTAAATCAGATATATGGTGTTTTGAAACATGTTTATAGTGTAAAGTAAAGAGAAATTTTGTAATTAATAAAACAGAAAACATTTATGCATAAAGGAAAATAAATTAACAATTAAATTATGTAGGATATTAAGGCTGTTAAATATGGTGATTGATAGCTAAAGAGTAACAAAGGAATCTTGTTTTAAAATATTCTACTAATATATGTATATGAAGAAACAATTTTCAGATAGAATTTGGATTTTAAAAGTTGTGGTATATGATATAAAGACTCAAATCCCTTTGTGAATGATGTAAAATGATGCCTCATTTTTGTGGGAATGGTTTAATATTTTAAGTAGGCAGGAAAAGGTCTTTAAAAACTGGAGAAATGAATAGATAGAAAACAATTTGAAGGCACCAGTGGATGTTCATGCTAAAACTTTAAGAGTTAAAACATGATTTGTATTTCAGTACATTTGTAAGTAACTTTTTCTAAGGATAAAACTAAAAAAAGAAAATATCATAACTATTTGAAGATTGAGATATGTGCTTTAGAAAATTTATTAATTTAATAAGAAAAAATTTAGAAGTTGTGAATTTGTAAATGAAACAGATCTTAAAAGTCAGGAGGTTTCCATTTAATGTATAAAAAGTAGGAAGAAGAACTGACAGGGATTATAGAGCGAAACTTGACACCGGAACTTAAGGAGGGAAATATTAAAGATGTGGCAGGAGTGCTTCAAGGTTGCTCAGATCCTAGTAGTTAGAAGCAATCAGCTCCCAGTAGACTTCAGCTGAGTGATTCTTGATTGCTAAAAGAGAGAATTGATGTCATTGCCTAAGAGCTTCAGTGACAGTTATTATCCTTTGATACTTACTCCTCTTTTTTCATGTTATAGATGAGGAAACTGATGTCTACAAATATTAGGACATTCACTTAAGGCTACATAGATAATTGATGGCCAGTTTGGGGGAATGTTTCTAAAAAGTAGGGCTATACTAAAGTTAAGTCTGGAAAAGTAATATGTTCTCTCTTCCTAGAGGTGTTTTAAGGAGAGTATAGATGAACATTTATAAAATTATATGTTGTTGATGGAATTGATTAGCAAGGTTATTTCATATAAACCCTAGAAGATTTACTTTTTTGAGAGGTGACTGAGATTAAGTCAATTGCCCAGGATCACATAGCTAGCAAGTGTTAAGTGTTTGAGGACATATTTGAACTCAGGTACTCCTGACTCCAAGGCCAGTTTTCTATCCACTATGTCATCTAGCTGCCACATCCAAGAAAATTTGTAAAAATTCATAAAATTAAAGCAAAAATAACATTGTACATAATAACAGAATTATTATAAGGATGATAAACTATGAAAGACTTTGTTACTCTAATTGAGACAATGATCCAACACAATTCAAACAGACTAATGATAAAAAATGTTGGTCACCTCGAGAGAGAGAATTAATTAATTATAAATGCAGATCGAAGCATACTTATTTTTTACTTTATGTTTCTTATTTTATTTTTGTCTGTTTTCTTGTGCAATGAGTGCTTCAATCCACTAATGAGTGAGATGATGAAGTCTTCTCAGAGTTTAAAAAGATGTTTATGTTAGGAAAGTATCTCTCATTCTGTAGGACTCAGAATATTCTGTATTTTGTCTTGTAAATCAAATTGTCTTTGACAGCTATAGTACATCCTAACCATGGAACCATACTACCTCTTGAAAAACTAAAAAATATATTGAAATCACAAGATTCAAAGGGAAGGGAATCCTTGCCTCACTCTCTGGTGAGATATGTTATGAAAAACATTGTTTTCTTTGCTTTTGTTCTGGGGCAGATTTTTGTGAATAGATTTTACCTCCTGAAACCCAGTAAAAGGGTTCATGAAGAATTAGGGAGGGGAAATTTGCAGTTACAATCAATATAATCTGCTTTGCTGAACACACATGAATATGAATCATTTCAGTCTGAAGACCTTATATTCATTGCCTCCTTAAGGATGGGATAGGGGTGGAGGCAAGTCAAGGAAATAATTTGGAACTCAACATTATAATATGCTTGTAATTTTTTACATATCTGAAATGATGCATTTTAAAATAAATTAAGATATAGCTTTGTTTTTCATTGAAGTTTTTTGGTTTACTTTTGTAAGCGTTTATTAATTATATGTGGTCTTTTCTACATTTAAAAAAAATTCTCATGTAAGCTTGTATCTAGTCTTTAAATTTTGACCTTTAAAAAAAAATAAACCTTTCTTTTTCATTTTTAGTACACTTGTTTAGACCTTACTTTTTGCTCCACTAAACTGATAGGCCTTGTTCCCAAAAAGTCCCTAGTGCCTTCAATGCTCAACCTGGTTCATCTGAGGGATTTGAAGCTTCTCTTAGGTCCCACCAAATGAAAATCCACAGTAAAGAACTGAGGAATGACTTTCTATGCTGCTGTTTATCTAAATATACTTCAATTTAAAAGGTTCAAACCAGTTTCCTTTCCTCTCACTCAGCAGTATATACCTAATATGTTTAGAAATTTTCTGAGAGTCCAAATTATAGAAAGAAACATATAAATGAGATTGAATTTTTAGATCTTATTAAAGATGAAGTAGTTAAGAGAACAGAGAAATACAACTCTATTGGGCAAAAAGGAAGTCAGATCTGGACTCAGGATAGAATTCAATTCAAATTCTACTTACTATATAAGTTTTCACATCACCATGATAAGCCATTTTATCTCTCCAAATCATAGTTTCCCTATCTGTATAATGGACATGAAAATACATGCCTGTTTCAAGCATTGGTATGGGAGTATTAGATGAGATAATATAAATGATAGGCTTTACCAACCTTAAATTAATGTATAAAATGGGAGTTATACTAATATTGGAGATTTATTTAGTAAATCCAAAGAGAAAATTGTGGTTGAGAAATCTAATTATACCATACAATGAAGAATATGAAATGAGAAAATCTAGATATTTCACTGTGATCTTAGAAAATGTGTGTTCCCAAATGTTCTTTCTGAGTGCAAGAAGAAAATACAGAGAGGTACTTTACAAATATAGATGTTCAATAATAATAATTATTCAAGTTCACAAATTAACATGTGTCAGCATGTACTGCAACAAAATACTGAATATTATTCTTTTTTTTTCTATTTTTCTTCTCTGCAATGGTCATGAGGCTTTCTATGTTTGTGTTCAGTGACATTAAGAGATAACATAAAGAGCTTGCCAAATATTGAGGTGGGGTAGGGAACTATCTTTTTTTTCTAAGCGTTTGACATTCTTCTCAGAGTATGAATCAAACGATTTACTGAGTAAGATCCTTTTTAGATCAATGATTTAATTTGGTACTAGTAATGTTGTTTCTCTGGAAAACAATGCACTAATATAAAAAAGTGCCAAATATCAAATGTAAATAATCAGTGAAGTACCAGTCCTCAGTGCTCTCACAGCCATTGTGGCATGAGTGGATAGAAATGAAGGCAACAGGGAAGCTTTTCCTGGCGTAGCAAGCAATATGGTTATTGGATCTAAGGAAGGCAGGGCTAATTACTTGTGGGAAATAATCCTTCAGGTCCAAAATAAGAAAGACTTTTGGGGAGAATGAGAGCAGATTAGAGATGTTAAAGGATGCTATAAGAATTGTGATCAGGAAAGTTAAGCCAAGCAAACTGAGACCAATATCAGATGAGCAGAGTTCAAAAAGTCAAGGAACATAGAGCTCTATAGATGCTGTCAGGAAAATTAAATGAAAATAAAATGAAATAAAAATACTTCACTTACCTGTATGATGTCTCCACCAACCTTTGAATGACTCAAAAGGGAAATGATTCTGGTGAGATAAAGACATCAAGGAGAGAAGGAAATGAAGACATTTCCAAGTAACTAAAATACCCCAACTTACCAAAGAATGAAATAAAGTATGAGAAAATTAATGAATTAAAATGTTTACATACTTAATATTTATCCACATAATTATCATCTCTACAGAGTTGAATGGCGACAAGTAGGCCTCAGGCTGATATAGTATATAGAGTACTGGATTCTAATTCAGAAATAACTTGAGTTCAATTCAATCCTCAGACTCTTGCTAGCAATGGGAATCCAGACTTCTACTTTAACCCCTATCAGATTCAGTTTCCTTAACTATAAAATGAGGGTAAAATAACACCTACCTCTCTCAGGGTTGTTCTGAACATAATTTTAGATAATATTTATAAAATGCTTTGAAAACCTTAAAGCTTTATATAAATGCTAGTTGTTATTGATCATTTACATTTTGCCTGAAAGTTTAGAAAGTACTTTCTTTGCTTGCAAAAAGTAATCCAATGAGGTAGATAGTTCAAAAAAAAAATTATTTCCACTATATAGGGTGAGGTAACCGAAACCCAGAGAAATTATGCAACTTATTTCAAGTTACATTATCTAATAAACATCTGAACCATGAGGATTAGCCAGGTCTCTTTAAGTCCAGCACTCAAAATTTAATGGAAAAACCTGTTAAATCTTTTAATATGCAATGCAGTATAATTCTGGTGCAGAATCCTTTTGATACTATTTCATTGAAATAAAATATTCTATCTTCAATCATAAAATAATTAAGAGTACATGTACAATAATACAGTCAGTAGAAGCAAAATAAACTTAAAATAACTGAGACAAGTGTTTTGGAAATAAAAATCAGAAACATTATGAAGGCAGGATTAGGAATTTTGATAAATAAATTCTATCTAGTAATTGTCAGAATAAGTTACACTTCTGTGGATTCAGATCAATGATTTAATTTGGTACTCAACTCACACAGAATTATAGCCAAATTCTTCTTTATATTTACTCCTTCCACTGCTCTAATAATGACAATAACAAACTAGGAAAACATCTTCACAGTTAAAGGTTCTGATAAAGGCCTCATTCCAAAATATATAGAGAGCTGACTCTAATTTATAAGAAATCAAGCCATTCTCCAATTGATAAATGGTCAAAGGATATGAACAGACAATTTTCAGATGATGAAATTGAAACTATTTCCACTCATATGAAAGAGTGTTCCAAATCACTGTTGATCAGAGAAATGCAAATTAAGACAATTCTGAGATACCACTACACAACTGTCAGATTGGCTAAGATGACAGGAAAAAATAATGATGAATGTTAGAGGGGATGCGGGAAAACAGGGACACTGATATATTGTTGGTGGAATTGTGAACACATCCAGCCATTCTGGAGAGCAATCTGGAATTATGCCCAAAAAGTTATCAAACTGTGCATACCCTTTGATCCAGCAGTGTTACTACTGGGCTTATAGCCCAAAGAGATACTAAAGAAGGGAAAGAGACCTGTATGTGCCAAAATGTTTGTGGCAGCCCTGTTTGTAGTGGCTAGAAACTGGAAAATGAATGGATGCCCATCAATTGGTTGGGTAAATTGTGGTATATGAATGTTATGTAATATTATTGTTCTGTAAGAAATGACCAGCAGGATGAATACAGAGAGACTTGGAGAGACTTACATGAACTGATGCTAAGTGAAATGAGCAGAACCAGGAAATCATTATATGTATGATACTGTATGAGGATGTATTCTGATGGAAGTGGATTTCTTTGACAAAGAGATCTAACTCAGTTTCAATTGATCAAGGATGGACAGAAGCAGCTACACCCAAAGAAAGAACACTGGGAAATAAATGTAAACTGTTTGCATTTTTGTTTTTCTTCCCGGGTTCTTTCTACCTCCTGAATTCAATTCTTCCTGTGAAACAAGAGAACTATTCTGTTTTGCACACATATATTGTATCTGGGATGTACTGTAACATATTTAACATGTATAGAACTGCTTGCCATCTGGGTGAGGGGGAGGAGGGAGAGAGGGGAAAAATCACAACAGAAGTGAGTGCAAGGGATAATGTTATAAAAAAATTACCCTAGCATGGGTTCTGTCAATAAAAAGTTATTAAAAAAAAAGAATTTAGATGCTACACCACTTGGTGCATATATGCTTAATATTGATATTGCTTCATTATCTATGCTACCCTTTAGTAAGATATAGTGCCTTTCCTTATCTCTTTTAATAAGATCAATTTTTGCTTTTGCTTGATCTGAGATCAGGATGGCTACCCCTTCTTTTCTGTGTTCACCTGAAACATAGTAGATCCTGCTCCAACCTTTTACTCTGTATGTATCTCCCTGCTTCAGGTGTGTTTCCTATAAACAACATATTGTACGATTCTAGTTTTTAATCCATTCTGCTAACCACTTCCTCTTTATGGGGGAGTTTACCCCATTCACATTTATGGTTAAAATGGCCAATTCTGTATTAATTGTCATCTTGTTAACCCCTGTTTATGCTTTTCTCCCTTCTTCCCCCCTTTCCTCTCCTTCCCAGTATTAAACTTGTGAGCACCACTTGCTTCTCACAGCCCTCCCTTTTTAGTATCCCTCTCCCCACTTTAGAGTTCCTCCCCCTACCTTATTCCTTTCCCTCACAGTTTCCATATTCCCTTCTGCTTAGCTTATTCCTTCCCTTTTCACTTTTCCCTTTGCACTTTTCAAGGAGATGGGAGAAGTTTCACCATAAATTGAATACGTCTAAAATTTTTCTCTTAAAGCCAATTCTGATGGCAGTAAGATACCCACTATATTCATCCCCCTCCATTCTTTCTCTCAGATATAATAGGTTTCCTTTGCCTCTTTGTGAGATGTAGTATTCCCACTTTACCCTTTTTCTGGTACAATGTCCTTTCCACCCCTAGTTTCTAGAACATGGTATACATGTATTCTTTATACATCTTTATAGCAGAAGTATAGTTCCCAAGATTTCTATTTACCATTTTAGATTTCTCTTGAGTTCTATATTTGTAGATCAAACTTTTTGTTAAGTTCTGTTTTTTTTTTTCATCAAAAATAGGTGAAATTTCCTTATTTCGTTGAATGTCCATCTTCTTCCCTGGAAAAAGATGCTCATTCTGGCTTGGTAAATTATTTTTGGTTGCATATTGAGTTCCTTAGCCTTTCAGAATATCATATTCCAGTCCCTTTGATCTTTTAATGTGGATGCTGCTAGATCCTGGGTAATCCTTATTGTGGCTCCTTTATATTTGCATTGGGTTTTCTAGCCACTTGCAGTATTTTTTCCTTTGTCTGAGGGTTCTGGCATTTGGCCACTATATTTCTTGGTGTTTTGATTTTAAGAACCCTTTCAGTAGGTGATCAATGAATTCTTTCAATGTCTATTTTACCCTCTGTTTTTATGACTTCTGGGCAGTTCTCTTTGATAATATCCTGGAAAATAGTGTGCAGGCTTTTTTTTTTTAATCATATTTTTCTGGGAGTCCAATAATTGTCAGATTGTCTCTCCTAGATCTATTTTCCAGGTCTGTTGTTTCCCAAGAAGGTATTTCACATTTTTTCCATTGTTTGATTTTTTTTTTGTTTGTTTGTTTTGCTTGACTGATTCTTGTTGTCTCCTTGAGTCATTCAATTCCATTTGTTCGATTCTGATTTTCAATGAATTATTTTCTTCACTCACTTTTTAAATAATTGTCCAATTGAGTTTTTAAGTGAGTTGTTTTGTTCTATGGAATTTTTTTTCCATTTCACCAATTTTATTTTTTAGAGAGCTAATTTTCTTTTTCCACTTCACTAATTCTATTTTTCAATGATTTGATTTCTTTATCCATTTGGAGAGACTTACATGAACTGATGCTAAGTGAAATGAGCAGAACCAGGAGATCATTATATGTATGATACTATATGAGGATGTATTCTGATGGAAGTGAATTAAATGTGTGGGATGACTTCTCCAGACTTTCTTGCCAAGCCTCCCTCTCCTTTTCCCATTTTTCTTCTAGCAGAGCCTTTTAAATTTCTTCTATGCAATTCATCTGTGCTGAGGAACAGATGATATCCTCCTTTGGGGATTCACCTGGAGACAGTCTGTTTTTAGTCTCCTTAGGGTTTAGAGTCTGCTCTCTATCCATATAGAAGCTGTCAATGGTTAAGATCCGTTTCAATTTTTTGCTCATTTTGTCAGAGAAGAATCAAAGGCAAACTAGCAAAGAAAAAAAAAAGAATCTGCTTTTTTTGGGGGGCTGGGTGGTGTTACTGAGCTTCCTCTACAGACTGCGGGGGTCAGCAGCAAGGCCCTAACAGGACAGTGATTGCTCTGCTGCGCCTGGGCTCTGAGACTCCAAGAACGTGCTGACACACTGTTGGGAGGGGTGGCCAGGTCCTGAAAGACTCCAGCTGTTTGGGTTATATTCTTCACCCTTTGTGTTTTTAGCTTCTCTGTTTGTCTGCTGGCTTGCTGCCAGGGCAAAGTATCCAATCCTGTAGCAAAGCTCTCCCCACAGAGATGGCTGAGATCACACCCCACCCCACTCTGGTCTGCTCCTCTGTGAGCAGCCTGCTGAGCTCTTGCTGTTGCTGCCTGCCCTCAGCCTGTGCCCGATCTTAAACCATCCCCACCCTTGAGCAAAAACAGATCTTTCCTAGTGAATTTCAAGGATGTCTCCACTTGGTAATTATTTGCGTTTTTTTTTTCAGTCAAGCATTAATTCAGAGGCTTGTTATGAAATGAATTCTGAGAAAAAATGCAGAGCTTATGCAGCTGTGTGCCTCCTCTCCGCCATCTTGGCCAGAAGTGACGTGTGATGAAAATTTTATTACCTGTATTCATAAGTCCTAAAGCCAAAATGGGTTTGCATTAATCCTCAACATGTTGTATTGCTTTCTTTTCTTGTAGCTTCTGGTGACACCATGATTTCAGTTATAGAATGTCCTCTTCCCATCCTATCTGTTGCTATCCTTTAGGTAAGATTCAGGCCAAACATGATTCTGTCCTTAAAGTAGTCCTTGTGGTCTATAATTGGCAATACTCATTTCTTCCTCTGATTGTTCATATTTAAGAATTTATCATATTCCATTTTAATTTATATGTATATACATATATTAAAACAGTGTATGTGTATGTGTATGCATATATATCTGTGTGTGTGTGTGTATCTACCTATCTATCTAGGAGCATCTAGGTGGCACAGTAAATAGAGAGCTGGAACTAGAATCAAGCAGACTCACCGCCATGAATTTAAATCTGGCCTCATATACTTTTACTAGCTGTGTGATCCTCAGCAAATTGCTTAACCATATTTGCCTCATTTTTCTCATTTTTAAAATGAACTGGAGGAGGAAATGACAAATGACTCTAATATCTTTGCCAAGAAAACCCCACAGAGGATTGCAAAGAATTGTTAAATGAGTGAAAGGACTGAACAACAATTCTCCTTTAATGCCCTACACAAATTAGGAACTTAAAAATTTATAGATAATGTTAATAAATTAATAAACCAGAAGAATTTGCCAACTGATTAGATGTAGGATGAGATAATGTTTCAAGTAAAGGTTTTTAGTAGCATTACATTATCTAGAGAATTTGATTAGCATAAAGACTGAAATCAGATATATAGAAGGAAAAGAAATAATAATGATTAGAAAAAGATATGGCTTATTATTGAATCCATTTCCCTCTACATATTTTTAATTTATTAAAATAAATTACATAATAACAAAAATATATGAATGTTTTATAATAATTTCATTCATAAGTGAAATCAATACAAATTAATTGATACAAATTATAACTCAGAAACTAGCTTAGTCAGCAAATATCTGATTTACTTGTCAAGCAGATAGATGAATGCCAAAGGAAATCTGATTAAAAACACAATTTTATTTTTAAAATATTATTAAGAAGTATGATGAATAATTATGTGAAATACCATCTTAAGCAGAGAGAAGCAAGGCAAGATTTTTAAAAATCATAGTTTAAATGAATTTTTAGAAAATATCTAAGCATAATTATATCAAGGGCATGTAACAAATGAAAGCAGAAGAAAAAGAGAAAAATATTTATCCAAAACATTTTAGCAAGCTGTCTCCTCCATCAAGGAAATCACCACAGTTCAACTCTAACATGATGATCTCCATGATAATTATAGAAAAGGCAAAAATGATATCAAAGAGAGCAAAGGCAAGAAAGTAGCTGAATTAGATTAAGTACATCTATGTAGAGTATATCTATGGTGCTAGAGGGCATATAATTGTAAAGGTATTGCTACAAGTATCTGAAACAAATTAATCACCAATGAAATGGGGAAAAAAATCTGATTTTCTGACATAAAAGGATACTGGAGAACATTAGTAATGTGGGGAATAAGGTGAAGAACTTACAGGAAGGTTTAAATTTTTTTTCTGTATTTTTTATTATTTCTATGTCTCTATGACCTGCATAAGTACAGTGTGTGCACGCCAATATTTACTTAAAACTAGATATATTTACTTAACCAGAAATGATGACATTTATCCTTGTTCAGTGTTATCAATATTTAGATTATTAAATGTGTCAGCTCAGTAATCTGAAGTTTGAAGGTCTGACTGATGTTTCCTCTCGGAATCAGGGAAACAAAGCATTCCATTCTAATCTGCCTTTGGCACCAATGTTTAACATTCAGTTAGGGGAGAAGGCCTCTATTTCTCAATGCTCCCCAAGCTATGATGTAATCCTTTGTAACCAAACCTATAAAAACTTTATATCTTTCCTAAATTTTTAGTCCTTCTACTGTGAGCTTTCTCTCTTCCCTTCCTCACAGTGGAATTACTCATTCTCATGAGAATTTATTAATAAATAACTTTTATGCTTTCTACTGAGTGATCTCTGGGTAGTCATTTTGGGTAAGGGTCTTCTACATCCCTCACAGTAACTATCATATATATGCATACTCTTCCATCTATACAAAATTTTTCTGAGAGTTATCACTATATGAATTGAGAGCAACCTCATAAAAATCACTAGGGAAAAAATGGTATTTAACATGAACCAAATTGTTACCATTTCACAATTAACTAAAATTCGTAGAAGTATGAAATTCCATTATACTTATCATTTGTTGATTATAAAAAAATGTGTTTATTTAGTCCAATAACATCCCCTCTTACAGGTTCTTTTACAGCAACATGTTTCCCATTAATAGATCTATATCTTTCAGAATTCCTTAGAAGACACATTGAAATAACCCTCTTCATTGACCATTTTATAAGTAGCTTCAAATGAGGAGCAAAACATAGAGAGAGATATATGCTCATTATATTGGATATTGTGATAGAGGAAATCTCAATAAATATCAATAAATCAAAATAGAAAAGGAATTCCCTCTTACAAGTGATGTTCTTTTCATGGATGACATTGTTTAGATTGTATCAAGTCTCAAGACATCCTGAAAAATATTAGAAATCACTCAAAGAAGTTTTATCTGTATACCATACTCCCCTTCTCCCTCCCTCCTTTCTTTCTCCCTCTGTCTCTGCATGTCTGTCACACATGCACACACACACACACACACACACACACACACACACACACATACAGATAGACACACAGATGAAGGCTCTGTATTGATTATATTTCAATAGACATTTGCATGTGCATAATATTGAGCATATATATTTTGAATGGTCAGCACAAATTTACAGTAGAGGGGGTCTAGAGTCAAAAAGGAATGAACTATATTGCTTTTAGAAAATTATGCAGTCCCTTATTGACTCCAAATTTCTCAACAAATTAAAAAAAAACATCTTTAAGAAAGTTGACACACAGCAATGAGATGCAGATATCATTGCATCAGAAAAGTTCAAGATGAATATCACATAAAGGGAAAACAAGAGGCTTATGGTATATGTTATAACTCATAACCAAATAGAAACTTCAATAAAAAAATGAGTCAAGAATATAATCAAAGAATTTAATCACAGGAAGGGAACATAAGATCATAAAGTAAGACCAAAGGATGATATGTGGATGATCAGAATATTCTACTAGTATCCTCATGATGTAGAGAAATAGATGGAGCACTGTTATGAACTTCAGGGAAAATATGGACAAGAGTTTTAGAAAATGAACAAGTATAGATGGATTATAATTAATATTATTAGGAAGAACTTCCAAATAAATAAAATTGAAGATCCATATGAGTAGAGAGAGGCAATATGGGTAGTGAATAGAATGTTAAAATTGGCAGTCAGGGAAAAACCTGCTTCCTTTTAAAATTATTAGCTCTGTGGTTGAGAGGATTTTGTTTTAACTTGCTGAGTCTTAGGCATTTCACTTTAACTATAAGTCATAGATGATATGTAATAGGCATTAGTTAAGAAAGTTTTCAAGTCCTTAAGATATATGAAATAAGCAGGAATTGTGCCATTGTGTAATATAGATGAGGCAAATTTGGTGCCTAAGGTATCACAAATTACAAATAGATATGTTAAAGTTATGAAGTCTTCACTCCTCTACTTGAGTGTATACCTGTTGCCATATTTTGAATTTCATGAAAGGGTCCTAACAAGTCCCAGTTGCTCTCTAAGGAGAGAGCACCACACATGCACATATCACAGCACTTAATACTATTTGACAATTATGATGACATATGGTCAGAGAACTGAAGTTCGTTCACCTTGGTCTCTAGTTCTCTTTAAATTCATCGCATTGTCACTCCTAGACATGATTTAAAACCCTAATATGAAGTTCAAGAAAGAAAGGAGGATATTAAAAAGATCCAGTTTAACATCAAGAAGACAGTGGTACTGTACCAACTCATCACACCTAATTTAATGCAATTAAGCATGATTGACACTTTCTTTTCAGGAAGGAATTAGAGTCAAACTTGCAAGGAAAAAGAATAACTTTTGTCTCTTTAAGTAGACAGCTTTCCCTAGGGCAAAGCTGAGCTAATTAGCAGTGAAATGTAGACAATAAAGGAAAATGCCACAGTTAACTGGTGCTACTTCCTTTATTATCATAAGTACCATGATGTCTCTCCATTAAAGCAATGGAAAATTCTTATTTGGCTTGGGAAGGGAGAGTGGCATTTTTAATTAGATGAAATTTGTTTAAACCATATTCTAACCTGACACTCAAAATGTCAGTCAATTGCTTACAGGTAATGAAATCGATCTATTGTCTTTCAGTACATCAGACAATATACTCAGAGATTTTTTTTTTTTTACTTTTTTCCTGACACAGCCAAAATTAAATAATGATTTATTGTCAATGTGCTAGAGGGAAGCTTATCAACTTGAATGGCATTCTTTCCTAGGATGACTTTTCTCCCATTGAAGAAAGTCTTGAAAGGCCTTACAATTTTCTAACATTTTAATCAATGTTAGTAATAACTCATTTCTCTTTGCCATTTTTATTGCTTACTGTTCAGATGCTTCCAGATCCATTCATTTTTATAAAACCATCTCCTAAAGTATGGAGAGGTTACAATCTGCATTAGTTGTGACTGTAACCAATGTGGTGAAATAAGGGCTCTTTGGCGGTATTGAAGTATTCTTCCTAAGCTAAATTATGAGCTAGAGAATAATTCATTTATTCAAAAAGTATTTACTAAAAAAGCTATAAAATTTTGAACATTGGAGATACAAAATAAAAAAATAATAATACTTAACCTCAATGAGATTAGAACTTAATGGAGATAAACAACATGCACACAAATAAATAACTATGAAATAAAACAAGAGCAGATTTATATATTTAGGCAGTGTTAATACCTGATGGATTAAAATTATCCAGAACCCTGAAATTTAAATGAGTGTAAATGAAGGGGAAGAATGTAGATAGTTCAGCCATTAGGGCACCAGTTTGTGAAAATACATAAATTTGGGAGATTAAATACAATCTATGAAGAATGATAAGTAGGCTAGTAAAATAAATGGAGGGAAGTAATATAAATGCAAGCAATCATCTCTGAACAGAGAAGGGACAAAGACACAGGTACAGGGATCTCAGTCCCAAGGTCACAAGAAAGTATCTTTTCCATGAAATCTTCAGAGTGGTTGCAAACTCATAAGAGGGGGATTTTGGAATCCTAGGAACTGCCAGCTGCAAGTGCATGTATATGTTAGAGTAGTTATTAAAAATCCTTAATTTGCATTTTGAGAATCATAGAATATCTTGAAGACACAATTCTTGGAATATCAATATCCATGGGATTTGAATAAGTCCAGGGGAAAGAGGAAGAAGGGTTACCTTAAAAGCAGAGATGGTAAATAAAAGCAGAGGTAAAGTGAGATTAAACAAGGCCATCCATCTTACTCAAAAGCATCACAGATTGCTGAGTCTAAACCTGGCATAAAACTGTACTTCAAGAACTAAAGTGGGAAAATGAGTAAACTAAAGAAGGCAACTAGAAATATGAAATATTGTACTGTATAATAAAAATATTGAAAAATGGAAACCCACAAAACTAGCTTAGAAGGAGTGAGTAACTCCAAAACTACTAGAAGCAGCAAGTTAAAGGAAATGGAGTTTCTTCAGAGATTATCTGCACTACAAGACTAAATGAAGCAAAAGATAAAGAATGAAAAAAGTTAACAAAAATTAAGACAATAAATAGAAGAGAAAACTATAAACCTTAACCAAGGAACTTACTGTCACTGAAATAGGCAAAACAAATTCATGACTCCATGAGAGCAAAAATATCAGAGCAAAATCAAAAGACTAAAAAAAGAGAAATAGTAAGATAATTTATATAAAAATATTTAAGGGCAGAGCCAAGATAGCAGAGAGGACACATGCTTCTTTCTGAGTTCTCCTGCTACCTTCACACTACTAGACTAGCAGAATCAAACAACCAGCAGAAGATAATTCCAAAGATCACCAAAAAGTCAATTTTGATCGGGCTTGGGCCCAGGAAGCTAGGCATTGGTAGAGAAGCAGAGCATGGAGGCCAGAGCACACTGGGAGAGGGGTGCAGTCTCCACAAGGTGGAGAATCTATGGGGAGGATTCTACCAAAGTGCTGGCTACTCTGCCCTAGTTGCAAGCCAATAGATCACCAGAGAAGTTATAAAACATCCAACACAAACACAGAGGGTAAAGAGTGTACCCCAAAGTGTCAGAGTCTCATGGAACCTGGTCACACCCACCCAGTACCAGGAGTGACTCAGCCTGATCCCAGTGCAGCCCTTGCCACTTCTGGGTGTCTGTAGAGGAAGCTCAGAACTTCCTTGCCAAAAAAGTGTTGTGATATGGAAGCCAACTGCCAGTGGCTGCTGGGGATCCAAGCCAGACCAGCAGAATGAATCCCTTTATGTAAGAGGATGATGATGATGATGATGATAATGATAATGATACAAGTAGACTAAAAGGCAGTTGTGTTCTCTGACTTCCCCACTGAAAGTCAATTGCATTGCTTGACCTCTCTCTTCTTCCTTCTGACTCCAATTTATTTCATTCACCTTCCACAAAGAACATCTGCATTAGCAAAAGCTACTTTGCAACTCCTTCAGATGTTATGATTAACAACTGTGGAGGCTCTTAGAAAATTGACCAGCCCTTTCACCTAGGCATGGTCCTTAATAAAAACACAGATCCCAACTTTTTTTTTTAATGAGTAAAAAGGCAAAGCAAGCTCTAACTATAGACAGCTTCTATAGTGAAAGAGAACAGATTTCAAACCATGAGGAGACTAAAATCAAGTTTTCTCCAGATGAAGCCCCAAAGGGGTTTATAACATGGTTCCCACCACATAAGGCTCTCTTAGATGAAATTTTAAAAGGTCTTAAAAGAGGGCTACAAGAAGAATGGAGAAAGGAAAGGAAAACTCTGCAAGAAAATTTGGAAATGGCATATAACTCATTAAAAGAAAGATTCAATAAAGTGGAAAAAAAAACCTCCCAGAAAGGTGAAATGGAAAAGATAAAGAATTCCCAGGAAAACAGAATTTGAGAATTGTAAAAAGAAAATAACTCCTTAAAAAAATTGTGAAATGAAAAAAAAAATTCCATGGAACAAAACAACTCATTTAAAAACTCAATTGCACACAATAATTTATTAAAAATCAGAACTGAACAAATGGAACTGAAAGACTCAATGAGACATCAAGAATCATTCAAGCAAAAACTAAAAAAATGAAAAAAAATATGAAAAAAAGTAAAATATCTACTTGGGAAAACAACAGACCTGGAAATAGATCTAGGAGAGATAATCTAAGGATTATTAGAATCCCTGAAAATCCTGACAAATAAAAAAGTCTAGCATCTAGAAATCATCAAAGAGAACTGCCCATATGTAATACAATCAAAAGGTAAAAATAGGCATTGAAAGAATTCATTGAACACCTTCTGAAAAAGACTAAAATAAAAACTTCAAGGAATATTGTGGTGAAATTTCAGAACTATCAGACTAAGGAAAAAAATATTACAAGCAGCCAGAAAAAAAAACAATTAAAATACCAAGGTGCCACAATAAAGATGACCCAAGATCTGACTGCCTTCACATTAAAAAACGAAAGGGCCTGGAATCTGATATTCTAGAATAGCAAAAGATTTTGGAATGCAGGCAAGAATGAACTATCCAGGTAAGCTGAGTATTTTCTTCCATGGAAGAAGATGATCATTTAATGAAACAGAGGAATTCCAATTGTTTCCAAGGGAAAAAAAAAGAGATCTAAACAAAAAAATTTGATCTCCAAACAAGACACAAGAGAAGCAGAAAAAGGTAAAAGGAACTCTTGAGAACCTTATTTCTGTTGTGGATATACATAAAAACTACATGTATAATTTGATTTTACTGATTATAACATAAAAAAGGGAAGTAGAAATAGAAAGGGGATAGTGTCACAAAAAGGGGAAACAGGGGATAAAAAGCGGGAAACTACATCCCACGAAGAGGCAAAGGGAACCTATGATATCTGAGGAAATTATGAGAGGGAGAAGAACATTGTGTGAATCTTACTCTCATCAGAGTTGGCTCAAAGAGAAAATAATTAACATATTTGGTTTACAAAGAAACTTCTCTCACTTAATTAAAAAGGGGGAGAAGAAAAGGGAAAAGAAAAGATCAATAAGGGAAAAGTACAAGAAAGGGGAAGAGATTCAAAGAGGGGGAGGGAGGGATCCTAAAGAGGGTGAGCTATGGGACACAAGTGGGGCCCATAAGTTTAAAACTGGGAAAGACAGTTAGGGGCCACAAGAAAAAGAAAAGCATGATTTAGGGATAACAAGATAGCAGAAAATACAAAATTAGTCATTTTAACCATAAATGTGAATGGGATGAACTCTCCCATAAAGCAGAGGCAGATAGCAGACTGGATAAAAAGTCAGAACCCTACAATGTGTGTTTAACGTGTTTGACGAAGCCAAAGACCCCAGCTTTTGGGATAAGAAATCACTGTTTGACAAAAATTGCTGGGAAAATTGAAAACTAGTATGGCAGAAACTAGGCATTGACCCACACTTAACACTGTACACCAAGATAAGGGCAAATTGGGTTCATGCCCTAGGCATAAAGAATGACTTTATAAATAAATTAGAGGAACATAAGATAATTTACCTCAGACCTGTGGAAGAAGAAGGAATTTATGACCAAAGAAGAACTAGAGATCATTATTGATCACAAAATAGAAAAATTTGATTATATCAAATTGAAAACTTTTTGTACAAACAAAACTAATGCAGACAAGATTAGAAGGGAAGCAAAAAAAACTGGGAAAACATTTTTACAGTCAAAGGTTCTGATTACGGCCTCATTTCCAAAATATATAGAGAATTGACTCTAATTTTTAAGAAATCAAGTCTTTCTCCAATTGATAAATGGTCAAAGGATATGAACAGACAATTCTCAGACGAAAAAATTGAAACTACTTCTAGCCATATGAAAAGATGCTCCAATAACATTTCATAACATTCATATACCACAATTTATTCAGCCATTCTCCAATTGATGGGCATCCACTCAGTTTCCAATTTCTGGCCACTACAAAGAGGGCTGCTACAAATGTTCTTGCACATCCAGGTCTGTTTCACTTCTTTAAAATCTCTATAAGCCCAGTAGTAACACTGCTGGGTCAAAGGGTATGCACAGTTTGATAAATTTTTGAGCACTGTTCCAAATTGCTCTCCAGAATGGCTGGATTTATACAATTCCAAACAATTATCAGTGTATTTTTCCCTCCAACATTCCCATTATCTTTCCCTGTCATTCTAGCCAGTCTGACAGGTGTGGTTTAGTATCTCAAAGTTGTTTTAGTTTGCATTTTCTCTGATTAATAATGTCTTGGGCATCTTTCTATGGCTAGAAAGGCAATTTTTCGTCTGAGAATTGTCTGTTCATATCCTTTGACCATTTATCAATTGGAGAAAGACTTGATTTCTTATAAATTAGAGTCAATTCTCTATATATTTTGGAAATGAGGCTAATATTTGGTTCAGTGTAAGAAAGATAGGATAGTTATAGAAGGAGATAGAGTGGGGAAGTATTGATCACAATTTACTACCTTGGGAAAGATTAGATGTTATCCATCTTTCCACCATCTAATTTGTAAATAATATAACCTTTGGGGTCATGCCACACATCTTCTCTAGAAATTACAGACTTTATTTTGGAGATATTGGTATAAAGAACCTTGTTTAAAGTAGTGAAATCAGTTGAAGAAATATTTAAAATTAATCCCTTTTCCCCTGTTGTGGAAGCCATAAGATTAGGAGATGTAGAAAGGAGGATTTCTCCTAAATGACTGAAATATGAAAGTACAAGGATAGTAGAGGGAATAATTGGAGCGATTCCCCGAACCATCCAAAGAATTGGAGATAGGAGACGCCATTCACTATGGGCAAATCATGTGAAAGAGTTAACTTTAGGAAAGGTGGCCAACCAACAACAGATGGTTGTAATTTGTAATCACTTTGCATGCCAATAGATAGAGCAAAGATATCCCTGCCCTTGTTGGCATGAGTCAGTTTCCCCACATATATGTAGGGAAGCCAAATCACATATCACACTCCACAAAGTGAACAGAAGGAAAGAGGTATAGTGTTAACACAGCAATTAGAATTGTTCTGTGGAGACACGGAGACCAGTTGGAAAATATCTTGAATAATTGGGCAGGAACTCTGATGGTGTTTGTAGGAAAAGAGGGGAAGGGTTTTATTTTATTTTATTTTATTTTATTTTTATTATACTAACTTTTTATTGACAGAACCCATGCCAGGATAATTTTTTACAACATTATCCCTTGCACTCACTTCTGTTACGATTTTTCTCCTCTCTCCCTCCATCCCTCCCTAGATGGCAACAGTCCTATTGATGTTGAACATTCCCACAGTATATCCTAGATACAATATAAATTTGCAGGGCAAACAGTTCTCTTGTTGAAAGGGGGTTTGGATTCAGAAGGTAAAAAAACCTGGGAAGAAAAACAAAAATGCAAACAGTTTACATTCATTTCTATTGTTCTTTTTTTTTGGGTGTACTGCTTCTTCCATCATTGATCAATTGAAACTGAATTAGGTCTCTTTGTCAAAAAAACTTCCATCAGTAATCTTCATCGTATCGTTGTTGGTATATTGATCTCCTGGTTCTGCTCATTTCACTTAGCATCAGTTTATGTAAAAGTCTCCAAATCCCTCTTTTCATCCATGGTCATTTCTTACAGAACAATAATTTCCTTTCATATATGACTTTCTCAACCATTCTCAATTGATGGGCATCCATTCATTTTCCAGCTTCTAGCCACTACAAACAGGGCTGCCACAAACATTTTGGCAATACCCGTCCTTACCCTTCTTTGTATCTCCTTGAGTATAAGCCCAGTAAAAAGCACTGCTGGGTCAAAAGGATATCCGTTTTTCTTTTTGGCAATTCCAGTTCTCTCCAGAAAGGGTTGGTTGTTCACAACTCACCAAAAATCATCAATTCCCCAGTTTTCCCCTCCCTCCAACATTTATCATTATTTTTCCTTCATCTTAGCCAATCTGGGTTGTGATGATATCTCGAGTTGTCTTTTTTTTTTTTAATTTAATAGCCTTTTATTTGGGATATACATGGGTAACTTTGGCATTAACAATTGCCAAACCTCTTGTTCCAATTTTTCACTTCTTACCCCCCCCTCCCTAAATGGCAGGATGACCAGTAGATGTTAAATATATTAAAATATAACTTGATACATAATAAGTATCATGACCAAAACATTATTTTCTTACAAAAGAATCAGACTCGAATTTTGTACATTTACTTAAGGAAATCAAAATGCAGGTATAAAATATGGGATTAAATTCAATTAAAGGTTTTTTAATCATCCCCAGAGTTCTTTTTTCTGGGAAAGCTAGTTCAGTTCATTACTGCTCCATTAGAAATGATTTGGTTGATTTCGTTGCTGAGGATGGCCTGATCCATGGGCCTTTTTTGTTGGGTCCCCTTCATTTTGATCGTTCGTCTCCCCTTTCTGAAATCATCCTGTTGGTCATTTCACAGAACATAATATTCCATAATTTTCATATCCAATTTACAGCCATTCTCCAACATGGACATCCATTCGTTTCGTTTTCTAGCCACTAAAAAGGGCCCACAAACATTCGTACATACAGGTCCCTTTCCCTTTTTTAATCTCTTTGGGATATAATCCATAGTAACCTCTGGATCAAGGGTATCACAGTTTGATAACTTTTTGAGCATCGTTCAAACCTCTCAAAATGGTTGGATTCGTTCACAACTCCAAACAATGAATCAATGTCCGTTTTCCCAAATCCCCTCAACAATCATCATTATTTTTCCTTCATCTTACCAATCACAGGTTTGATTATCTTGAGTTTTTAATTTGCATTTCTCTGATTAATAAACTTGGACATCTTTTCATTGACTAAAATAGTTTCAATTTCTTCATCTGAAATTGTCTTTCATATCCTTTGAATTTTTCAATTGGAGAAGCGATTTTTTATAAATTAAGTTAATTCTCTATATTTTGGAGATGGGGGCCATCAGAATCTTTGTGTAAAAATATTTTCCGTTTTTGCTTCCCTTCTAATCTTGTCTGCATTTTTTTGTTTGTAAAAACTTTTCAGTTTGGTATAATCAAATTTTCTATTTTTGTGATCATTGATCTCTAGTTTCTCTTTGGTCATAAAGACCTTCCCCCACAGGTCTGGAGGTAAACTTCTATGTTCCTCTAATTTATTAATAATTTCATTCTTTATCCTAGGTCAGAACCCATTTTGCCTTATCTGGGTGTGACGTTAAGTATGGATCAATTAGTTTTGCCTATTGTTTCAACCCAACAATTTTTATCCCATGGTTCTTTCCCAAAACTGGATCTTTGGGTTTTCAAAGACTGGGTTCTTTTTTTGTTGACTGTTTATCCCTTAACAATTATTCCACTGATCAACTAATCTTTCCTTAGAATCCAAATAGTTTTGGTAACTCCTCTTTTTTTAGATCTTCAGCTAACCACCATCATTTGATTTTTTTTCATTAATTCCCTTGAAATTCTTGACCTTTTGTTTTCCATATGAACTTTGTTTTATTTTTTTCTAGGTCATTAAAATAGTTTTGGGAGTCATTGGTATGCACTAAATAAATGATTAGTTTTAATATTTCATCTTTATTATTTTGCTCGCCCTATCCAAGGCATTTAATATTTTCAATTGGTTAGATCAGACTTAATTTGTGTGAAAAGTGGTTATAATTTTCTCATAAAGTTTCGATTTTCCTTGGAATGATTCCTAAATATTTTATAATCGGTTACTTTAAATAATTTCTCTTTTAACTCTGACTGTTGGATTTTTTAGTGATATTAAAATCTGATGACTTATGTGGGTTTATTTTATAACCACAACTTTGCTAAATTTGGATTATTTCTAATAACTTTTTTAACGAATCTCTGGGATTCTCTAGTATACCATTTATCGAAAAGTAAATTTATTCCTCATTGCCTATTCTTTTCCTTTAATCTCTTTCCAGCTCTTTTGCTATTACTTTCTAATACAATATTAAATAGTAACGGTGATGTGGGCAACCTTGTTTCCTCCAGATCTTATTGGGAATGGTTGCAGTTTGTCTCCATTCATATGTCTTTGATGGTTTTAAATAGATGCTGCTTTATTTTTGGAAAATCCATTTTTCCTATACTCTCAAGTGTTTTTAATAGGAATGGACGTTGGTTTTATCTCTTTCTGCATCTATTGAGATGATCATATGGTTTTTTAATTTGGTTATTGACTAATTATATTGATAGTTTTCTAATTTGAACCAGCCTGCATTCCTGGTATAAATCCTCTTGATCATAGTGTATTATCTTGGAGATGATTTTCTTTGTCTTTTTGCTAATATCTTATTTAAGATTTTTAGCATCAATATTCATTAGGAGTTGGTCTATAATTTTTCTTTCTCTGTTTTCACCTACCTGGTTTGGTATCAGTACCATGTCTGTGTCATAGAATTTGGTGGACTCCTTCATTCCCTATTTTATCAAATAATTTATAACGGGGCCATTTTTTCTTTAAATGTTTGGTAAAATTCAATTAAATCCATCTGGTCCTGGGGATTTTTTCTTAGGGGGTTTAATTGCCTGTTCTATTTCTTTTTTCTGAAATGGGACTATTCAAGCAATTTACTTCTTCCCTCTTTGTCTGGGAAGTCTGTTTTTTGGGGTATCATCCATTTCAAGGTTATCAAATTTATTGGCAAAAGTTGAGCAAAATAACTCCTTATTATTTCTCTAATTTCCTCTTCATTGGTGGAAAGTTCTCCTTTTCATTTTTAAGACTACTAATTTCATTTTCCTCCCTCCTTTTTTAATCAGATTTCCAAAGGCTTATCTATTTTTTGGCTTTTCATAGGGCAACTCTTCTTTTATTAATTAGTTCAATAGTTTTTTTTTCTTTCAAATTTTTAATTTCTCCTTTTAATTTTAGAATTTCCAATTTAAGTTGGGGGTTTTTTAATTTGGTCTTTTTTTTAGTTTTTTTAGTTCAACCCAATTCTTAATCTTTTCTTTCTCTGTTTTTTAAAGTAACCTCAAGGATTAAAATTCCCTCTTTTACCGCACTGCATCCCCAAAATTTTGGTATGATGTCTCATCATTGTCATTATCTTGGTAAATTATTAATTGTTCTTAAATTTGCTGCTTCACCCAATCATTCTTTAAGATGAATTGTTTTTAGTTTCCAATTCTTTTTTGGTTATTTCCCCTAACTTTTTGTTGAATGGTTTTTTTTGCATCATGATCTGGCATTTACTATTTTGCTTTCTTGCATTTAATTTTAGGTCTTTATGTCCTAATTATGGTCAATTTTTGAATAGGTTCCATGAACTGCTGAGGAAAAAGTATATTCCCTTATTATTCAATTTTCTCCAAAGATCCAACATACCTAATTTTTCTATTCATTTCTTCTTTAATTTCTTTCTTATTTGTTTTGTGGTTTTTTGCCTATTCTGAGTCGGTTGGATTCCTACTATTACAGTTTTGTTGTCTTTTCTTCTTCTTCTTAACTTCTCCTTTGGAAGTTGGTGCCATACCACTTGTGCATATATGTTTAAATTGTTTGCTTCGTTGTTTATGCTACCCTTTGCTTGGGATTGTTACCTTCCTTATCTCTTTTAATTAGATCAATTTTACTTTTTGTATCGAGATGGATGGCTCCCTTTTTGACTTTCACCTGAAGCATAATGTTTTGCTCAGCCTTTTACTTTTTACTCTATCCCCCTGCTTTAAATGTGTTTCTTGTAAACCTTTTGGGTTCTGACTTTTGATCAGTCTGCTATCTGCCTCCTCTTTTGGGGAGTTCATCCCTTTTCATTTACGGTTAAATTACTAAATCTGTATTTCCTGCCATCCTAATAACCCCAGATTGGCTTTCTTATTCTTGCCTCCCCAACCCCTCTTTCCCCTTTTTAAACTTATTTACCCCTCTTGTCCCTTCTTATCCTCTTTAATCCCTCCTCCCCCGTTTGAGTCTTTCCCCTTCCTTCCCTTTTCTTTTTTCTTTTTCCCTTTTCCTCCCCTTTTTTTAATGGGCAAAGAAATTTTCTCTAAAACAAATGTCAATTTTTTTTCTTTGGCCAACTCGTGGGGAGTAAGTTAACTGTTCCCCCCCTCTAAATTCCTAGATATGATAAGTTTCCCTTAGCCTCTTTGTGGGATGTGGTTTCCCTCTTTTTTTATCCCTCCTTCCCACCTTGTTCTGCCATCATCCCTTTTTATACTACTTCCCTTTTTATGTTATATCATACAATCAAATTATACATGTATTCTTTTTGTATATCCACAACAAAATACAATTCTCGAGTTCTTTTTACCTTTTTCTGCATCTTTGGTTCTATTCTTGGAGATCAAAATTTTTGTTTAGTTCTGGTTTTTCTTGAAACAAATGGAATTCATTTGTTTCATTAAAAGTTCCCTCTTCTTCCCTGGAAGAAAATGCTCAACTCAGCTGGGTGGTTTTTCTTGGCTGCATCTCAAGTTCTTTGCCTTTCAATATTATTCCAGGCCCTTCTTTCCAATGTAGGGGCAAGATCTTGGGTGATCCTTATTGGGCACCTCGTATTTAAATGGTTTTGGCTGCTTGTTTTTTTCCTTAATCTGATAGTTTGAAATTTTGCCACAAATTTGGGGGTTTTTTTTTTGGGTTTCTTTGGGAAGGTGTTCGATGAATTCTTTCAATGCCTATTTTTTCTGATTCTATTACATCTGGGCAGTTCTCTTTGATGATTTCTTGTAAAATAGTATCTAGGCTCTTTTTTTCATCTAGTTTTCAGAAATCAATAATCCTCAGTTATCTCTCCCTGATCTATTTTCCAAGTCTGTCGTTTTGGGTAGAAATTCGTGGTTTTCAGTTTGTCATTTTGTTTTGTGACTGATTCTTGCTGTCTCTGGTTTAGTTTCAATTTTTCAGTTCTAATTTTTTTAAAAAATTATTTTTTCTTCAATAGCTTTTTTTACTTCTTTCTGTATATTAATTGAGTTTTAATTATTGTTTTGGTCTTGGAATTTTTTTTCCATTACTAATTTTTTTGAATTATTTTCTTTTCAATTCACAGATCCTACTTTCTTCGTGTTCTTTGTCTTTTCAATTCCGGATCCTACTTTCTTGCAGGTTCTTTGTCTTTTCCCAACAAAATCCTCTTTCTAGTGAATTCTTTATTTTTTCAATTCACAATTCTTACTTTACTGAGATTTTTTTTTTTAATTCACCAATTTTGTTTCCCTAGGATTTTTTAACTTTTCAATTCTATTTCAGGAAGTTGTTGCCTCTTTAAGGGCTTTCTTTCCTTTCCCCTTTTTCTTTCTCTCTTTTTTGGGACTTTTAATGGTCTCTTCTGGGGACATTATATAAGGAGGACAGTCTAATTTTTCTGTTTGAGGTCTCTTGGTTTGCTGACCTGCTCTTTTCTGCATAAACTGTCATTTTCTTTTCATCTTTTTATTCATGTTTTAAAACCTTTAAATGGTCTCCCTAGGCAAGGGGTTACCAGCTTCCTCTGAGAAGGGAAAGATGTAAACCGATTTCCGCTCCAGGTATGGCAGTGCCCTGGGTGATTTTCCCTTCCCCAACAGGAAGTGGATTAGCACTGGCCAGCTATCAAACTTTCTTAGGGGCTGTGTGGGTTGCGGTGCCGGCTAACACTAAGGGGTGAAAGTGTCACTGCCCAGGCCGGAGCCTCGTGGGACTGTGGGTATTGGGCTGACCGCCAGAATGCAGACAGCCCCAAACTCTCCCGTCTCTGCCTTGCAAATCGGCCCTGGAAAACTCTTGGCCCCAATGGCCCCCACTGGCAGATTGGAGGCAACCGGTTGCGTCCTCCCTGTGCAGGATCACATTCCCAAGGAAAGCCCGTACTGCGGGTTGGGGCTCGCCTTGTGCTGGTCTGTCCTTCACCCCGGTTTGAAACTCTCCTCAAATAATTTCTCTCCCAGTCCGCCCGATCTCCCCCCGGCGGAACCAACCTTTTTGGCGGACCAGATTTTCTTGCGGTGAGTTGTTCTACTTCTTTCTTTTTTAGCAGTCAAGACTATTTTGAGGCTGAATTAAAATTGATAAAAGGAAAGAAAACTTAGAAAGTCGCGTGTGTCTTCTCCGCCATCTTGGCTCCGCCCCCCTCAGAGTTGTCTTAATGTGCATTTCTCTGATCAATAGTGATTTGGAACACTTTCATATGAGTGGTAATAGTTTCAATTTCATCATCTGAAAATTGTCTGTTCATATCTTTTGACCAATTTGGAGAAGGGCTTGATTTCTTATAAATTAGAGTCAATTTCTATATATTTTGGAAAATTTATGAACCTTTAACTGTGAAGATGTTTTCCCAATTTCTTCCCCTTCTCTTGTTTGCATCTGTTTGTTTTTGTACAAAAGGCTTTTTTAATTTGATATAATCAAAATTTTCTATTTTGTGATCAATAATGATCTCTAGTTCATCTTTGGTCACAAATTTCTTCCTACTCCACAGGTTTGAAAGATAAACTATCCTATGTTGCTCTAATTTATTTATAATCTCATTCTTTATGCCTAAATCATGTACACATTTTGATCTTATCTTGGTATATGGTGTTAAGTGTGGGTCCATGCCTAATTTCTGCCATACTAATTTCTAGTTATCCCAGCAGTTTTTGTCAAATAATGAATTCTTATCCCAAAAGTTAGGATCTTTGGGTTTGTCAAACACTAGATTGCTATTGTTGACTATTCTGTCTTATGAACCTAACCTGTTTCACTGACCAACTAATCTATTTCTTAGCCAACACCAAATGGTTTTGGTGACTGCTGCTTTATAATATAGTTTTAGATCAGGTACAGCTAGGCCACCTTCATTTTATTTTTTTTTTCATTAATTCTTTTGAGATTCTTGACCTTTTATTATTCCATATGAATTTTGTTGTTATTTTTTCTAGATCATTAAAATATTTTCTTGGAAGTCTGATTGGTGTAGCACTAAATAAATAGATTAGTTTAGGGAGTATTGTCATCTTTATTACATTCACTCAGCCTATCCAAGAACACTTAATATATTTCCAATTATTTAAGTCTGATTTTATTTGTGTGGAAAGTTTTTTTGTAATTTTGCTCATATAATTCCTGACTTTCCTTTGGTAGATAGATTCCCAAATATTTTATGCTGTCGACAATTATTTTGAATGGAATTTCTCTTTGTATCTCTTGCTGTTGGATTTTGTTGGTCATGTATAAAAATTCTGAGGATTTATGGGGATTTATTTTTTACCCTGCAACTTGGCTAAAGTTATGGATTATTTCTAATAGCTTTTTAGTAGAATCTCTGGGGTTCTCTATGTATACCATCATATCATCTGCAAAGAGTGATAGTTTGATTTCCTCACTGCCTACTCTAATTCTTTTCATCTCTTTCTTGACTCTTATGGCAGAGGCTAGTGTTTCTAATACAATATTGAATAATAATGGTGATAGTGGGCAACCTTGCTTCAGTCCAGATCTATCTTACTGGGAAAGGTTCCAATTTTTCCCCATTGCATATGATGCTTACTGACGGTTTTAAATATATGGTCCTGAATTTTTTAAGAAAAAGTCCATTTATTCCTATACTCTCAAGTGTTTTTATTAGGAATGGATGTTGGATTTTATCAAATGTTTTTTCTGCATCTATTGAGATGATCATATGGTTTTTGTTAGTTTGGTTATTGATGTAGTCAATTATGCTAATAATTTTCCTAATATTGAACCAGCCCTGCATTCCTGGTATAAATCCTATTGGTCATAGTGTATTATCCTGGGGATGATTTTCTGTAATTTTTTGATAATATTTTGTTTAAGATTTTAGCATCAATATTCATTAGGGGGATTGGTCTATAATTTTTTTTCTCTGTTTTCAGCCTACCTGGTTTAGGTATCAGTACCATGCCTGGTTGTAAAAGGAGTTTGGTAGGACTCCTTCAATCCCTATTTTTTTCAAATAGTTCATATAGCATTGGGATTAATTGTTCTTTAAATGTTTAGGAGAATTCATATGTAAATCCATCTGGTCCTGGGGATTTTTTCTTAGGGAGTTGGTTAATAGATTGTTCTATTTATTTTTCTAAGATGGGACTGTTTAGGATATTTACTTCTTCTTCTGTTAATCTTGGCAAGCTATATTTTTGAAGGTATTCTTCCATTTCATTTAAGTTGTCGAATTTATTGGCATAAAGTTGGGCAAAGTAATTCCTAATTATTGCTCTAATTTCCTCTTAGTTAGTGGTGAGTTCTCCCTTTTCATTTTTAAGACTAATAATTTGATTTTCCTCTTTACTTTTTTTAATCAGATTTACTAAGGGTTTGTCTATTTTGTTGGTTTTTTCATAGAACCACTCTTAATTTTATTAATTAATTCAATAGTTTTTTTTTACTTTCAATTTTATTTATCTCTCTTTTTATTTTTAGAATTTCAAATTTAGTGTTTGACTGGGGGCTTTAATTTTTCCTTTTCTAGCATTTTTAGTTGCAAGCCCAATTCGTTGACCTTCTCTTTCTCCATTTTATGCAAGTAGGCCTCTAAAGATATGAAATTTCCCTTATTTCCTTATTATATAATATATATATATATATATATATATATATATATAATTATATATATAATATTCCTATTTATATATATATATATATATATATATATATATATATATATGTATGTATTTTTTGTTTAAGTCTGTTTTTTTCCTTAGAAACAGATGGAATTCTTCTGTTTCATTAAATGTCCATCTTCTTCCATGGAAAGAAATGCTCAGCTTAGCTGGGTAGTTTATTCTTGGCTGCATTCCAAGTTCTCTTACCTTTCTGAATATCACATTCCAGGTCCTTTGATCCTTTAATGTTGAGGATGCCAGATCTTGCCTGACCCTTATTGTGGCACCTTGGTATCTAAACTGTTTTTCCTGGCTGCTTGTAAAATTTTTTCTTTAGTCTGAAAATTCTGAAGTTTGGCCACAATATTACTCAGAGTCTTTATTTTAGGGTCTTTTTCAGAAGGTGTTCAATGGATTCCTTTAATGTCTATTTTACCTTCCGGTTCTACATGTGGGCACTTCTTTTTGATGATTTCCTGTAAAATGGTATCTAGGATCTTTTTTTCATCATAATTTTTGGCTAGTCCAATGATCCTCAGGTTAACTCTCGTAGATCGATTTTCCGGGTCTGTTTTTTTCCAAGTAAATATTTGACAGTTTTTTTTTTCCAATCTTTCATTTGTTTGGTTTTGCTTGACTGATTCTTCCTGTCTCAATGAATCAGTCATTTCTATTTGTTCAGTTCTGATTTTTAGTGAGTTATTTTCTTCATTAGCTTTTTTTACTTCTTTTTGTATATGTTCAATTGAGTTTTTAAATGAGTTGTTTTGCTCTATTAAATTTTTTTCCATTTCACTAATTTGTTTTTTAGTGAGTTATTTTCTTTTTCCAATTCACAAATTCTGTTTCCCTGCACTTCTTGGGAGTTTTTTTCCCTTTTCCAATTCACATTTCAGGAAGTTGTTTTCTTTTTCCACTTTATCAAATTTTTCTTTTAGTGAGTTATGTCTTTTCTGTACTCTCTTGCATAGCTTCTCTTTCCTTTCCCCATTTTTCTTCTAGTTCTCTTTTAAGATTTTTAATAGTCTCTTTTAGGAGAGCCTTTTGTATTGGGGACCAACAATTGTCTGTAGACTATCTGCTATTAGTCTCTTCAGGGTTGAAAAGTTGTTCTCTTTCTGAATAGAAACTATCAATTGTCCTTTTATTTTTTTACTCATTTTGTTAAAGCCTGTAAGGTCTGCCTTCAGGGCCAAGAGGTTACCAGCTTCCTCTGCAGAGCAGTGAAAGGTGTATGGACCGGTAGCTGTCCTGCCAGCCCGCTATCAAAAAGCAGCAAGGTACTAGAGTGCTCTGGGGAAAAGTTTCCCACCAGGAAATAACTCAGGCCTGCAGGGCAGAACTGGGAAAGTACCCTGCAAAGAACCCTGCTGTGTGAGATAACGACTGCCCTGGGGCTAGATACTGAGTAGTGAGAGTTTCACTACCCCAAGCCAAATCCTGCCCTGGGGCTGTGGGTATTAGCAGTTGAGCAGTGAATGGACTAGCAGGGACCAGAAGTGTCTCTGCCCTGGGAAGCACAGTCCTACTGGGGAAGTTCTATTGCCCCAGGCCAAGTCTCCCACTGTGCCGATTAAAGGCTGTCCAACCTGTGCCTCCCTGTCCTGTGAGTTTGTAACTTCTCCCTCAAAAGCCCCAAACTGCAGGATGTGGCTGCAGGGCTGTCTTTCAGTCTGCCTAAGTCACTTCTGGGTTTGAGTAGTTACATCCAGATCTTGTTAGGTTCTGGCGATTTCTCTGCCAGTTTATTGCTTTGTAATCAAAGCAAAGCAGTTAGCCTATAGCAGAGTCATCTCTATAACTTCTCTACCCACAGAGAGCCCCTGGTCTGCTCAGGACACTAGTCTTTCGCTGCCTGTGCTAGTCTGTTCCTGGCCCCTTAGGACAAACCTTTCCTGGCGAGCTTCCAGATTGACTTCAGGTGGTAAGTTGTAGTGCTTCTGATCTTCATGAATTTAAGCAGTGAAGAGCTATTTTTGAGGTAATTAAATAGTTGGTTATGAGGGAAATGAGAGGAGCTTAGAAAGTTGTTTGTGCCTTCTCTGCCATCTTGGCTCCGCCCCTCTCTTGTAAATATATCTTAAAGATACTTTATTTGCAAAATGAAAGTTTATTTGTTTCAAGTTTTGTACTATAGAATTCAATGAACATATACAAACAGGGGAGGTGCTATATAATGTTATTAGAATTATTGGTAATGATGTGGGTTGTGGTCCCTTTAAGAATTAATTTATTCCTTTCTTTCTGATTCCCAACCCCTCCTAGCTGATGCATTATCAATCTAGGAACCTTTGGTTCACAAATCCTGCTCCCTTTGAATTCCAGTAAAAGATCTGGGCCTGTCCCAGATGCCACCTGGATCTGAGCCAACTTGGGCTCTCCCAGCCCCCATTATAAAGATCTGCTCAGGTTTCCCAACCCCCACCAAGTAACCTCAAGCCAACTTGGGACTCTACCCACAGGCCCCTTTCGCTAAATCTCTCCTTATAAAAGAATCAAATTGAAGCCCTCACTTTGCAGAGGGTCAAAACACACTGCCACTATGCCTGGCACCCCAAGGACCCTCTGTCCACTGAAATCCTGTTTCTGGTGCCCTCCTCTCTCTACCTTCACCTATTTCCTTAACTAAATTTTAACCTTAAACCCCATAGTAAACTTCCCCATAATAAACCTCTTTTCTCAAACTAGCTTTTCGGGCCTGTAAATTCCTTTACAGGGAACTCTCATGCCACTTCTAGACCTCATTTAACTCTCCATCCTTGCACCAAATCCAAAGGGGTTGCAGAGGAGCACTATTTGATTCCCTATACCCTAAACCTGCCACTAGACATCAATTAAACCCTAATTTCATTTAGGTACCCCATATCTAGACCTCATCAGTAAATGCCTCTGAAAAATGAAAATTCTCCTGACTAATGATTCTTTATGGTACATATCAGACATTAGTAATTGACTTTTAAGACTCTATTAACAAATCTGACATTTTATCAATGCCATTTGGGCTATAGAAGATGAAACTGTACAAATCTATTTTAATCTTGTCCTTTTGACTCTATACCCAATGTGTGACAAACCATGATTTCATAAAGTTGATTATTTTACCAAAAAGATCCCACTTCAGCTATCAATTCAGAATCTGTCCAATCTTAGAACAGACTTAGAATTTTTAATGCAGTCATCTCATTTTATTTACTAGATTTTACTAACTTAATACTTGAACTTTTGATTTCATTCTTGGCTAATAAACACATTGAAAATGTGTTGTTACCCAGATCTAAGAATCATTCTCCTAGAGATGCAATAGGCTTTTATCAGGAGTCATTACTATTTATTTTCAAGTTACCCAAAGGAATTTTTTAACTGGATGGAGAATGATGTTTATTTGCTTCACAAACATTTTATGTATACTATTCCCTGACTTTATTTTAAATAACCAAAAAAAAAAAAAAAAAACCTGAATTTAATGTTCAAAAAATTATTCATCGACTGTGTTACTGGGTTTTATTTTTCCCACACTAACACTTATAGTCCATGTGTACATTTAGGTAGACAGTCTATAGAAAAGAGTGGGAAGAGAAAAAGACATGTAAAATTAAGATGCTATAAAATCTTGTCAATAAATAATGTGAATAAGGTTTTCCAAAGACAATTCTTTTTAATGTGCATTATTTCCCCCTTTTAATTATTCCTAAAATCCTTTGAAAAGTATCTTCAACAATGTTTTCTCTAAACATTTTCTCTAATCATGGTTGGGCCACTGTGAATTCTCTTGTCCCCACAAATCTTGATAAGTTAACTACAGCTATGTTTACAGATATGAGAGATTTAGTCATTCAGTGAAAAATGTTGCCCTCTTTTGATGAACCTCTCTACAACTGAAATTTTCACTGGTCCAGTTGGGACAAAATATTCTGTTGGAACCCCTTATCTCAGAAAGTTGTCAAAGTTGGGAAGCAATGACAGTGCTATTATGGAGAAAGCCTTTAAAAATCAATGGAGAATAAATTGTTAAATGTAAACTGGGCACAAACCATCAACCATATTCCTAAAAATATTCTCTTTCTGCAGTGCTTAGATTGATATTATTGGCAAAGAGACAACACTGATGGGGAAAGGCATACAAAGTCAAAAATGGTCATTAAATTTTAATGTAGAAAATTAAGTACATGACTCAGCTTCAGGCAAAACCACATTCAGCCTTTAGCTTAATAGAGTATACATTGGCATGACATCTGTAGTTTCCTTACCTTCCTAGAGAATTTAAGTCAATGTGACCCTGCATCTAAATCTTTACAAATAATTCTAATGAATGCTTTCAATTAGAGAAAAAAAAATAATGTTATTAGTACCCATGAATTTTTCTCCATGCAAACACAATTTGGTGTTTCAAGTTTTCTTTTTTTTTTTTTTTTTATTTAATAGCCTTTAATTTACAGGATATATACATGGGTAACTTTACAGCATTAACAATTGCCAAACCTCTTGTTCCAATTTTTCACCTCTTACCCCCCTCCCTAAATGGCAGGATGACCAGTAGATGTTAAATATATTAAAATATAACTTAGATACACAATAAGTATACATGACCAAAACATTATTTTGCTGTACAAAAAGAATCAGACTCTGAATTATTGTACAATTAGCTTGTGAAGGAAATCAAAGATGCATGTGTGCATAAATATAGGGACTGGAATTCAATGTAATGGTTTTAGTCATCTCCAGAGTTCTTTTTCTGGGTATAGCTAGTTCAGTTCATTACTGCTCCATTAGAAATGATTTGGTTGATCTCGTTGCTGAGGATGGCCTGATCCATCAGGACTGGTCATCATCTAGTATTGTTGTTGAAGTATATAATGATCTCCTGGTCCTGCTCATTTCACTTAGCATCAGTTCGTGTAAGTCTCTCCAGGCCTTTCTGAAATCATCCTGTTGGTCATTTCTTACAGAACAGTAATATTCCATAATTTTCATATACCACAATTTATTCAGCCATTCTCCAACTGATGGACATCCATTCAGTTTCAGTTTCTAGCCACTACAAAAGGGCTGCCACAAACATTCGTGCACATACAGGTCCCTTTCCCTTCTTTATAATCTCTTTGGGATATAATCCCAGTAGTAACACTGCTGGATCAAAGGGTATGCACAGTTTGATAACTTTTTGAGCATAGTTCCAAACTACTCTCCAAAATGGTTGGATTCGTTCACAACTCCACCAACAATGAATCAATGTCCCAGTTTTCCCATCCCTCCAACAATCATCATTATTTTTTCCTGTCATCTTAGCCAATCTGACAGGTGTGTAGTGGTATCTTAGAGTTGTCTTAATTTGCATTTCTCTGATTAATAATGACTTGGAGCATCTTTTCATATGACTAGAAATAGTTTCCATTTCTTCATCTGAGAATTGTCTGTTCATATCCTTTGACCATTTTTCAATTGGAGAATGGCTTGATTTTTTATAAATTAGAGTTAATTCTCTATATATTTTGGAAATGAGGCCTTTATCAGAACCTTTGACTGTAAAAATATTTTCCCAGTTTATTGCTTCCCTTCTAATCTTGTCTGCATTAGTTTTGTTTGTACAAAAACTTTTCAGTTTGGTATAATCGAAATTTTCTATTTTGTGATCAGTAATGATCTCTAGTTCTGCTTTGGTCATAAAAACCTTCACCTTCCACAGGTCTGAGAGGTAAACTATCCTATGTTCCTCTAATTTATTAATAATTTCATTCTTTATGCCTAGGTCATGAACCCATTTTGACCTTATCTTGGTGTACGGCGTTAAGTATGGATCAATGCCTAGTTTCTGCCATATTAGTTTCCAATTTTCCCAGCAATTTCTATCAAACAGTAAGTTCTTATCCCAAAAGCTGGGATCTTTGGGTTTGTCAAAGACTAGGTTGCTATATTTGTTGACTGTTTTATCCCTTGAACCTAATCTATTCCACTGATCAACTAATCTATTCCTTAGCCAATACCAAATAGTTTTGGTAACTGCTGCTCTATAGTATAGTTTTAGATCTGGTACAGCTAAGCCACCATCATTTGATTTTTCTTTTATTAATTCCCTTGAAATTCTTGACCTTTTGTTTTCCATATGAACTTTGTTGTTATTTTTCTAGGTCATTAAAATAGTTTTTGGGAGTCTGATTGGTATAGCGCTAAATAAATAGATTAGTTTAGGTAATATTGTCATCTTTATTATATTTGCTCGCCCTATCCAAGAGCATTTAATATTTTTCCAATTGGTTAGATCAGACTTAATTTGTGTGAAAAGTGGTCTGTAATTTTGCTCATAAAGTTTCTGATTTTCCCTTGGCAGATAGATTCCTAAATATTTTATATTATCAGTAGTTACTTTAAATGGAATTTCTCTTTGTAACTCTGACTGTTGGATTTTGTTAGTGATATATAAGAATGCTGATGACTTATGTGGGTTTATTTTATAACCACAACTTTGCTAAAGTTGTGGATTATTTCTAATAACTTTTTAGCCGAATCTCTGGGGTTCTCTAAGTATACCATCATGTCATCGGCAAAGAGTGATAATTTGGCTTCCTCATTGCCTATTCTTATTCCTTTAATCTCTTTCTCAGCTCTTATTGCTATAGCTAGCGTTTCTAATATAATATTAAATAGTAACGGTGATAGTGGGCAACCTTGTTTCACTCCAGATCTTATTGGGAATGGTTGCAGTTTGTCTCCATTACATATGATGCTTACTGATGGTTTTAAATAGATGCTGCTGATTATTTTAAGGAAAAGTCCATTTATTCCTATACTCTCAAGTGTTTTTAATAGGAATGGATGTTGGATTTTATCAAATGCTTTTTCTGCATCTATTGAGATGATCATATGGTTTTTGTTAATTTGGTTATTGACATGGCCAATTATATTGATAGTTTTCCTAATATTGAACCAGCCCTGCATTCCTGGTATAAATCCTACTTGATCATAGTGTATTATCTTGGAGATGATTTTCTGTAGTCTTTTTGCTAATATCTTATTTAAGATTTTAGCATCAATATTCATTAGGAGATTGGTCTATAATTTTCTTTCTCTGTTTTCAGCCTACCTGGTTTAGGTATCAGTACCATGTCTGTGTCATAGAAGGAATTTGGTAGGACTCCTTCATTCCCTATTTTATCAAATAATTTATATAAGCATTGGGGCCAATTGTTCTTTAAATGTTTGGTAAAATTCACATGTAAATCCATCTGGTCCTGGGGATTTTTTCTTAGGGAGTTGTTTAATTGCCTGTTCTATTTCTTTTTCTGAAATGGGACTATTCAAGCAATTTACTTCTTCCTCTGTTAGTCTGGGAAGTCTGTATTTTTGGAGGTAGTCATCCATTTCACTTAGGTTATCAAATTTATTGGCATAAAGTTGAGCAAAATAACTCCTTATTATTTCTCTAATTTCCTCTTCATTGGTGGAAAGTTCTCCTTTTCATTTTTAAGACTACTAATTTCATTTTCCTCCCTCCTTTTTCTAATCAGATTTACCAAAGGCTTATCTATTTTATTGGCTTTTTCATAGAACCAACTCTTAGTTTTATTAATTAGTTCAATAGTTTTTTACTTTCAATATTTTTAATTTCTCCTTTTAATTTTAGAATTTCCAATTTAGTATTTGATTGGGGGTTTTTAATTTGGTCTTTTTTTAGTTTTTTTAGTTGCAAGCCCAATTCATTAATCTTTTCTTTCTCTGTTTTATTCAAGTAAGCCTCTAAGGATATAAAATTCCCTCTTATTACCCTTTGGCTGCATCCCACAAATTTTGGTATGATGTCTCATCATTGTCATTATCTTAGTGAAATTATTAATTGTATCTATAATTTGCTGCTTCACCCAATCATTTTTAAGATGAGATTGTTTAGTTTCCAATTACTTTTGGTCTATTTCCCTAACTTTTTGTTGAATGTAGTTTTTATTGCATCATGATCTGAAAAGAAAGCATTTACTATTTCTGCTTTCTTGCATTTTAATTTTGAGGTCTTTATGTCCTAATATATGGTCAATTTTGAATAGGTTCCATGAACTGCTGAGAAGAAAGTATATTCTCTTCTATCTCCATTCAATTTTCTCCAAAGATCCAACATACCTAATTTTTCTAATATTATATTTACTTCTTTAATTTCTTTCTTATTTGTTTTGTGGTTTGATTTGTCTAATTCTGAGGTGCAAGGTTGAGATCTCCTACTATTACAGTTTTGTTGTCTATTTCTTCTTGCAACTCTCTTAACTTCTCCTTTAGGAAGTTGAGTGCCATACCACTTGGTGCATATATGTTTAATATTGATATTGCTTCGTTGTTTTATTACCCTTTGCAGGATGTAGTTACCTTCCTTATCTCTTTTAATTAGATCAATTTTTACTTTTGCTTGATCTGAGATAAGGATGGCTACCCTCTTTTTGACTTCACCTGAAGCATAATAGATTTTGCTCCAGCCTTTTACTTTTACTCTATATGCATCCCCTGCTTTAAATGTGTTTCTTGTAAACAACATATTGTAGGAGTTCTGACTTTTGATCCAGTCTGCTATCTGCCTCCTCTTTTGTGGAGTTCATCCCATTTACATTTACGGTTAGAATTACTAAATCTGTATTTCCTGCCATCCTAATAACCCCAGATTGTGCTTTACTTATTCTTGCCTCCCCAACCCTCTTTCCCCCTTTTAAACTTATGTACCCCTCTTGATCACGATACTTATCCTCTTTATAATCCCTCCCTCCCCCTTTGAGTCTTTCCCCTTCCTTCCCTTATTACTCTTTTCTTTTCCTTTTCCTCTCCCCGTTTTTAATGAGGCGAGAGAAATTTTCTCTAAAACAAATGTCAATTATTTTTTCTTTGAGCCAACTCTGATGAGAGTAAGATTCTACCAATGTTCCTCCCTCTCTAAATTCCCTCAGATATGATAAGTTTCCTTAGCCTCTTTGTGGATGTGGTTTCCCTCTTTTATCCCTCCTTCCCACCTTTTCTGCCATCATCCCTTTTCCATATCTACTTCCCTTTTTTATGTTATATCAGTACAATCAAATTATACATGTATTCTTTTGTATATCCACAACAGAAATACAATTCTCAAGAGTTATTTTACCTTTTCTGCATCTCTTGAGTTCTATTCTTGGAGATCAAATTTTTTGTTTAGTTCTGGTTTTTCTTCAGAAACAAATGGAATTCATTTGTTTCATTAAAGTATCCATCTTCTTCCCTGGAAGAAAATGCTCAGCTTAGCTGGGTAGTTTATTCTTGGCTGCATCTCAAGTTCTTGTGCCTTTCAGGAATATCATATTCAGGCCCTTCTTTCCTTTAATGTAGAGGCAGCCAGATCTTGGGTGATCCTTATTGTGGCACCTCGGTATTTAAATGGTTTTTTTGCTGCTTGTTAAATTTTTTCCTTTATCTTATAGTTCTGAAATTTTTGCACAATATTCCTTGGGTTTTATTTTAGGGTTTCTTTCAGAAGGTGTTCGATGAATTCTTTCAATGCCTATTTTACCTTCTGATTCTATTACATCTGGGCAGTTTTCTTTGATGATTTCTTGTAAAATAGTATCAGGCTCTTTTTTTCATCATAGTTTTCAGAAAGTCCAATAATCCTCAGATTATCTTCCTAGATCTATTTTCCAAGTCTGTCGTTTTTGCAAGTAGATAATTCATGGTTTTTCAGTTTGTCATTTTTGTTTTGCTTGACTGATTCTTGCTGTCTCAATGAATCATTAGTTTCAATTTGTTCAGTTCTAATTTTTAAAGAATTATTTTCTTCAATAGCTTTTTTACTTCTTTCTGTATATGTCCAATTGAGTTTTGAATGTATTGTTTTGGTCTGTGGAATTTTTTCCATTTCACTAATTTTTTTTAGTGAATTATTTTCTTTTCAATTCACAGATCCTACTTTCTTGCGAGTTCTTTGTCTTTTCCAAATCACGGATCCTACTTTCTTGAGTTCTTTATTTTTCCAATTCACCAATTTTGTTTCCCTGCACTTCCTGAGAATTTTTAACTTTTCAATTCGTATTTCAGGAAGTTGTTGCTCTCTTAAAGGCTTCTCTTTCCTTTCCCCATTTATCTTCTAACTCTCTTTTGAGACTTTTAATGGTCTCTTCTATGAGAGCATTATGTAAAGGAGGACAGTCTGATGCATTTTGCTGTTTGAGGGTCTCTTCAGGTTTGCTGACCTGCTCTTTTCTGCATAGAAGCTGTCGATTGTTCTTTTCATCTTTTTATTCATGTTTTAAAGCCTTTAGGGTAGGTCTCCTAGGCAAGGGGTTACCAGCTTCCTCTGCAGAGCAGGGAAAGATGTAAACCGATTTCCGGCTCCGAGGTATGGGAGTGCTCTGGGTGACAGTTTTCCCTTCCCCCAACAGGAAGTGGATTCAGCACTGGCCGAGCTATCAAACTGCTTAGTAGGGCTGAGTGGATTATCGATTGCCCTCGGCTAGAGACTAAGTGGTGAAAGTGTCACGGCCCAGGCCGGAGCCTCTTGTGGGACTGTGAGTATTAGCAGCTGAGCGCAGACTGCAGAACGCAGACAGCCACAAACTCTGCCCAGCGTCTCTGCCTGATGCAAATCGGCCCTGGAAAAGCTCTATGGCCCCAAGCCGAGCTCCCCCCTGCGCAGATTGGAGGCTAACCCGGGCTGCGTCCTCCTGCCATGCAGGATCACAACTGCCCCAAGGAAAAGCCCCTTACTGTGGGTTGGGGATGCGCGCTTGTGCTGAGATCTGTGCCTTCACCCTCGGTTTGAGACTCTCCTCGGAACCTAATTTCTCTCCCAGTCTGCTTGATCTCCCCCTGGCCCCGGAACCAACCTTTTTGGCGAGACTGCAGATTTTTTCGGCTGGTGAGTTGTTCTACTTCTTATCTTTACAATTGTAGCAGTCAAGACTATTTTTGAGGCTCGATATAATATTGATAAAGAGGGTAAGAGAAGAGCTTAGAAAGACGCGTGTATCTTCTCCGCCATCTTGGCTCCGTCAAGTTTTCTAAAATGAGAAATTTCTCAAGTTTTGAATCAAGAAAGTTCCAAGTGCAGTGAAAGCAAAGGAACCAGGTATTTCTGACAAGGTGCCTGGGGCTTGTTTCCTATAAACATATCCAACATATAATAAAGCAGAAAATGAAGCACTAAGTAAATCCTATAAAAAGAAAGGAATGTGTCCAAAATGACAGTTTTCCTTGAATCTGGTCTCATTGTGTGGGTTTACTTTTTTTTTTTTTTTTTAAATTCCTAAAATGTACTTTTATGATATTTCACCAAAATGGAAAGTTTATCTGAATAACAGGTAATTTAAAGGGCAATTCTATATGTTTTAGGCACATATTTGTTTTTGAAGTCGAGAATGGTCCAATGTTTTTGATTCACTTTAAGTTAAATAACAGTACCATTATGAAACTATTATTCAGGAGAAGAGAGGAACTACAGCACAACAGTATATTCAATTCCTCTTAGTAGTAAACCACATGATCTATAAATGGATATATCTTTTTAAAAACTCTCTTTCTTCTCCAGCCAAAGTAGAAATTTCTCTTAACAGAACTTCCTGGAAAGGATACATTATTGAGATAGTGAATTTCAGAAATTTTCCCTACTGGTAAACCAATCAAGAAAATGGAGAAATTTCAATATCTTTAGAACAAATAATTAATGAAGCAGTCAAGTTAAGATACCAACTGAAAAAAAGACAATTGTAATCAACTTAAAAATAATAATCATAAGAATAGCTGGTATTCAGATTGCATTGTAAAGTTGATTAAATAAATTGACTTCAGACCTGGTAACCCTATGAAGGGTTTTCCATTATCATTCCCATTCTATTTAAGAAGAAACTAAGTCACTTAAATTTGACAACAAAGCTATCAAAAGACAAAGACAAGATTTAATTACAGGTCTTTCTTGACTCATAATTTATTGCACTGCAAATGTCAAAATACAGTTATTTCATATGTTTATTCATGTGTCTACTGATAATGAAGAGTTTCTTGTAATGCTATGTGTTTAATGGCCAATTATTCTCTTTTTAGCCAAAAGGTTTTAAATTAAATCTCCCAAGCACTAAGCCTTCCTTTTGATTATATAGAAAAAAGCCTCAATCATTTAGTCAATTACTTATTTTGTGATGTAAAAAATGTGGATCCAAAGAACATTTAGTTCTTTATTTGTCAAATGGGCTGATTCAGGCACATAGGGTTAGAAGTATTTATAAAGAAAGAAGTGATTCGTGGATATAAGGTTGTCTAGACAGAAATGCCATGGGTTTTCAACATTAAAACCATGTATTAGATAGGACAAGTGGGGATAAGCACATCTGCTAAATGCTATTAGGGACATCAAATTAATTTAAAGTTCCCACCTTTGCTGAGCATATGGTCTTGCAAGGGTATATATCAAACAGACTTATACTTAAGATATAAAACATGTGACAGCATGCTTAGCATGATGACAGAAAGACCTTGATTCAAATTCAGCCTTTAGCACCTGTATTAGTTGTGCCAATTATTTAATCTCTCCATGCATCAGTTTTTTTGAGTGGTTTAGGCTGAATGGCATCTAATATTATTCCCAGGTATAACTCAACTATTTAAGTGGATCATGGAGGACAAAATATATGTCATTTAAGGTTCAAGGTAGGAGTGAGAATGAATGATCATTATTACCTGATCTAAATTAAGAAAGACTTTGTGAAAAAGATCGCATTTTGAGCTGGTCCTTAAAGGACTGGTAAATGTAAGTGCTAAAGATGGGGGGGGGGGGAGAAGGTATTCTATGACTATGGAGCGCTCCAGTAAAAGTTCTCATGATCTTCAAAAAAGTATGTTAGAATTGGAAATGAATTAAAAAGATAATTTTCCATTGAAAAGAGAACAATGAATTTTATGACAGATTAATCATTGCTCAAATCCTTTGTGACCAAGTTCTTACATAGTTTACAGCCTCACCCAGCACATAACTAACAACATAGGAACAAAGGAAAAACTATTCAAGAATACCAGGAAGACATGATATTACTTCACTGAATCCAATTTTTAGAAAAAAAGGAAATTTTACCTACTATGCATATGCCATTGTCCATTCCTCCTTCTTTTGTAGATAATCAGCTCTGCCAGTTGTCTTCCTTAAACTTTCAAGGACTGGATGTAGTAAACCCCAGCATGAAAGAGAGGATGGTGCCCTCTTCAGGGCTTATTGGAAACAGGTTTTTGGCATCTGCATGCTTAGAAGCTCTGGCTTCCTTATTGTGATAACAAGAATCATATGAGCTGTGATTGCCTGGTCAAAATGTCCTTCCTTTAGAGCCCATCTTCTTCCCCATATCCAAGAGGCAAAAAAAAAGTAAGGTATATGTGTCTGCATTTGTATGTACTTGTGAGTGTGAAATTTGCATATATAAGTTATATGTATTCACATGGTTTTATCTAGTGACGTGTATGCTGATGACAATAAATAATTCTGGTGTCTCCTCTGCCAGCTCTTCTATAAGATAAATTTTGATTTCTGCAAGACGAGTAGTAGAAGATTGGGACCACAAGACTGACTGTTTTGATTTATTCAGAATATGGGTACCAGATTAGAATAGTTATCTACACCCCCCCCCCACCTACCCTGCAAGTTGTTTAGGAGAAATAATTTTGGATTCAAACTACTGTCCTGATCATTGTCCCTTAAATGGGAAAGAATGACCCAAGGTATATCTAAAAACTTAACTCTACTCATTAAATGTCAGTTACAAAGAAATAATTACATATAGTAATGAATAAACCGGTTTATCTAAGCTAATAGGACACATAATTACAGCTCTCAAATAGAGAACTTATACAAGTAAATATAGATCAGATACAGTAAATAAATCACCCAATAAATAAGATGGAAGAGTAGACATTTTCTCTGATACTTTTCACCCCTCAAACTTCTGCCAAAAAAGAACTAATGTACCAAAAACAAAGAAACATCAGTTGATTGCATGATTTAGGACACTCAGAATCAAAAAGTAGATAAATCAAACAAATACACAAACAACACATTAACTTCTACACTAATATTAAGCAACAGCCTTCTCCAAAACTCATGCTTTGGCATCAAAGTGACACTAGCATATTTCCATATGCTTGCAACAAAACACCTCCCACATTCCTCCTTCCCTCCTTTTTTTACAGTGCCATCTTAGTTCCAGACTGTGGCAGTCTACTCATGTTATGCCAAGGTTCCCTTTTAATGTTGTGACCCAGTTTCTCCAGTTGTCCTATTTTGTTATTCTGCCTTAGGTTATAATCGTTCCCTCTTAATGTTTGAGATAAAGGTTTTATAGACATTCCTTAATGTTTGACAAGATAAAGGTTTATCCATTTTAGATGTCATTAGAATATCAGTAATGTCATTGTTCTTGTTATTCCATAAAAAGCTAGCTGTCTGATACTCAGGGCTAGACTCTTTGAGATGATAGTCTCATCTAGCCCTGGGATCAACAGGAATCTGTTGGTCCCAGTATTTCTCTCCATTTAATAAACTATTGAATTGGTCTCTAATCTCTATCTTGCTCAGTTTCTTCGGCATTACACTCAGGTGAGGACAAATAGCCAGCATAACTCTGCAGGGCTCAAGTCTATAAGAGTTGGAGAAAACACATCCAGTATCTTTAAGGGGAAGAGCAACATTCTGCCTGAAGGCCAGAAATAACATAAAAGGGGGCAGGACATGAGTTGAGTCTTGGATTAAAATAGAGTTTAAAACCACTTTCTATTCTGCTTTCTTTGTAGAACCTTAAAAATTCAAACTATAACAATTAACCAAATAACACTGGAGCATCAGCTTCCTAAATTGGCTATAATGAATCAGAAAACTATGAAACACAGGGAACAAGTTCTCTCACTGGGAGAAGTCACAGTGAGTGTGAGTATGTGTGTTGGAAGGGACCTATAATACTCCATTCTGCCTGAAAGAAAGTATTTAGCATCCAGGCCAGCTCTATCCAGTTGGGAAAGAGACTTTGGCTCATTTATTAAAAATTGTCTAATTTACAAAGAGTTTAAGATGCATGCAATTTTAAGATTCAGCAATCAAGGAGATCACCATCAGATAGAAGCTAGTCAGAAACTTAGAAAATGAACAATAGGGGAAAATAAAAGGAATAAAAGCTGAAATTATTTAAAATCTCAGGAAGGTGAAAATTCAAAGACATTGAACATAGATAATTAAATAGGGGAATCATTAAGAACAAAAATAGATATGACTTCTTTATTTAATACTGTAAATGAATTTAGATATCTCTGAACAAATATTACAAGTCAAAGGAAAATGATTCAACATTTGATTAGACAAGGCACCATGTGGAATTTAAGGAGAACTTGCAACAATGACAAGTTCTTAGTGATTCAAAAGAAAAAACAAAATTATGAGAGCAGAACTTAGAGCTTAAACAGCAATAAATAATGGGTAGCATAAAATAGCTGGAATCTGTGATGGCAAATCTCACCAAAGAAATAAAAGAGAGAGCAAAATCTGGGAAATATAGAGATGTGAAAAACAATTAAGAAGAAAAGTAAGGAAACAAAACTATCACTCTTTGGCAGATGATATGATGGTATATTTAAAGAATCCTAGAAAATCAATGAAAAAACTACCAGAAACAATTAATTTTAGCAAAGTTGAAGGACATAAAATAAACCTGCATACATCATCAATATTTCTATACATTACCAACAAAACCTAGCACTAAGAGATAGAAAAACAAATCCCATTTAAAATTATTGTAGACAATATATTTATCACTCTACCTGCCAAAACAAAGCCAGAAATTATATGAACACAATTACAAAACATATTACCCACAAATAAATTCAGATCTAAACAACTGGAAAGTATCAATTGTTCATGAGTAGATCAAGCTAATATAATAAAAATGGCACTCCTACCTAAATCAATCTACTTAATCAGTGCCATATCAATCAAACTGCCAAGAAGTTATTTTATGTATTCAGAAAAAATAATAACTAAATTCATCTGGAAAAGGAAAAAGTCAATAATATAAAAGGAATTGAAAAAATGCAAAAGAAGATATACTGGTCATGCAAACTTTAAACTATGCTATAAAATGGCATCCATAAAAACCATTTGGTATTCACTAAAAAGAATAGTGGATCAAAAAAAAAAAAAAAAAAGAAGGTTAGATACATAAGACACAATAATCAATGACTATAGTAATCTAGTGTTTGATAAACCCAAAAACGCTGGGTTCTAGGTTAAGAACTCATTATTTGAAAAAAAATTGCTGGGAAAATTGGAAAATAGTATGGCAGAAACTAGACATTGACCAACATCCAACACCTTATACCAAGATAAGGTTGAAATGTGTTCATGATTTAGACATAAAAGGTGATACTATTAGCTATAAGGGATAGTCTAGTCAGATCTGTGGAGAAGGGAGGAATTTATGGGCAAAAAAAGGACTAGAGAACATTATAAAAGGCCAGAATCTATGATTTTGATTACATTAAATGTAAGAGTTTGCACAAAGCCAATGCAGCCAAGATTAGAAGGGAAGCAGAAAGTTGGGAAATAATGTTTATAGTCAATGTTTCCGATAAAGGCATCATTTCTAAAATACAGAGAGAACCAATTCAAATTTATAAAAGTATAAGATATTCCTGAACTGATAAATGCCAAAGGATATGAGCAGACAGTGCTGGGAATAGAAAGTGACTGGATAATTATATGAAATTATAAATCATAGGATGAAAGTCTAAAAAACAAAGAGTATAGATGATGAAGAGAGCAAGAGAAATCCTTTTGGAAAAGAATGTAAAAAAGTGAAATTTTAAAAATAACTAATAAACAAGACTATTTGAATGAAAGGAGAGGAAGGGAGAAATTATTTTACAAACTGAAAGAAAGGGGAAAGAAAATATATAACCAGTTAAAAATAGGAGATAGAAAGAAATTAATAAACAAAACCCCAAAACCTAATAATAGGAAAATGTTGATCCAGTGTAAGAAGAAGAGAGATTGTAGGAATAAGTCCATCTTTTGAAAAGAATTAAGATAATATAATTGAAGGAATATAGCACTGTACTTACAACAAAGGAAAATAAAATAATTAAATAAATCCAATCAAATAATTAAATAAAAAACAAAAACATTAAAAAAATATATTGGAGATAAATGGAAGAAACATATACCTGCTTCATAATTTTAAATGTGGATGGATTAAACAGTCCAATAAAATTTAAAAGTGATAAATTGGATAAGAAAAAAAATCTGTAATTTATTGGTTACTAAAATAACATTTTAAATAAAACCAAAAAATACAAAAAATAAAACTAAGGGCATAGGAAAAAGTACTATGCACCAAATAAATCCAAAAAAGCAGTGATTCTAATTCAAACATTTAAAAATAAGCAAAAATGAAACTACATTATGCTGATAAGAAGTAAAAACAACAAACCAATATCACTGATACAACTTTATGCTCAAAATGCCCTAAATTGATCCATAAAATAGAAATTATATGACTTATAAAAAGAAATGATCAGTAACACAATAATAACAGTATATGCCAATATCTCTTTCACAGTTTTGGATAACACTAAGGAAAATGAAAGGAACTGGACAAATTTCTAGAGAAAAGAGAGCTAAAAGACTTATGACATATTCTAAATAAGACTTTTTAAAGAGTATATATATTACTCAGAACTATATGGAAATTTTTTTTTTAAATTGGCCATGTTCTAAAAAAACAAAGATATGGCAAAAAAATGTAAAAAGGCATAAATAATATATCATTTATAGATGAAAATTCAGTACAAATAGTAGTTGGTCGAGGAACTAAAACAAACAAAAAACATACAGACCAATGGGAAATGTACCCATTTTCTCTTAGCAATTAAATCTAAAACAATGAGTACATCAAAAAACAAATCATAGAAACAATAACTATGTAAATGAAAATGAAAATGATGAAGCAACACATTAACCTATCTAGGACACAGTTCAATTGTTTTGAGGGGAAAAATTTCATCTCAACAAATATACGTTGACATGATTAGAAAAATATAAGACTAATGAAATGAATGTGTTTTGTTTTTAATCAGAGAACCAATAAAGCTAAAATAAACAGAAAAGAAGATATAGAAAAACAAAAAAAGGGAAATAGATAAATTGGAAACAAACAAAAGACAAACAAACAAACAAAAAAATCCTGCATGCCAATGATAAAATTAAAAGCTGTGGGGAATATCTTTAAACATATAAAAATATTCAAATGATCATAAGGCCAGATTAAAACTTAAATAAGCAAACCTAAGAAAAAGGAAATAAATTTAGCTATATAAAAGAACAATGGGAAAGTATGTGGTAGAGTGGCTAGAGTTCTAATCCTGAAGTCAAGAAAACTCATCTTTCTGAGTTGCAACCTGTTCTCAAACATTAGCTATGTGAATAAGCAAGTCACTTAACTTTGTTTACCTGCTTTTCATCTGTAAAATGATCTGGAAAAGGAAATGATAAACCACTCTAGTATCTTTACCAAGAAAATCCCAAATAGAGGGTCAGAGCCAAGATGCTTAAATAAAGGCAGGAATTTGTTGACCTCTCCCTCTACTTCACCAAAGTACTTTAAATGATGACTCTAAATAAATTCTGGAATGTCAGAATGCATAAAAAGATAGAGTAGAATATTTCTCAGTCAAACAAAGATCAGCAGACACCAAGGTGGGAGATGAGTCAGAGCTATTTCATTATTATGGCAGTTAAAAGGAGGATGGATAGATAGAAAGATGAAGGGATAATATCTTTTAAATATCTTTTTAAAATGAAGATAAGGAGTGAGAGAGGAATGTACTAAGAGAAAGGAAAAAGGAGAAGTGGAATAGCATAAATTATCTGCCATAAAAAGAGACAAGAAAAAATTTTACAATGAAGGAGAAAAGGGGGAGAAAAAGATGAGGGAGTGAACCTTACTCTCATCAGAATTGACACATAGGGAATAATATACATACTCGATATGGGTATAAAAGTCTATCTTACCTTGCAGGAAAATAGGAAGGGGGGAGGATGGTAGAATAGAGGGAATATTGAGGAGGGAGTGGTAAGTATCAAAATACTTTTGAGGTGGGATAAAATGAAAGGAGGAAGAAAATAAAATAAATGTAGGAAATGAAGCTACCAATAGTAATTGTAAAAATAATTTTGAAGCAAGTTACTCTTATAAATCCTCATTTCTTACACATAAAGGGAACTGAGTCAAATTTATAAAAAATAAGAGCTATGCTTCAATTGATTAATGATCAAAAGATATGATCTATGCCCAAAGGACTCTAAAATGATTCATATCCTTTGATCTAATAATACCACTACTAAGCATTAATCCCAAAATATATTTTTAAAAAGGAAAAGGACCTATATGTACAAAAAATATTTATAGCAACCCTCTGTTCTACCCCCTCTCCCCTACAAGGCAGTTGGAGTTAAGTGACTTTCCCAGGGTCACACAGCTAGGAAGCATTAAGTGTCTGAGACCAGATTTGAACTGAGGTCCTCCTGACTTCAGGGCTGGTGCTCTATCCACTGCACCACCTAGCTACTCCAGCAATTCTCTTCTCAGAGCAAAAATATTGGAAATTAAGGGGGTGCCCATCAATTGGGGGATGATTGAATAAATTGTGGTATGTGATTATGATGAAATAGTATTGTTCTATGGAAAATGATGAGCAGGATATTTTCAGAAAAACATAGAAAGTTTTCCATGAACTTAAGCAAAATGAAATGTATTGTATACAAAATATTAGCAATGTTGTGGTATGATCATCCATCAATGACTTTGTTTTTCTCAGCAAAACAATAATCCAAGACTACTCTGAGTGACTTATGATGAAAAATACTATCCATGTCCAGAGAAAGGACTGATAGTGTCTGAATACAGATTGAAACATATTTTTAATTTTTTTTCTCGAGAGTTTTTTTTAAGGCGGGGGAGATATATGTTTTCTTTCACAATACGAATTTTATGGAAATGTTTTGTGTAACTTCACATGTGCTTTTTTAATGGGGTTTGGGGATAGGGAAATGGAAGAGAACTCAGAGTTTTAAAAACAAATCTAAAGTTTGTTTTAAATGTAAATGGGGAAAATAAAAATATTTAATAAAAAGAAAACCCCAAAATGACATCACAAAGTTCACACATGATTGAAATAACTGGAAAACAACAACAAAGAAACTACTAAATGGAGAGGAAGGAAAACTCCAGTTCCTGGTAGATTCACAGGAATATCCATGGCATAAACCTTCAAAGAATAATTAATACCCATACCTTACAATTTTTTCTCAACAACTGAAAAAGAAAGTACAGAATTCTTTTTATGAAATATAATCCTAATAAAATGCTAAAATAAAATGATAAGCCAATACTACAAATGAATACTGCCTCAAAAATTTTAAGCTAAATTTAGAGATTCATCCAAGAAAAGATTCATTATGACAACATGGTATTAAACCCAGGGATACAAAAATGATTCAACATAAGGAAAACAATATAATTAACTATATTGAAAACCAAAACATCCAAAACTATGACAATAACAGGAAAAAAATCTTTAATAAAATACAATATGCCTTTACACTGTAAAAATAGAAAATACTGGCACAAAAGGACCTTTTTTTTGATATTATGAAAAGAAACTAAAATCAAAAGGACAAATCATATGTGATGGAGAAAAACTTAGGATTTTTCATAGCAACTTCAGAAATGAAACAAGTATACCTACTCTCCACAATGTTATTTCATATACCTCTGGAAATACTACCAACAGTAATAAAACCATATGAAAATAATTAAAGGCATATTGATAGATAAGAAGGATATAATCCATCCCTACTTGATTATGTTATGTTATATTTGAAAAATTCTAGGGAATCAGCAAAGATACATATTGAGAAAAAAAAGTTTCAATAAAGTTGCAGGCTTCCAAATAAATTCTCAAAAATTAACAGAAATGAGGGCAACTAGGAGGTGTAGTGGATAGAGCACCAGCCCTGAAGTCAAAAGAATCTGAGTTCAAATTTGGTCTCAGACACTTAATACAACAATTAACAAGTGACCCTGAGCAAGTCACTTAACTCTAATTACCTCAGCAAAACAACAACAACAACAACAACAACAACAACAACAAAACCAGAAATGGTATTTCTATAACAATAACAAAATCATAAAACAATAAGTACATAATACATGAATTATCTGGAGATCAACCTATCAAGGCAGACAAAAGACTTATATAAATATAATTACAAAATGTTACTTTAAGAAATAAAAGTATTTAAATAGTTTGAAGAATATTAAGTGTTCTTGCATAGGGTATGTTAATTTAAAACAAATGCCAATACTACTTAAATTTATTTACCCATTTATCTCTATACCAATCAAATTAACAAGTGAGTGTTTTATAGAAATTGATAAAATTATAACATTATAACAAAATGAGGAAAGATCTAGACAATAAAGGTAAATGATGAAAAATTATAGGAATGAAGAACAAATGACACTCCCAGAATTCAAAAGATTTAATAAAGCAGCAGTAATTAAAACTATCAGGTATCTATTAAAAAATAGATCAAATGAAGTCTAGAAGAGTCAGGGGGAAAATAGACCTTAAAAACATAGTGTTTGATAAAGTAGAAATTGTAAATTGTCCACTTGTACATCATAAAAACTGTGTGGAAAACTTTAAAGTAGATTGCAAGAAATTAGATTTAAAGCAACAACTTACACCATATTCTACAATATATTTTAAATGAATATAGACCTCAATATTAAAAATCATATTATAAAACACTAGAAGAGAAATAGATCAAATGTCTTTCATAACTAGGAGTAGGAGATGTATTCTTAACAAAAAAAGATAGATACAATTACAAAAGGTTAATTAGAAAAGTTTGATTATATAAAACTGAAAATTGTTTACACCTAGGAGAAGAAAGGAAGTAATTGAATGGGGTGGGGGGGAATCTGATAAAGGGTTAGTATCCAAGATGTTTTATGTACACTTATACATGCAGATGTATATGTGTATACATGCATGCATATATTATGCATATGTGTTTAATAGCCATCCTTAATAGATAAGTGGCCGAAGGATATTTACAGCTTTTAAATGAAGAACTGGAAAGTATTTACCATCATGTGAAATAATGCTCTAAATTCCTAATAACAAGCAAAATGCTTCTTCATTAGAAAGAATTATAAGGTTCTAGTTATAGTAATCTAGGTTATTAAAAGAAGACATTTTCTGTTTTAAAGCATTTTCTATCACATGGAATAAATCTAAAAATTACTCTATAACTTGTATTGCCTATGATTCAAAAAAAAAAAAAATGTGTGGGTTTCATCCCACACATTGAAAATTAGCCCAAATGACCCAAAAATGGCAATAGTCAAAGAAGGATAGTTAAGGATATACACATTCATATATTATTGATCATGTGAAATGATTCAAATTTTTTGGAAAGCAATTTGGAATTATGCAAATAACTAAAATTTCCATATTCTTCAAGCCAAATACTTCTTCATGGGGCTTACACCTAAAATAAGTTTTCAATATAAGAGTCTCTATGTATACCCAAATCTTTTTAATAGCATTTTTTAAGGATGGTGAAGATTTGAAAATAAAGTAGATCTCCATCAATTGGAGAGTACCTAAATAAATTGTGATTCTTATAAATAATAGAATATTATTGTGCTGTAAGAAATTAAGTGGGTGATGAATACAGAGAGACATGAAAAAATCTATATGAACAGATGAAAAGTAAATTAAGCAGGGCTAATAAAATAATATATATAGTATATATGAAAAGGGAAAGAATAACTATAAATCAAAAATTCAAAAATTAACATAATAGAATTATAAAGATAAGCAGGGTTCAAGTGAAGATATATCTCCAATTCACTCCTTTGTGAAAATGGAAGGCCCATAGTATTACATATTGCACATGTTTTTGGACTTGCCAATTTTTTTTTGCTAATTTTTTTTCCTCACTAAAATACTATTCTATTGGATGCCTCTTTTGGCAGGAGAAGAGAAGGGGTACTCAGGATAGCTATGGTAATGTAAGAAATGGAAAACATGGATAACTTTTTTAAAAGTAAAGGAGTTCTTCCACTGTGGGGAGAAATGAAAGTGTGGAGAAGAGAATGAGAAGATAAAGAAAGAGAGATATGGAGAGATTAAACCAGAAATAGATAGATGGGGAAAGGGATACGTGTGTGTGTATATGTGTGTGTGTGTGTGTGTGTGTGTGTGTGTGATTCTGTGTGTGTCTGTGTATGAGAGACAGAGAAAGACAGAGAAGAGGAGGGAGAGAGTCTCCAATCTCATGGAAGGTGAAATTTCCTCTTGTGATATAGTTGGAACAGAGACATACTAGAGATAGCCATCTCCTCTATCTATTGGTTTCCTCCTGGAGTCTTTATAGAATCTGAAACAACTTGCTTTGTCTCTCATAGAGGGCCAGAACTCTGCAGAAGTATACTTGAAACAAGGGTACTTACAACAAGGTATTAACTCAGTGGAATTGATGAGATGATGGTTCTTTAGTATACATATACTTAATACTTAACATGGTGATGTAATAGTTCTCTGGTTCACACATAATCAGTATGCTGTAATGATGTAATTGTAATAGGGTATTTAAGAAATGAGAAGGACTGCAAAAGAGATATTCCATCTTTGCCCATCCTCCTGGTGGGTCTCCTGCTTCCTGCACTTCTCCACTAAGATCACAAGTGAGTCAGTCAGAGTCAGACAGACTGTGGAGGAGAGACAAAAGTGAAGGAGAGTGTGAGAGTGAATGTGCTCTAGCTCAATCTCAGATTCAAGACTGGCCCAGAATAAAGACTCTAGACTCTATTCCTAACCATTCTCATGCTATCTGACCTGCTGAGATAAAGGCCAGTCCAAAGGACGTCCAGAAAACTAGTCCAAATATTACAGTGTCTCAAAGACAAAAAATAAGGATTTCTCCTCTGCCAAGCTCTACTGAAATATACTTTTGAGAGACATGCAAATGCAGGAAGTTTCTGAACTTCACAATCCAGCGTAATAGTGAAAAGGGAAAAAATAGGCCCTATTTTTGTGTTTTTTTTTGGGAGGTCAGGCTGTTAAATACTATCTAACTACATAAATAACATTTATTATTAAAAGACCTTAAAATCATTTAGTCCAGGGATTTTAGAATTCTTGATTAATGAAAGTAAAGTTCATTACTTTTTTTTTTCATTTTCATAATTAAGTTTCAATAGAATTTGTTACCTTTGCAATCCTAGGTATTTTACACATTTAAGAATATTATTTTGAGATTTCACTATCTGCCATAGGAGTTAAGAACACATAAATGGAACCTTTCTCCACAAAGTTGGAAGTCACTTTCCCCCAAATACACATACCTGCTTTTGGAAAAGTGGACATGTATGTGAACAACTGGGTAACAGATATAATGAGGCAATTGTGCAAAAAAGAAACTTACACTGGCAACACTACAGAGCAAACAAGGTCTTACAGTGATGCTATTCTACTATTCTTTACTAAACTTGTTCCATATCAGAACTCTCTTGCTTCTTTGCCACTAGATCTCATCTCTCTGCTATTCCAATTAACATCATATGTCTGCTCTAATTGACATTATTGTATATATTTATCTACAAGGAAACGATGATGATAATGACGATGATGATGATGATGATGATGACAATGATGATGACAGCATTTATATAGTATGTTAGGGTTTGCAAAGTGCAGCCTTGGATATAAATGCTATTATTACTTCCATTTTACAGAGGAGAAAACTGAGGAAGACTGACGTTAAATGAATTGCACAGAGTCACATAACTAATAAGTGTCTAAGGCAGGCAAAGTCTGAACTTGGATCTTTCTGATTCCAAGTACTTTGCTTTATCCTATGTGTCACTAATTCACCTGACAGTGTTTGCAAAATTCACTACAGATTCAGTGGTTAGTATTTTCCTACCTGTACTATAACCCTGTCAGTTAGCTGTTTCACTCACTTTTACCATTCCTTTACTGGTGGAGGAGTGTGGAAATTGAACTGTGCTTAGTAAATCTTTTTTTCCAGATGGGAGGGTTACAACTGTCAGCCTATAACTTAGTTGAATGACTATCTTTAATCTCTGTTCTTAGGGGCTTCATATTATAATGGCAAAAATAATTTGTAAACAAGATATATGCAGCATAAATTGGGGATAATCTCAGAGGGCAAGGATTACAATCAAGGCTTTTTTGCTGAAGTTGAAAATTCAGCTGAGACTTGATGAATGAGGGAGAGAAGGAGAAAGAGACATAGACAGAGAAAGCCAGACACAAACATAGATGTACAGACACAGAATCAGAGACAGAAACACAGAGAGAAACAGAGATTTTTGCAAGAAAGACAGAGACAGAGAGAGGGGAAGAGACAGAGACACACAGAGAGGGACAAATAAATACAGAAAGAGACACAGAGAGAGACTGAGAGAGAGTCAAAGAGAATCAGAGAGAGAAGGAGAGAGAGAGAGAGAGAGAGAGAGAGAAGGAGAGAGGGAGAGAGAGGGAAAGAGAGGGATGGGGGAAGAGAGGGAGAGAGAAAGAGAGAGAGAGAGAGAGAGAGAGAGAGAGAGAGAAGGAGAGGAAGAACAAGGACTAATGAAAATATCCAGAAAAAAATGGGGTAATGAGTATATAAAACAGGCCTTTGAGGATGGGGGAGGCACATGTGTGTAGGCAATAGGGAAGCAGTCAACAGAGAGATTAAAAATAAGTGAAGGAGTAGCAATTATAAAGGGGCAATGTACTGGGAAAATCATTGCATGGAATGGGCTCACTTGGGTCCATAAATGGGTTAACATTGACAAGGAGAAGAGGTCTCCCTTTGTATGACAGATAAATCAGAAGATAGTAGCCAAAACAATGTGAGTAGTTTGATAAGAGGAAAAAAAGAGAGCTTTCAGAATAGTCTCAATTTTTAAAGTGAAATATGAAGCACATTTACCAGTTAAGTGATATGAGAAGTTTAAGTGGGAAATGAAAAAGTGAAAAAGCTGTTTTATTGAGTAGGATAGTGAATTAATCAGTGATCTGTAGGGCCCAATTGAGATTACATAACATAAATTTATAGTTTGTGATTTTTCTTGAGTCATTTTTTGAGTAGAAGAAAAGGCAGCATATAATAAGAGTAATAAAAGCCTAAGACTTGGCAAAGCAAGATCTTTGATAGAATAAAGGTATAGGAACCACAAGACAATAGGAGAGTGTGGAACAGAATTTGTTTGCTCAGATGGAGAAGAAAGAGAATGTTGCCTATTCTGGCCTGGGAAAGAATGAGGAGTCGACCTATATCCCAGTTAAGATTTAGAATCAGGTTTGGGGTTGCAAGGCAAAGAGAGAGATGGAAAGAGAATATACTTTGTGATCAGATAGAGGAATTTCAGAGTTCATAAATATGCAAATAGAACACTCACTTGTGGGTGATGGCAATCTAAAGGGTACAATCATCACTGTGTATACCGGAGATTATTAGAGGAGGAGATCTTGTAAAATTAAAGAAACTAAATTTAGTTCTTAGTTATTTTATGTCCCAAAGGGAGATTTGCTCAAAGAGTCAAATATCAAAGGGCTGAATTTCTTCAAATGAAAAAATGAGTCATGTAAAATTCTGGTGAGAGTTACTTTTAACTAATATAGCTAACATCTCATAATGCTTCCTCTGGTTTCTACACTTGGAAGATAAACTTTGAAAAAATATGGTATTGCTCTGATACCGGAAAAATGAAATGATAAGAAGTAACAAATTTTTCTTATGAACAAGTTCCTAGTTAAGCATAGAATACATTGCCACAATCCATTTCATTCAGTTGTTTATAATGCAGCATGCATTTTCCCTTAGGAAAAAAAAATTCTAAGATTAGGATCAAAGGCTAGTTCATTTATTTCAAAATATAATTAAATATAGTATTAACAGTGCTCTATATATGCTTTAACTTAAAGCTTTAACAATTCTTAAAGGTTATAAAGTATTTTCTACTATTTACAATGATGTTAATTTAGCCAAGTATCAGTCTTTCTGACTCTGCTACCTCATCTTCCTCTTCATCTTTGTTCCTAAGATATACCCAACTTCTCTACACTTATTTATATAGATAATATGGAATAGTAGATCTATAGATTATATACATGTGTGTGTACATATGGATGTGTATGTATGAACGTGAAGACATGTTTAAATAGAGAATGCACATGTTTTATATGTGTGTAATGTGTGTGTAACATTGGTTCAAATCATCCTTCAAATATTTACTAATTCTGTCATCATGAATAAGTCTCTTAATTTCTCAAAGTCCATATGCACCTTATTTCCCACACTTCTTTAATTCACATATTCATCCCTAGTTATATCAGGTTCTTCACTGATGTATAAGTGTATCATACTCATATTTATTCATCTATTTCCTTTCTTGACATACTCTACTAGATTTATTTTTCAAAATCATCCATCCTTCAAGCATGAGCTTGTTATCATGAAGTCATTCTTGATAACTCGAAATCTCACTTATCTCTCTGGAGTGCTCTCCAGCACTTATGATCTATGTGGCTCTATGTGGCATGCATTTATGATCATTTTGTTACACGTCTTTTTTTTTTCTTTTTATCACCAATTAAAAAGAAGGTTTTATCATGGTCCTCCTTCCCCATAAGTTGTTAGTATTCTCCCATATAATTTTATATATTTATATGTTTAGTTTATATAAATTTTATATTAACCCTTCCATGTTGTTACTTTCTGGAAGTCCTAGTTTGTACCTTCACCCTCTAAAATGATGAAAACATCTCAAGGAAGTTTTCTGTTATAATCCTAGAACCAGCAGAATGCTGTTTAACATATGTTTAATAATTTCTGAATGAAAAAATAAATTATTTAATCAATCTTTGCCAGAGCTGCCTACTATTAAATCGCAATTCGGCCTTCCCTACTCAAGACTGCCACCTAGCAGGGGTCCTCAAACTATGGGCCTCCAACTTTCTGAGGGAGGGTGAACTGGCCCCCTATTTAAAAAGTTTGAGGACTCCTGTGAGGGACGATTCACTGATAGAGATAATTACATGCTCTTTGAAACTAATCAAAAAGAAGAAAATCAAGAATTTTGGATAATGTAAATGGAAATTTCAGTAAATCTATGTTCTTTTTTTTTCAAAGACTATGGGAAAATGATTCTCTTTGTAAATAAAGGAGGTCCTTCATTTTGGCAACCATCCTGCAGGATGCTTAAGGTACTAGACCTTTTTTTATAATTTAAAAAAATTATTATAACATTTTATTGACAGAACCCATGCCAGGGTAATTTTTTACAACATTATCCCTTGCACTCACTTCTGTTCCGATTTTTCTCCTCTCTCCCTCCACCCCATCCCCTAGATGGTAAGCAGTCCTATATATGTTAAATATTTCGCAGTATATCCTAGATGAAATATATGTGTGAAAAACCAAAGAGTTCTCTTGTTGCACAGGGAGCAATTCAGAAGATAAAAATAACCCGGGAAGAAAAACAAAAATGCAAACAGTTTACTTTACATTCATTTCCCAGTGTTCTTTCTTTGGGTGTAGCTGCTTCTGTTCATCATTGATCAATTGAAACTGAGTTAGGTCTCTTTGTCAAGGAAATCCACTTCCATCAGAATACATCTTCATACAGTATCGTTGTTGAAGTATATAAAGATCTCCTGATTCTGCTCATTTCACTTAGCATCAGTTCATGTAAGTCTCTCCAAGTCTCTTTGTATTCATCCTGCTGGTCATTTACAGAACAATAATATTCCATAACATTCATATACGACAATTTACTCAACCATTCCCCAATTGATGGACATCCATTCATTTTCCAGCTTCTAGCCACTACAAACAGGGCTGCCACAAACATTTTGGCACATACAGATTCCTTTCCCTTCATTAGTATCTCCTTGGGGTAAAGCCCAGTAGTAGCACTGTTGGGTCAAAGGGTATGCACAGTTTGATAACTTTTTGGGCATAATTCCAGATTGATCCCCAGAATGGTTAGATTTGTTAACAGCTCCACCAACAATGCATCAGTGCCCCAGTTTTCCCAAATCCCATCCAACATTTATCATTAGTTTTTCCTGTTATCTTAGCCAATCTGACAGATGTGTAGTGATATCTCAGAGTTGTCTTAATTTGCATTTCTCTAATTAATAGTGATTTGGAACACTTTCATATGAGTGGTAATAGTTTCAATTTCATCATCTGAAAATTGTCTGTTCATATCTTTTGACCATTTATCAATTGGAGAAGGGCTTGATTTCTTATAAATTAGAGTCAATTCTCTATATATTTTGGAAATGAGGCCTTTATCAGAATCTTTAACTGTCAAGATGATTTCCCAGTTTGTTGCTTAACTTCCAATCTTGCTTGCATTAGTTTTGTTTGTACAAAGGCTTTTTAATTTGATGTAAGCAAAATTTTCTATTTTGTGATCAATAATGGTCTCTAGTTCATCTTTAGTCACAAATTTCTTCCTCCTGCACAGGTCTGAGAGATAAACTATCCGATGTTCCTCTAATTTATGTATAATCTCATTCTTTATGCCTATATCATGAACCCATTTTGATCTTATCTTGATATACGATGTTGAGTGTCGGTCCAAGACTGATTTCTGCCATACTAATCTCCAGTTATCCCAGCAGTTTTTATTAAATAATGAACTCTTATCCGAAAAGTTAGGATCTTTGGGTTTGTCAAACACTAGATTACTATAATTGACTATTCTGTCTTGTGAACCTAACCTGTTCCACTGATCAATTAATCTATTTCTTGGCCAGTACCAAATGGTTTTGGTGACTGCTGCTTTATAATATAGTTTTAGATCAGGTACAGCTAGGCCACCTTCATTTGATTTTTTTTCATTAATTCCCTTGAGATTCTCAACATTTTATTATTCCATATGAATTTTGTTGTAATTTTTTCTAGATCATTAAAATATTTTTTTGGAAGTCTGATTGGTATAGCACTAAATAAATAGATTAGTTAAGGGAGTATTGTCATCTTTATTATATTCACTTGGCCTATCCAAGAGCACTTAATATTTTTCCAATTATTTAAGTCTGACTTTATTTGTGTGGAAAGATTTTTGTAATTTTGCTCATATAATTCCTGACTTTCCTTTGGTAGATAGATTCCCAAATATTTTATGCTGTCGACAATTATTTTGAATGGAATTTCTCTTTGTATCTCTTGCTGTTGGATTTTGTTGGTGATGTATAAAAATGCTGAGGATTTATGGGGATTTATTTTATACCCTGCAACTTTGCTAAAGTTATGAATTATTTCTAATAGCTTTTTAGTAGAATCTCTGGGGTTCTCTAAGTATATCATCATATCATCTGCAAAGAGTGATAGTTTGATTTCTTTATTGTCTACTTTAATTCCTTTAATCTCTTTCTTGACTCTTATTGCTGATGCTAGTGTTTCTAATACAATATTGAATAATAATGGTGATAGTGGGCAACCTTGCTTCACTCCAGATCTTACTGGGAAAGGTTCCAATTTTTCCCCATTGCATATGATGCTTACTGACGGTTTTAAATATATGCTCCTGACTATTTTAAGAAAAAGTCCATTTATTCCTATACTCTCAAGTGTTTTTATTAGGAATGGATGTTGGATTTTATCAAATGCTTTTTCTGCATCTATTGAGATGATCGTATGTTTTTTGTTAGTTTGGTTATTGATGTAGTTAATTATTCTAATAGTTTTCCTAATATTGAACCAGCCCTGCATTCCTGGTAAAATCCTACTTGATCACAATGTATTATCCTGGGGATGATTTTCTGTAATCTTTTTGATAATATTTTGTTTAAGATTTTAGCATCAATATTCATTAGAGAGATTGGTCTATAATTTCCTTTCTCTGTTTTCAGCCTTCCTGGTTTAGGTACTATATCTGTGTTGTAAAAGGAGTTTGGTAGGACTCCTTCAATCCCTAATTTTTCAAATAGTTTATATAGCATTGGAGTTAATTGTTCTTTAAATGTTTGGTAGAATTCACCTGTAAATCCATCTGGTCCTGGGGATTTTTTCTTAGGGAGTTGGTTAGTAGCTTGTTCTATTTCTTTTTCTAAGATAGGACTGTTTAGGATATTTACTTCTTTCTCTGTTAATCTGGGCAAGCTATATTTTTGAAGGTATTCTTCCATTTCATTTAAGTTGTCGAATTTATTGGCATAAAGTTGGGCAAAGTAATTCCTAATTATTGCTCTAATATCCTCTTCGTTAGTGGTGAGTTCTCCCTTTTCATTTTTAAGACTAACAATTTGATTTTCCTTTTTCCTTTTTTTAATGAGATTTACTAAGGTTTGTCTATTTTGTTGGTTTTGTCATAGAACCAACTCTTAGTTTTATTAATTAATTCAATAGTTTTTTTACTTTCAATTTTATTGATTTCTCCTTTTATCTTTAGAATTTCAATTGTAGTGTTTGACTGGGGATTTTTAATTTGTTCCTTTTCTATCATTTTTAGTTGCAAGCCCAACTCGTTGACCTTTTCTTTCTCTATTTTATGCAAGTAGGTCTCTAGAGATATGTAATTTCCCCTTATTACTGCTTTGGCTGCATCCCACATATTTTGGTATGATGTCTCATTATTGTCTTTTTCTTGGGTGAAGTTATTAATTATGCCTATGATTTGATATTTCATCCAATCATTTTTTAGCATGAGATTATTTGGTTTCCAATTATTTTTTGTCTATTTTCCCCTGGGTTTTTATTGAATGTAATTTTTATTGCATTGTGGTCTGAAAAGGATGCATTTAGTATTTCTGCCTTACTGCATTTGAGTTTGAGGTTTTTATGTCCTAATATATGGTCGATTTTTGTATAGGTTCCATGAACTGCTGAAAAGAAAGTGTACTCCATTCTGTCTCCATTTCATTTTCTCCAGAGATCTATCATATCTAAGTTTTCTGGTATTCTATTTATCTCTTTGACTTCTTTCTTATTTATTTTGTGGTTTGATTTATCTAATTCTGAGAGTGCAAGGTTGAGATCTCCCACTATTATAGTTTTGCTGTCTATTTCTTCTTGTGTCTCTCTTAATTTCTCTTTTAAGAATTTAGATACTACACCACTTGGTGCATATATGTTTAATATTGATATTGCTTCATTATCTATGCTACCCTTTAGCAAGATATAGTGCCCTTCCCTATCTCTTTTAATTAGATCAATTTTTGCTTTTGCTTGATCTGAGATCAGGATGGCTACCCCTGCTTTTTTGACTTCATCTGAAGCATAGTTGATTTTGCTCCAACCTTTTCCTTTTATTCTGCATGTATCTCCCTGCTTCAGGTGTGTTTCCTGTAAACAACATACTGTAGGATTCTGGCTTTTAATCCATTCTGCTAACCACTTCCTCTTTATGGGAGCGTTTACCCTGTTCACATTTATGGTTAAAATTACCAATTCTGTATTACTTGCCATCTTGTTAACTCCTGTTTATGCTTTTCTCCCTTCTTTCCCCCTTACCCCCCCTTCCCAATATTAAACTTGTGAGCACTACTTGCTTCTCACAGCCCTCCCTTTTTAGTATCCCTCCTCCCCACTTTAGAGTTCCTTCCCCTATCTTACTCCTTTCCCTCACAGTTTCCATATTCCCCTCTGCTTAGCTTATTCCTTCCCTTTTCATTTTTCCCTTATCACTTTTCAATGAGGTGGGAGAAGTTTCACCATAAATTAAATATGTCTACAATTTTTCTCTTAAAGCCAATTCTGATGGCAGCAACATACCCACTATATTCATCTCCCTCCATTCTTTCTCTCAGATATAATAGGTTTCCTTTGCCACTTCGTGAGATGTAGTCCCCCACTTTACCCTTTTTCTGGTACAATGTCCTTTCCACCTCTAGTTTCTAGAACAAGGTATACATGTATTCTTTATACATCTTTACAGCAGAAATATAGTTCCCAAGAATTTCTTTTAACCTTTTTAGGTTTCTCTTGAATTCTATATTTGTAGATCAAACTTTTTGTTAAATTCTGGTTTTTTCATCAAAAATAGGTGAAATTCGCTTATTTTGTTGAATGACCATCTTCTTCCCTGGAAAAAGATGCTCATTCTGGCTGGGTAAGTTATTTTTGGTTGCATATTGGGTTCCTTAGCCTTTTGGAATATCATATTCCAGGCCCTTCGATCTTTTAATGTGGATGCTCCTAGATCCTGGGTAATCCTTATTGTGACTCCTCTATATTTGAATTGGGTTTTTCTAGCTGCTTGCAGTATTTTTTCCTTCATTTGAGGGTTCTGGCATTTGGCCACAATATTTCTTGGTGTTTTGATTTTAGGATCCCTTTCAGTAGGTGATGTATTTTACCCTCTGTTTCTATGACTTCTGGGCAGTTCTCTTTGATAATTTCCTAGAAAATAGTGTTCAGGCTCTTTTTTTCATCATATTTTTCTGGATGTCCAATAATTCTCAGATTGTCTCTCCTCGATCTATTTTCCAGATCTGTTGTTTTCCTGAGAAGGTATTTCACATTTTTGTTCCATTGTTTGATTTTTTTGGTTTTGCTTGACTGATTCTTGTTGTCTCCTTGAGTCATTCAATTCCATTTGTTCTATTCTGATTTTCAATGAAGTATTTTCTTCACTCACTTTTTTTTATATCTTTTTCTAATTGTCCAATTGAGTTGTTTTGTTCTATGAAATTTTTTTTCCATTTTGCCAATTTCATTTTTTAGAGAGCCATTTTCTGTTTCCAGTTCACTAATCCTATTTTTCATGGATTTGATTTTTTTATCCACTTTGTCTTTAAATGAGTGGGATGACTTCTGCAGACTCTCTTGCCAAGCCTCCCTCTCCTTTTCTAATATTTCTTCTAGCTCTCTTGTGAGAACCTTTTTAATTTCTTCTATGAGATTTATCTGTGCCGTGGAACAGATGATCGCCTCCTGTGGGGATTCACCTGGTGACAGTCTGCTTTTAGTCTCCTCAGGGTTTAGAGTCTGCTCTCTGTCCATATAAAAGCTGTCAATTGTTAAGGTCCTTTTCAATTTTTTGCTCATTTTGTCAGAGAAGAATCAGAGACAAACTAGCAAAGAAAAAAAAGGAAAAAAACCCCAAATTGAATCTGCTTTTTTGGGAAGAGGGACTGGGTGGTGTTACTGAGCTTCCTCTACAGACTGTGGGGGGCAGTAGCGTTGCACTAGCAGGACTGTGCTGGGCCTGTGCCCTGAGACTCTGAGAGCGTGCTGAGATGCTGTGGGGGAGGGGTGGCCAGGTCCCGAGAAACTCTAGCTGTTTGGGGTTGTATTCTTCACCCCCGGTGTTTTTAGCTTCTCTGCTGGGCTACTGCCTTGCTGTCAGGGCAAAGTATCCGATTCTGTAGCAAAGCTCTCTCTGCAGTAGACTTCTCATACCCCACTCCTCTCTGGTCTGCTCGATGTGAGCTGCCTGCCGAGCTCTTGCTGCCACTGCCCTCAGCCTGCACCTGATCTAAAACTGTCCTGCCCTCAAGCAAAAACCGACCTTTCCTGTCGAATCTCAAGGATGCCTTCTCATGGTAACTATTTATGTTTTTTTTTATTCAGTCAAGCATTAATTTAGAGGCTTGTCATGAAATGAATTCTGAGAGAAAACACGGAGCTTACACAGCTGTGTGTCTCCTCTTCACCATCTTGATTGGAAGTCCCTGGTACTAGATCTTTTTAAAGTTTATTATAATCTTAGAATCCTAGAAATACAATGAACTTGGAGAAGAATTTATTTAATGCATCCTTTTGCCTCCAATCAGGATTATAGCAAAGGGGGAGAGAATCTAACTTTATTGGGGGAGAGACAAACAGATAGACTGATAGAGATAATAGGCAATCTTTGTTGGTGCCATTGTGTTCTTCCTTTCAGAAAAGATAGTTCTATGTGCAATCATTCATATTCTTACTATACTATACCTAGTTTCTTTAGTTATTGCTATATTTTAATTGTTATTCTAAATTCTATTTTCTGATGACTTAATCATTTGATGGCATTTCTTCTTATTCTTTTACAAGTTCTGGAAATCCTTCTTAATTCTGCAACCTAGAAGCTGGCATGACATATTGTCATTAGCCTGAATATTATCCCCAAAGCTTATTTATTGTGGTCACTATAAATAGCAGTAATGCTGTCCATATAATGAAAACCTACATGAGGTTTGAAACATATTGAAAGCAACTAAGAATTTACAAATTACTTTTTTACGGCAGGTGATAAACTATTGCTGATAAAGTCTCTTCATTGAGACATATTTAATTTTTTGAATTGCATATTATGTTGTTCATAGCTTTATTATTCACTATAATAGGGAGCAGAGGGGAATGTAAAAAAATTATGAGGTAGCTGGTGTTCTCAGTTTAAATTCCTTTTCCATTCAAAATGTACTGCATCATGAATGTGTGAAATTAAATATAAATGCCTATGTATTCAGCAGGGTGCAGAGGGAATTAAACTCAAAAAATCCTCTTACATAATGGCTATTTTGTGCCTGATTTCCTTCACAGCATGCTGAAAATGTAATCATCAGAGGTGATGCAAAGATGCATGATATATTGATTGCCCTTCCTAGTCTCTCCTTCTCCTCCTCCTCCTCCTACTTTTCTTTCTCATCTTCTCCTCTTTCTCTTTCTCTTCCTCTCCTTTTTCCTCCTCCTTTTTTCTCCTCTTTTTCCTCCTCTTCTTCCTCTATCTCCTCCTCTTCCTACATCTCTTCCTCCTCTTCTTCTTCTTCCTCTTCCTGTTCCTCCTTTTCCTTTTTCTTCTCCTCCACCTAAATCCTCCCCAAAATTAAAAAAAAAATGGATATTTAGTTTATTTTTCCTAGATGGCTCCAAAATGTAGCATTTTACCTTGAGACAATTTCTGCTTCTCATGGTATCTGAAATGAAAAATCCTGACCTTTACAAAGCAGTCATAGAAATTAAGTACTGGACTGAAATTAAATCATGAAATGAATCCATTATGCTTTTAAAGTTTACCTATTTAAAGCCTGTAAGTAATTAGTCACTGTAATCCCCACTATCCTATTCAACTCACCAGATTTAGTAGGAAACACTATGCAACTCAATTAGGGATGCAATATGTATGAGAAGTAGAAATTCATAGTATCATATGCAGGTATCATCAGATTTTTCCAGTTATATCACTGGAATGAAATTTGCCTAAAGTTTCTACTATGAAGAAATTTTTTTATTATTCCCTTATCCCCAACATCTCCCTACTGGCCTATACCTCTGTGAAAACAAAACTTTTCTCTGAGCTATTTTTGTACACTCACGGTTTGATATGATGGCTTGGACATAATAGGAACTTTATAATTGTTTGGAGAATTGAATTTGCTGAAATTGTTGCTGCTATTAAGGCAAAGTTCTCAGATTTCAAAGTCATGTGGGTAATCAAGTTCTCATCACTTTTCTCTGAAGAGGGAATCTATTATTACCTTTAATTTGAATATCATCTTAGATTTGCTAACATACTGAATCATGAACAATAAATAGCTCACATTTGTACAACATCTAATGAAACAATTTATGAGTTTACATGGATTCTCTTCCTTCTTATCACCAACTACTATTTCATCAATATCCCATCATTTGTTCACCAACCCATAATCTTCAGTAAAAAGGTTTGTCCCGGGGCCGGGGGAGGAGGGGGAGAGGAGATCAGCACAAGCAGGGAGAGAACTAAGGCTCCAAGCAGAGCCCCAAACTGGAAGTGAGAGCACAGATTGCAGCCCCAACCCGCAATATAGGCTTTTCCTTGGGGCAGTTGCGAATCTGCACAGCAAGAGGGCACAACCCAGGTTAGCCTCTAATCTGCACAGTACGGGGCTCAGCTTGGGGTAATAGAGCTTTTGAAGGGCGACTTGTGTTGGGTGGAGACATCCGGGCAGAGACTTCTGAGTAGACTTCCAGTAGAGCCAGATTATTTGGTGGTTAGTTGCTAATACCCACAGCCCCATAAGGGGCTGGCTCTGGTCTAGGTCAGTGACACTTTCACCACTTAGTCTCTTACCTTAGAGCAACAACACAGCTCAACTGGGTACTTCAATAGCTTAGCCGGTGCTAAATCCACCTCCCGTTGGGGGAAGGAAAAACTCTCACTCAGAGCACTCCCATACCTCAGAGCCCAAAGCCGGTTTACAACTCTCCCTGGTTTACATCTCTGCAGAGGAAGCTGGTAACTCCCTTGCCTAGAAGGCATACTCTAAAGGCTTTTAAAAAATGAATTTAAAAAATGAAAAGAATTATTGACAGATTCTATACAGAAAAAGAGCAGATCTGCAAACCTGAAGAGACTAATAGAAAACAGGCACCAAAGAATACCCCAAAGGGGAATCTTACCAGTCCCTTTTTACATAATGCTCTCATAGAAGAGACCATTAAAAGTCTCAAAAGAGAGTTAGAAGAAAAATGGGAAAGGAAAGAGAAGCTTTACAAGAGAGCAATAACTTCCTGAAATATGAATTGGAAAAGATAAAAAATTCCCAGGAAGTGCAGAGAAACAAAATTTGTGAATTGGAAAAAGTAAAATAATGTCAGGAAAGTAAGATTTGTGAATTGGAAAAAATAAAGAATTCACTAGAAAATAGGATTTGTGAATTGGAAAAGACAAAGAACTCGCAAGAAAGTAGGATCTGTGAATTGGAAAAAGAAAACAATTCAAAAAAAATTAGTGAAATGGAAAAAAATTCCATAGAGCAAAACAATTCATTTAAAAACTAAATTGGACATATACAGAAAGAAGTAAAAAAAGCTAATGAAGAAAATAATTCATTAAAAATCAGAACTGAACAAATAGAAACTAATGATTCATTGAGACAGTGAGAATCAGTCAAGCAAAACCAAAAAAGTGACAAACTGGAAAAAACCATGAATTATCTACTTATAAAAATGACAGACTTGGAAAATAGATCTAGGAGAGATAATCTGAGGATTATTGAACTTTCTGAAAACTATGATGAAAAAAGAGCCTGAACACTATTTTCCAGGAAATTATCAAAGAGAACTGCCCAGATGTAATAGAATCAGAAGGTAAAAGAGGCATTGAAAGAATTCATCGAACATCTTCTGAAAAAGACCCTAAAATAAAAACCCCAAGGAATATTGTGGCAAAATTTCAGAACTATCAGTTTAAGGAAAAATTTTTACAAGCAAGGAGAAAAAAAACAATTTAAATACCGAGGTGCCACAATAAGGATCACCCAAGATCTGGCTGCCTCCACATTATAGGATCAAAGGGCCTGGAATCTGATATTCCAAAAGGCAAAAGAACTTGGAATGCAGCCAAGAATAAACTACCCAGCTAAGCTGAGCATTTTCTTCCAGGGAAGAAGATGGACATTTAATGAAACAAATGAATTCCATTTATTTCTAAGGAAAAAAACAGAACTAAACAAAAAATTTGATCTCCAACCATAGGTCTCAAGAGATGCAGAAAAGGTAAAAAGAACTTTTGAGAATTGTATTTCTGTTGTAGATATACAAAAAGGCTACCTGTACAATTTGATTTTACTAATATAACATAAAAAGGGAAGTAGATATGGAAAACGGATGATGGCAGAATAAGGTGGGAAGGAGGGATAAAAAGAGGGAAACCACATCCCATGAAGGGGCAAAGTGGTACAGTGATACATACAGTGGGGCATATAAGTTTAAAAAGGGGAAAGACGGTTGGGGGGGCAAGAAAAAGTAAAGCATAATCTGGGGATATTAGGATGGCAGGAAATACAGAATTAGTAATTCTAACCATAAATGTGAATGGGATGAATTCTTCCATAAAGAGGAGGCAGATAGCAGACTAGATCAAAAGTCAGAACCCTACAATATGTTGTTTACAAGAAAATTAATGTCACCATACTTATCATGTACATACCCCAAAATTTTAGTTTTAAGTAGATATGGCTCAAATTATGCTTATTTATTTACAAAGTCAATATAAAAATAATCATGTAAATCCCTTCTGGATACACTAGAAGCACACACTGATAATTATGGGAGTAAATGTATTCCATATTAGGTAATCTAGTGACAAATATATACATAATATTTTTGCTGTAATGGCACATTAATTGTGATCATAGAACACTACCATTACAGAATTAAATGGCATCTAACCCAAAGAGCAATTTTTTAAAAAGCACAGTGATGGCAAGATACTGGAAACTGAATAGATGCTTGTTAGTTGGAGGATGGCTGAATAAGTTATAGTACATGAATGTTACAGAATATTATTGTTCTATAAGAAATGATCAGCAGGATGATTTCAGAAAAGTCTGGAGAGACTTACATGAACTGATGCTAAGTGAAATGAGGAGAACCAGGAGATCATTATGCATTGTAACAGCAAGATTATATGATGATCAGTTCTGATGGACATGGCTCTCATAATAATGAGATGATTTAGGCCAGTTCTAATGGTCTTGTGAAGAATTCTCTCAGAGAGGGCTGTGGAAACTGAATGTGGACCACAACATAGTATTTTCACTCTTTGTTGTTTGCTTTCATTTTGTTTTCTTTCTTATTTTTTTTTTCCTTTTTGATCTGATTTTTCTCATGCAGTATGGTATTTTTGGAAATATGTACAGATGAATGCACATGTTTAAAATATATTGGCTCACTTGTCATCTAGGGGAGCAAATGGGGTTAAGAGAGGGAAAACATTAGAACACAAGATTTCATAAGAGTGAATGTAAAAAATTATCCGTATATATATTTTAAAAATAAAAAAGCTCTAATTTAAAAAGCACATGAAAAGAAATAGTCGCAAATTGACAACAACTTAGACGTAAATATTGCCAAGAATATGTACACAAACATATATATGATCAGCAATGAGGATATACCTCTCATATACTGAAAATTAAAGTCAACAGTTGAATAATCTTGAGCAACACATTAGTACCAAAGTAGATAAAAGGAAAAAAAAGTATCCATTTTATTGGCAGAATCTACATCATTGCCCCTATATTTTCAACATATTTATCATTGGCATGGATGATGCCAGAGATGTGTGTATAGATATCATATTTGTGGATGGCATGATGTTTGGAGAGAGAATATAACTTTCTTGATAGTCAGGATCTGCAAAGAACTCCACTAGCCATAAAATACACCAATACAGTATCACAAAACAATAAATGCTGAGAAACATATTTAGTTTCATTGCACCTCAACATGAGCTAATAGTGTTATATGGCAGCCCAAAATAATAAAATTATATAGTTGTTCATTAAGATTGCTACAGTGTATAGAACTAGAATGATAAGAATAGGCTTTAATTGTCAAATTGATGGGTGACAATATAAATAGAGTATTGACCTTGAAGTAGGGAAGACAAGTTTAAATCATGCCTTAGATACTGCTAGCTATATGATCCTACGCAAATCACTTGATCTCTCTATTTCTCAATTTCCTCATTTGTAAAATAGTGACATAACACCATGTAACTATCAGGGTTAATGTGAGGATAAAATAATGCATTGCTTATAAAATATAAATGCTACTATTTTATTATTGCATCATTATCATCATCATCATGTGATGGCATTTCATGTATTTTGTTGTTACCAGCACCATATTTGAGGAAATTTGCAAATGAGCTGAAACATGTCCTGAAGAAGCTAACTAGAATTGTAAAATAATGATAGAATATTCCATATGGGGATTAATTAAAGAAATATTTAGCTTGGAGAAGATTTACTGAGTTCATGATAGCTGTTTTTAATATTTGAAGGGCTGGAATGGAGAAGGGTGATTAGGCTTTTCCCTTTGGATCCAAAGAGTAAAACTTCTAACTGTGGGTGGAAGTTAGAGAAAAGTAGATTTGAATTGTATGTAGGGGGATAAAATCTAAAAACCATAGCTATTTAGAAGTAAAAAGAGATGTTTGGGGGATGGTGGGTTCCCATCATTGAGGAATTTTCAAATAGATTTGAGATAATCATGTTTTAGGGACTTTGTAGAAGGATTCTTATATAAATTAAATCAAATCTATTAATATTGAAGATAATTATCAATTATCAATTGATTGAAGTCATAGAACTCTGACTCAAATTCACATTCTACCACATTCAATTCACGATGTGAATTTGAGCAATTCATCTAATAATTCTGGTTCTCAGATTACAAATCCACAAAATAAAAGCATGTTACTAGATGGCTGTTAAGGGCCTTTCCAACATTCAATTTATAATCGTAAAACCCATGATTTTCTTATTTTATGGATAGTTTATGGGAATATATCTATATAATATATATACAAAGACACACACACACACACACACACACACACACTAATGACTTCGAATTAAGAAAGCACTGAGAAGAAATTTGCATCAATTAAAGAACTACTTATACATACGAAATCACAGACCCACCAGCATACATTGTAATGTCATTGGATTTATTCTGGAACTGCTATGAAAAAATATCACCCCAAACTCCCTCTAATTAAAACTGTGACCTCTCTTTCCTTATGCTATTTGCAATGCTGAGCACATATAATAAATAATGAAAACATTAGTGAAAGGGTAAGAAAGGCCTTTGTATTTCCATGCCAGCCAGACTTTGGGACTCCTTTTCAAAGACAATTTATAATGCATCTAGTCCACTGCTATGTCAGTAAAGTGTTTCTGTGGCATCAATCAGCACAGATTTTGACTCAATGACTTGACCAAAAATAAAATACACAAATCATTTTTTGTCTCACCTCGACCTTGAAAAAGCATGTTCTAATCATTTCTAGAGAAGCATTTAAAAATAAACTGCTTTCATGATAGTTTTCAGATTTCTTCTGACTTCAAAGCTACTATTCCAAAAATGTCTTAATGATGTCTCAAAAGCTGACCTAACAAACCCTAACATGCTTTCTTACTTTAAAATCAACATGACGCATGATTCATTTGCAATCATTTAATATCTTTGGAAATAAAATCTTTTGATCTCTGTGTATATGAATCATTTATTTTAATACAGAAGCAATGCATATATCTGAGTGTGTGTGTGTGTTTGGTGTGACTTTTAAGCAGTTGGTAGTGTACAATATTTTAAAAATCTAACAAAATATGCATCTAAAGTGGTTGTTTTCCTTCAAAGTAGTCACCTGAAAAGATTGCACACTTACTCCAACAGCTTCAACATTGCTTAAAACTTTTTTAGGAATTTGCTTTAGAAATTATCATCAGAATCTTATACAGGATGCCAAAGGAAAATGGCTTCAATAATTTATAGCTATGTCTTTGTGGGGCTTTTCCCCCCACCAATATTATTCAATTGGTTCTCCCATTTATATACCACAGTGGACTCAGATTAAACCTAGAGCTTTCCTGAAAATTTGACTGCACTTAAAATGCAAAGATATGTCTGAACTGAAAAAAATCTGATGGAATGCACAACAGATTCTAAAGACAATATAAGTTCTAAAACTGTTCTAAAGCAATGGCAGCAGCATTGAAATAAACATATAAACTCCTAACCTGATCATTCAAAGAAGAGAACATTAATATGGCTGGGCAACTTTGTGGATGTGTGTTTTTTTTTTTAATTACATTACTTTATGTTTTATGGTTTCCAAATATAAGATCATTTAATGATAGTCTAGTACTTACCTAAACAAGGATGGATGATCAAGAAATGTTGGCTTTCTTTTTTGTGTTCTTTTAAAATTATTATTAAAGCTTTTTATTTTCAAAACATGCATAAACAGTATTCAACATTTATACCAGCAAAACCCTATATTCAAAAAATTTCCTCCTCCCTTCCCCAGCCCCTTCCCCTAGACAGCGAGTAATCCAATATAGGTTGAATATGTGCAATTCTTCTATACATATTTTCACAATTATTGTACTGCACAACAAAAATCAGATCAAAAAGGAAAAAAAAGAGAAAGAAAACAAAATGCAAGCAAACAACAACAAAAGAAGTGAAAATGCTATATTGTGCTCCACAATCAGTTCCCAGTCATTTCTCTGGGTTCAGATGACTCTCTTGATCATAACAACATTGGAACTAGCCTGATCATCAAATTATTGAAGTCATGTCCATCAGAATTGATCATTGTATAATATTACTGTTGCCATGTACAAAGTTCTCTAGCTTCTACTCACTTCATTTAGCATCAATTCATATAAGTCTTTCCAGGACTCTCTGAAATTGTGCTGGTGATTGTTTCTTACAGAACAATAATATTCCATGATATTCATATACCGTAACTTATTCAGTGATTCTCCAGCTAATGAACAGTCACACAATTTCCAGTTTCTTGCTTTTACAAAAAGGGCTTCTACAAACATTTTTGCACATGTGAGTCCTTTTCCTTCCTTTATGATCTCTTCAAGATGCAGCTCTAATAGAGACACTGCTGAATCAAAGGATCTGCAGTTTGGTAGCCATTTTGGCAAGTTCCAAGTTGCTCTTGAGAATGGTTAAATCAGTTCATAACTCCACCAACAAAGTAGTAGTGTCCCAATTTTCCTATATCCCCTCCAACATTTTTCATGATCTTTTCTTGTCATCTTAGCCAATCTGAGAGGTGTATACTGGTATACCAAAGTTGTCTTAATTTGCATTTCTTTGACAATTTGTGATTTAGAGTATCTTTTCATATGACTAGAAATTGTTTCAATTTCTTCATTTGAAAATTGTCCATTTGTATCCTTTGACAATTTATCAATTAGAGAATGGCTTAGATTCTTTTAATTTGAGTAGAATTTCTATATATTTTAGAAATGGGGCATTTATCAAAACCCTTGAATGTAAATTTTTTCCCCAGTTTACTTCTTCCCTTCTAATCTTGTCTGCATTGGTTTTGTTTGTATAAATTTTTTTAACTAAATATAATCAAAATTATCCATTTTGTATTCCACAATGTACTTCAGTTCTTTTCTGGCCATAAATTCCTTCCTTCTCCATACATCTGGTAGACAGACTATCCTTTGTTCTTCTAATTTCCTTTTAGTATCACTCTATATAGCTAAATCATGAACTTATTTAGAACTTATCTTGGTATAGTATGTTAGGTGTGAGTCAATACTTAGTTTCAGCCATACTAATTTCCCAATTTCCCAGGAATTTTTGTAAACTAGTAAGTCTTTATCCCAGAAGCTGGGGTCTTTTGGTTGATCATACATAAGTTACTATACTCATTGATTATTGTATCTTGTGAACCTAAACTATTCCAGTGATCAACTATTCTATTTCTTAGCCAGTACCAAATAGTTTTGATGAACAGTGCTTTATATCATAGTTTTAGGTTTGGCACAGCTAGGCCACCTTCATTTGAATTATTTTTCATTAATTTGCTTGAAACTCTTGACTTTTTGTTCTTCCAGGTGAACTTTATTATTTTTTTTCTAGCTGTGTAAAATAATTTCTTTTTTATTATAGCTTTTTATTTACAAGATATATGCATAGGTAATTTTTCAGCATTAACAGTTGCAAATCCTTTTGTTCCAACTTTTTCCCTCCTTCCCCCTAACACTTCCCCCAGATGGCAGGTTGACCAATATATGTTAAATATGTTAAAGTATAAGTTAAATACAATATATGTATACATGTCCAAACAATTATTTTGCTGTACAAAAAGAGTTGGACTTTGAAATAGTATACAATTAGCCTGTGAAGGAAATCAAAAATGCAGACAGACAAAATAGAGGGATGGGAATTCTATGTAATGGTTCATAGTCATCTCCCAGAGTTCTTTCCCTGGGTGTAGCTGGGTCAGTTCATTTCTGTAAAATAATTTCTTGGGAGTTTGATTAGTATGGCACTGGATAAGTAGATTAATTTAAGTAGTTTTGTCATTTTTATTATATTAGCTTGGCTCACCCAGGGGCACTTGATATTTTTCCAGTTGATTAGCTCTGACTTTATTTGTGTTTAAAGTGTTTTGTAATTATGCTCATATAGTTCTTGACTTCATCTTGACAGGTAGAATCCCAAATATTTTATAGTATCTACTCTTGTTTTGAATGGAATTTTTCTTTGTATCTCTTGCTGCTGGACTTTGTTGGCAATATATAAAAATGCTAATGATTTATGTGGATTTATTTAGTATCCTGCAACTCTGCTAAATTTGTGAATTGTTTTTAGTAGTTTTTTGGTTGATTCTCTAGGATGCTCTAAATATGCTATCATACCACCTCCAAAGAGTAATCATTTGGTTTTCTCATTACTTATTCTAATTATTTTGATTGATTTTTCTTCTCTTATTGCCAAAGCTAATATTTCTAATGCAATATTGAAAGTAATGATGATAATGGGAAACATTATATCAACCTTGGTCTTACTGGGAATGGTTTTAGTTTATTCCCGTTACATATGATTCTTGCTGATGCTTTTAAACAGATGCTATTGATAATTTTAAGGAAAAACCCATTGGTTTCTATACTCTCTAGTGTTTTAAATAGGAATGGGTGATGGATTTTGTCAAATGCTTTTTTTGCATCTATTGAGATCACCCTATGATTTTTGTTAGTTTGGTTACTGATAATGATGCTAAGAGTTTTTGTAATGTTTAACCAGCCCTGCATTCCTGATATAAATGCTACTTGGTCATGGTGTATTATCCTGGGCTTACCTTGCTGTAATCTCTTTGCTAATATTTTATTTAAGATTTTTGTATTAATATTTATTAGGGAAAATAGTCAATTATTTTATTTTTCTGTTTTGACCTTATGTGGTTTAGGTATCAGTACCATATCTGTGTCATAAAAGGAATTTGGTAGGACTCCTTTCCCTATTTTTCCAAATAGTTTGCATAATATTGGAATTAATTGCTCTTTAAATGTTAAGTAGAATTCACATGGAAATCCATCTGGCTACGGAGAATTTTTCTTAGGCATTTGATTAATAGTTTCTTTTCATTATTTGTCTAAAATGGGACTATTTAACTAATTTATTTATTCTTTTATTAACCTGGACAATCTATAGTTCAGTAAATATTCCTCCATTTCATTTAGATGATCAGACTTATTGACATAAAGTTGAGCAAAATAAATCTTAATTATTGGTTTAATTTCCTCTTCATTGCTGAAAAGTTCTTGCTTTTCATTTTCAATACTAACCATTTGATTTTCTTATTTTGTTTTTCTAATTAAATTAGCTAAACATTTATCTATTTTGTAGGTTTTTTCCATAAAACAACTCTTAGTTTTATTAATTCAATAGTTTTCTTACTTTCAATTTTATCAATCTCCCCTTTTATTTTCAGAATTTCAAATTTGGTATTTAATTGGGGGTTTTTAATTTTTTTCCTAGATTTTTTTGTTGCAAGTTCAATTCATTGATCTTTTTCTATTTTATTCAAGTAGCATCTACAGATATTAAATTTCCTGTTATAACTTTTTTGGCCACATCTTGTAAATTTTGGTAAGTTTTCTCATTATTACCATTCTCTTGGATAAAATTTTCTATTGTGTCTATGATTTGTCCTTTCTTGTACTTGTTCTTTACGATTAGATTATTTAGTTTCAAATTAACTTTTGGCCTATTTTCTCCTTGCCTTTTATTGCATGTAATTTTTATTGCATTGTGATCTGAAAAAAAATGCATTTACTATTTCTGCCTTTCTTCATTTAATTTTAAGGTTTTTGTGCCCTAACATATGATCAGTTTTTGTGTAGGTTCCATGTACCACCAAGAAAAGAAAAATTATATTTATTTTTCTCTCCATTCAATTTTCTCCAAAGGTCTATTCTACCTAACTTTTCTAAAATTCTATTTATCTCCTTAACTTCTGTCTTATTTATTTGATATTTTGATTTATATAGTTCTGAGAAAGCAAGATTGAGATCCCCCCTAGTACAGTTTTGCTTTCTAATTCTTCTTGCAGATCTTTCAACTTCTCTTCTAGGAATTTGGATGCTCTGTCACTTAGTGGATATATGTTTTCTATTGATATTACTTCATTATCTAGGTTATCCTTTAACAATATGTAGTTTCCTTCTTTATCTCTTTTAATTTGATCTATTTTTTGCTTTTGGTTGATCTGAGATCAGGATTGCTTTCCCTGTTTTTTTTGTTTGTTTGTTTGTTTTTGTTGTTTTACTTCAGTTGGAACATAATAGATTCTGTTGCAAACTTTTACTTTTTCTCTGTATCACTCTGTTTTAAATGTGTTTCTTGTAAACAACATATTGTATGCTTCTGCATTTTATTCCAGTCTGCTATCTGCTTCCATTTTATGGAAGAGTTTATCCCATTCACATTAAAAGTTAAAATTACAAACTCTGTATTTCCTGCCATCTTATTTTCTTGAAATTAGACTTTTCTTTTTCCTTTCCTCTTTGCCTCCTTCCCAGAATTTTGCTTCTGATCACCACCTCTCTCAAATAGTCTTCTCCTTTTATGACTCCTCCCCCTTTATTATACCTGTCTCCTTCTACTTTTGTTCTCCCCTCTATTAGCTTCTCCCTTTCCTTTCTCTTTCCCCCTCCTACTTCCCTAAAGGATAAGACAATTTACTCTGTGAAGCTAAATATGACTGATATTCTCTCTTTGAGGCAAATCTGAATGGGAATAAAATTGACATAATGCTCATCCCCCTCCCTTCTTTACCCCAATTGGAATAGGTCTTTTTTGCCTTTTTATTAGATGTAATTTACTCCATTTTATTTCCATTTTTTTCTTCTTCCAGTACAATCCCCTTTTGACTTCTAGTTTTTTTTAATATCATAACAATAAAATCAAATTATACCTCACCCTCTAAATATATCATAACATAGATAAAGCTCTAAAGACTTAGATATATCATTTTATATAAGGATGTAAACTTTTCAACTTTTTTTTTTTTTACTTTTTAACCTTTATATACTAAAGGCAAATCATCTCCACCATCAAATGATTTGCCTTTAGTGTTCTCAGGATTTGAGGTCTATTCTTCTCTGTCTCCATAAAAGCTATCTATGGTCAGAGTTCTTTTGTGCTTAAAGTTCTGCTCTTAGGGAAAAGGGGAGATTGTCCCAAGCTTCCTCTAAAGGTGACAGCAGCTTTACAGTGTCCTGGGATGATGCTGATGACTAACTTCTGGTGCTTGTTGGGCATTGATAAGTCCTGAGTTATTCTGGGCTTCAAAGTCTTTTATATTTCCATTGGATGTCTTAAAGCTAATCTGCTGATCCATTGACTGCTAAACTAAGAAAGAATAGCCAGTGCTGCTAAATTTTGGCAAAGATTCCCCTGAATGTACACCATAGCATCCTGCGTTGTACCTGCACTTGGCTGCTTCCCTTTCATGATGCCTGATTGAAAGAGATCTTTTCTAAAGTTCTTCCAAAATATCTTCTACTGGAAATTTGTTACACGACAAATATTTATGGGTTCTGTCCTCCAAAACCACTTCAGAGGCTTGATGTGGTATTGATCTGAGGAATGCCAGAAAGGGCTCAGAAAAAGACCTGTCTACTCTCTGCCATCTTGGTTCTTTCCCCCAACTGTTGGCTTTTAATTCTATGTTACTCTAAATTATATTTGGACGGGGAGAAAAAATGTAGAGCATGGAAGAAAGTGTATCAGTTGAACCTCACATTGCCTTCTTAGTAATACTCTTCTATTTCCTCATTTTAAATATTAATATTCATAAAAGCATTCTCACACAAACAGCAGACTATATATGAAACTGTGAAACTCCATTTCACCAATTTATTTTTTAAAAAATAATTAACTAAATCTAATAAATTCATTTACAGAAACTACAATAGTCCTCTTTGTTTTCTTTTTTAGCATTACTATTAATAACAGCTGCCACTATCCACACAATTAGCTGAGTATAAGTGTGGGAATTTTATATAGCATAAACAAGGACAAATGTAATGAAGTTGCCTGTAGTATATGAAAAAAATCAGGAAATTGAAGGCAGTAAAGGAACAAGTCCATCATTACAGAAGCACATGAGCAAAATTGAAGATGAATTATGATGTGATAAAAGAAAGTAATTATTATATTTTAAATCACTGTTGATCAGAGAAATAAAAATTAAGATAACTCTGAAGTACTACACACATCTCAAATTGGCTAAGATGACAGGAAAAGATAATGATGAATGTTGGAGGGGATGTAGGAAAACTAAAACACTACTTTGATCTGATTTTTCTTGTGCACCCTGATAATTGTAAAAATATGTATAGAACAATTGCATGTTTAACATAAATTGGATTACTTGCCATCTGGGGAGGGGATGGAGGAAAGGAAAGGAAGAAAAAATTTTCAGTCCAAGATCCTGCAAGGGTGAATGTTGAAAGTTATCCATGCCTGTATTTTGAAAATATATGTATATGTATACATAAAGATATTATTAAAATTTATGTTCTTTGTGTCAGGAGGAAATGAGGAATACCTGACGATGCTGGGTAGACTCTTGTAGAAAATATATGAAGGAAGTGTTCAAAAGTGACTTCCTCCAATATATTTATATTGGGTCAAAAGGGGCCCAAGACAGGCAGGTATAAATTAGTTGAGATCTGTAATTGCACTGCATTAATAAAAATAATGTATTCATTGAAGAATTTGGGGAAGCTAGATGGTTCAATCAACAGAGCATGGAATCTGGAGACAGGAAGACCTGAGCTTAAATCTAGCCTCAGACACTAGCTATGTGACCCTGGGCAAGTAAATTAATCTCTGTTTGCCTTAATCCACTAGAGAAGGAAATGAAAAACCATTACAGTTTATTTGCCAAGAAAATCTCATGGACATTATGATCCATGGGATTATGAAATGTATTATGAAATTTCAGATATAACTGAGTGACTAAACAACAAAAATTCATTGAAGCACAATGATTTAAAACACAAAAGGGATACTGTCATATACTCATTATTTCTTCTGCTTTTAGAGAAATATCTACAGTTGAATTATGAAAAATTTGCACATAATTAAAATATAATCTCATTTGACTTTCTTATAGCTCTGCATGGGAATATAGATATCTTCAAACTTTTCAAACATTTCAAACTGGGTATCCTGTCTCAGTCTGAGATGTCTGAAAGTCACTTGGATATATGAGAATTGAAGGTTGGCAGAGAGATTGGGAAGAAAGGAAATTTGAAAATCATCATAGAAATGGCAATTAAATCCATGGGAGTTGATGAGATCATCATTTGAAATATTAGAAAGGAAGAAGAGAAATGGGCCAAGGACAGAACCCTGAGAGATCCCTATACTTAGAGGAGTTTGAATAAGTTAGTACAATTAACTTAGAGTGTTTTTGCCTGCATCTGTCCACTAATTTCATCACAGCATAATACTGTAAGACTGATATATTCTATGTGTGGGCTATAGAGGAACATAACAAGCTATGAAGCAAGATTTACACAAAGACCCAAGAACATCTCTTTTCATAACAATGATAAAAGCAGTAAAGATCTAGGATGAAAAAGAATAGCTATACTGGTACTTCTAGATTTAGCTGGTCTCTGCTCTTACTCCTCTCATGTTCACCACATGCTTGTTTGCAAAACTGTATATAAATCTGTTTGAGCTGAGCTGCACTAACACTTTTTCCATTATCTGACTTTCCTAAAAATTCTGTCCTTATGCAATTATCTACCGTCTATTTCAGTAGTTCAATGTAGCAAGTATAGCAGAAGATAATACTAGGGGAAACCCCCAAGTATTAACTGTCCCTAAATCCCATAATTTTCCCATTCTTCCTATCATACTGGCACTTAGAAGCTTTTTAAGTTATGATCATCATCCATTAAACTCTTAATCTTTTCTCAACATAATGGGGAAGCTTTCTGAAAATTCTTATCTCTGCTATAAAACTTTCCTATTAAATCTCTTTAGTTTTACCAGAGAATTCTTGATTTTCTCAATAAATGTGTTTCCTTTTAGATTGCAAGTTTCTTAAGGTCAGAAACTATATTACTGTTATGTTTGTATTTGCTCTGCTCTCCAACCACCACTCTACTACAGTGCTATATACAGTAACATACACAAGACATTTGACATTCATGGAAGGCATTTAAACATATATTTGTTTAATTTTATGTAATAATAATAAGAAGAAAAAGAAGAACATATATTTCAAAGCCATAAAGTTGCTTATGAATTATTAGTGGAAAATAATTTAAAAGATGCACAATTTATGAAGAGATATTCTCTTTTCTATGTTGTTGGATTGGTTTGTTTTTCCTATAAAATGACTGACTTGGATTATGTGACCTCTAGGGTCATTTCTACTCCTAATCTTTGAAAATTTTGTGAGCTGATAAGTCTATCTATGTGACTTGACAAAGTATATAATATCATGTAAATGAGAAATGGCCTGTATATCTGCAGCCTGAAAGAAATCAGCATGGGTCTAATGAGAATAAGGAAGCCAAATAATAAGAAATACATGCTCTTTGCTTCTCTTTTTATATTCATTATTCGCAGAAAGTTGTTTCTGGGAGAATGTTTGCTCCAGGGAGGTGATTGGGTCCTCAACTTTGTGCAGGTTTCCTCAAACAGTGACTGATAAGTCTTTTCAGACAATTCTTTTTTTATGTTATTTATTTATGTATTTATGTATTTTTTTATTTAATAGCCTTTTATTTACAGGTTATATGCATGGGTAACTTTACAGCATTAACAATTGCCAAACCTCCTGTTCCAGTTTTTTACCTCTTACCCCCCTCCCCCTCCCCCATATGGCAGGATGACCAGTAGATGTTAAATATATTAAAATATAAATTAGATACACAATAAGTATACATGACCAAACCATTATTTTGCTGTACAAAAAGAATCAGACTCTGAAATATTGTACAATTAGCTTGTGAAGGAAATCAAAAATGGAGGTGGGCATAAATATAGGGATTGGGAGTTCAATGTAATGGTTTTTAGTCAGACAATTCTTAAAGGGAGTGAAGGGCATCAGAGTCACTAACTTCTATCCGGTGGTGGCAGCTGGAGCCAGCAGAAGCTTAAAAGAAAGTGTGTGGATCAATAACACCTGCTGGAAATGCCTTGAGGTCAAGCAGGAGAGAGAGAGAGAGAGAGAGAGAGAGAGAGAGAGAGAGAGAGAGAGAGAAAGAAGAAGAAGAAGAAGAAGAGGAGGAGGAGGAGGAGGAGGAGGAGGAGGGAGGAGGGGAGGAAGAGGGGAGGAGGGGAGGTGGAGGGAGGGAGGGAAGGAGGAAAGGAAGGAAGGAAGGAAGGAAGGAAGGAAGGAAGGAAGGAAGGAAGGAAGGAAGGAAGGAAGGGAGGGAGAGAGGGAGGAGGGAAGGAAGGAGGGAGGGAGGGAGAAAGAGAGAAAAAAAAGAAACAAAAGAAAAAAAAAAAAAGAAATCTGATCACCAAAACAAGAAAGAAAAATAAATGTATTTCTTGTGTAAGTTTAGCCAAAGCATTCAAGTCTGGGCCAGAATTGTGCTACCCTCCCCCATATATATCACAGTCATTGTTTAGGATATGAAATGTTTTTATTTTCAGCTTTTTATCAACATCTATTGCTGCTAGTGACAAGCAATAATAGAAGACAGCTACATCATTTTGATTAATTATTTTGATAGAAGTTGACATTATGATACAAACTATAAATTGTTTAACTAACATACCAGTATGATAATTTGACATAACAAAATTTGAGCAATTGCTCTAGGGTTTTTTGTTTGTTTTACACCCAATATCATATATTTGAGATCAAAACATAAATAAGTTCATTCCTGTTGTGAAGTGTCCTGACTGAGGTTTGCCCAGGAATAGTTGCTCTGCACAGAAGGTGCAGAATGGGACCCTGGGGAAAAGAACCATTTGCCATTTTTAGTTATATCTCTGGTTCCCTTGTTCTAATATATATTCTTTTTTTACTAAAGAATGTATAATTGCTTTCAATCTCCAAATAGTTTGCTTTGGTCATCAACATATCAACAAAATCTTACAGATTTTATCCTTCATGATATGGTGCAAAAAGTATATCTAAATGTGAAAAAATTCCTGAATTTTTGCAGATTTAACTTCAATGAGTTATTTATTGTTTTCTCATTATGAGAACTGGAGATACATAGTGTTTACAAAAGGAAAAAAAAAACTTTCCTGCCACTCCACCTCCAAAATAATATCCATACATAAGTATTATTTAAATGTTTGAAAAGAAATTAGATTAGTTTTCTAGTCAGAAAAAAAGAGACATGTAGACAGAGAATTTTGTAATTTTGGAAAAAGTCAAATTTAACTCAAGTTTACCCATGTAACTCAAATGAAAACATGACAGGTTATGTAGAACCAGAGAAAGTGATCTAAGTCTGCTTAAATCATAACAAGTCAGGAAAAAATTGGTGCACCCCAAATAGCATTCATCAAATATACTGTGGTCTCCCAAACAGAAATCTCATCATTAAGAAGAAGTGGGGAATAGGACATCTATTTTTATCTGAGTGAAGGTACCCTGAAGCTATTTGTAAGCTTAAAAGACACACTGCAATTTTAGGAGTAGGTATTATGGTCATGGATAATTGAATGGGTTCTGTCCATGCAGCTATATGAGCCTGCTTACCAAGGGAGAATTTAATTTTTGTCTGGAATCAATTAAAGAAGCTATTAGCAGCTCAGCATATAGAACATATCTATTACTTGTTAACAGAGAAACAGGACAATGAAAGGAATTTACAATGAGCAGTAATAGAAAGTCATGGAAAAGCTACTTGGAATTTCGTCAAAATAGGAAATAAGCTGATCACAAGAAATTTATCTTTTTTTCTATTTTTTAAGTCTGTTATATTGAGAATTAGTAGGGAGCAGTGACTTTTTAAGTTATGATCATCATCCATTAAACTCTTAATCTTTTCTCAACA